>NC_092385.1:6610939-6929732 GCF_030028105.1 Mobula birostris | reverse complement strand
CAGAAAAGATGTTGTCAGGAACTGAGGGCTTGACTTACAGGGAGAGGATTGGCAGGAAAGGACTTTATTCCTTAGAGCATAGGAGACTGAGAAGTGATCTTATAGAGGTATAAAAAACTATGAGGGACATAGATAGGGTGAATGCACACAATCTTTTCCCCAAGTTCCCACGAGTCAAAGACACAGATTTAAAGATGAGCATAGAACATAATGACATGAAGGGGGAGAGATTTAAGAGGAACTTGAGGGACAACATTTTAAGAGATGGAATTGGCTGTCAGAAGCAGTGTTAGAGGAAGGTAAAATAACAACAAGCAAAGGGATCTTGGGCAGACACATGGATAGGAAAAGATGTAGATGTATGACACTGACAAATTGGACTAGATTAGATATCACCTTGGTTGGCATGGACAAGATGGGCTGAAAGGCCTGTTTCGATATGATTGAGACACCAACGGCAGTTGTGGAATTTAAACTATTTTTGAAAGGTGTTTTGAAAGTAATAATTAATCTTAGTGATGACATTAGCAAAACCTTCAGTGAGACACACCCTGGTCACTGAAACCCTTTAGGGGAACTTGTCACAGGCCATTCTCACCTGTAGGTGACTCCAGCCTCATTTCCATCTGACTGGGAACAAACCCCACCACCCTGTCAAGGCCAGTTCACCGTCCAGGTGACCGACGGGTTTCCTGTCTTTGGGCAGTCCTGCAAGGCATGGGGGAGGTGGTATAGCAATACATTTCATTCTCATGAGCCAAATGCCAATGGCACTCTAAATGAGTCCTGAATGTGAACAGTTTGAGAGAGCGGGAGAGCTGCTAACACATCCTCTCTCATTCCTTCGCACCCTCCACATCCTTTCTCATTTCTTCCCCCTCTCTCTCACATCCTCTCATTCTTTCTCTCTCACACCGTGTACTTGGACAAGTACACGAATAGGAAAGGTTTATAGATATATGCACCCCAAACATGAGCAAATGGGACCAGCTCAAGTGGGTGCCGTGATTGGCATGGAAATGTTGGGCTAAAAGTCATGCTTCACTGCTGTATAACTCTATCCTCTATCTCTCTCTCTCTCACACACACACACACACACACACTGCTTCCATATTGTCGACAAAGATTAATTTGCTGAAAATTTATCCAGCCACGTTCTGCAACCAAGTATTTATGGCTTTTTTCCTCCCTGTACTACAGGGCTCAGGTGAGGCGAGGGTCTGGAGGAGGGATCAGATCAAAGAGGGGGGAGTGAGGTGATTAAATACCTCAGTGCAAACGGGAGATAAATAACTGAACAGCTAAGACAGTCAGGGACGAACTGAACCAAAGGTACATTAAATCAAGCACGTCACATCTTCCTGACTCGACATCACCCATCACAAGAGGCTGTTTGATGTGATTTTGACTAACCAGCCATAAAAAAAAATAAATTTATTCTCCCAGAAGTTATCTCGGAACCACACAGTGAATGATTCTGTCCATCGGACTGGGTCCTCTGATATTCTGCATTAGTTTTGCTCTCATTTCTTAGTTTTACCATAAAACCAGGAAGAACCAAAAGGGTCAGACCAGTTACACTCACAGATCTCGATTTTGCAGATGACATAGTCCTGCTCTCTGACCAGATGGAGGAAGCACAGCAGCTACTGACAAAAGTGGAAATTGAGTGCAATAAACGCTAAAAAGACAGAGTACATGGCGTTTAACTGTGACAAAGGTACTCTCAAGACCATAAAGAATCATACCATTAAGAAAGTCTTTGACTTCAAGTACTTTGGGTCAAGAATGATGAGTTTGGAGAAGGACATAAAGATATGGAAGGCACTGGCGTGGAGGGCTATGAACGACGTGAACGAAATCTGGAAGTCGAACCTGACTAGGAGGCTTAAAAAGAGGATCTTCATAGCAGTCATAGAGTCCATTCTCACGTACGGATGAGAGACGTGGATACTCACCAAGACTATGCAAAAGTCTCTGGATGGTTGCCATACACGAATGCTCCGGATGGCTCTTGACGTGAGTTGGCAACAGCACATGACAAACGTCGAGCTCTAAGACGACCTACCAATGCTCACCACTAAAATCAAGGCGAGAAGACTGCAACTAGCGGGGCACTGTCTACGCCACCCCGAGCTACCTGCCAGCCTAGTCATCATATGGGAGCCCAAGTACCGTGGGCACCCTCCCAAGACTATGGGCAACACGCTCCTAGAAGACAGCGGCGCGGCTAATGTAGATGAACTGAACACACTGATGAGGGAGAGGGAGAAGTGGAGAGTCCGTCATCGTGCCCGACGCCAGCCCCCTAGGCCTGAGTCGACGTAGTAGTAGTTTGCTCTCAGCTAACCGTTCAAACTCACTGAGGTTTGTCCCATGAGGTAACCATTCTGTTATTTCCCACCTTAACCCCACCCGCCCTAAAAATATACCTCATGCTGATGGCTTGTTGCGGCTCTGAAGAAGGCCAGCCTCACGGCTTCCGCTGTGAATACAAACCCTGTGCGGACCAGCACCAACCCGTCCCATCAATTGGTCACAGTGTGTGTGGAATGCAAGGCGACTGCACGAGGGATCAAACTGTCCCACTGCCCGGCAGGAGCTGCTCGCATCCTTCCAAAGTTCAAAGTAAAATGTCACTGGTGGTGCTTAATTCTTTTTCACTCAGCAGGTTGTGAGAGTGTGGATCGAGCTGCCAGCACAAGTGGTGCATGCGAGCTCGATTTCAACGTGTAAGTGAAGTTTGGGTAAGTACATGGATAGTAGAGGTACAGAGGGCTATGGAGCAAGTGCAGGTGAATGGAAGGAGGCAGTTTAGATGGTTTCGGCATGGACTAGATGGACTGAATGGCCTGTTTCCGTACTGCCCTTTGGTGTGGAGTCTATGACTCTAAATTCAGCACCTCGGCCTTGGAAAGGTCAGTGAGGTCTGCATGTGGGAGTGTATCTGGAGAGGAAGGTTGGGTTGGGGCAGGAAGAGGGCTAAGAAGTTTGTGCAACATTATGGGTCCAAGGGCCTGTACTGTGCTGTAATGTTCTATCTTCCCCCTTACCTGACCCCACCTATCACCTGCCAGCTTGTGCTCCTCTCTCTCCCCTCACTAAAGGAACATATTTTCAAGACATAACTGACTGCCGGTGCTGGAATCTGGAGCAACACACGGTGTTGTTTTAACATCTAAAATTATGAGGGGGATAGATAAAGTTGATATGGATAGGCTTTTTCCATTGAGAGTGGGGGAGATTCAAACAAGAGGACATAAGTTGAGAATTAAAGGGCAAAAGTTTAGGGGTAACATGAGGGGGATCTTCTTTACTCAGAGAGTGGTAGCTGTGTTGAACGAGCTTTCAGCAGAAGTGGTAAAGGCAGGTTCGATATTGTCATTTAAAGTTAAATTGGATAGATATATGGACAGGAAAGGAATGGAGGGTTATGGGCTGAGAGCAGGTCGGTGGGACTAGGTGAGAGTAAGAGTTCGGTAGGGACTATAAGGGCTGAGATAGCCTGTTTCCGTGCTGTAATTGTTATATGGTTATATGGTTCTAGAGGATCTCAGCAGGTCAAGTGGTGTCTGTGGGGCAGTGAGGGGGAGAGGAATCTTAAAGAGTAACTTTATTTGTCACACGGACACTGAAACATCAAACAATATTGTGAAGGTGGAAGGGTTCCAGGGCAAGGGGGCGATCAAGCACTTCCAAAACTGGGCTTCAACCCAAAACGTCAATGACAACACAGCGCCAGCGACTACCAATCATGGTTCATTTCACGCGGCTCTCTGCGAGGAGTCTGTATGTTGTCCCCCCGCGACCGCGTAGGTCTCCTCCGGGCGCTGTCTCCTCCCACATTCCAACGACGAACAGATTGGGTTAATAGGCTGTGGGCACGCTATGCTGGCACCGGAAGCAATGTGACACTTGCGGGCTGCCGCCACCACTTCCTCGCACTGTGTCGGTGGTTGATGCAAATGACACATTTCGCTGTATGTCTCGACGCGCACGAGACAAATAAAGTTCAGCTCTAATCTTTAGATTCCTCTCCTCCTTACCACGCCACGGGCGCAGCCCGACCTGCTGACAAGCTCCAGAATATTCTATGTTGCTCCAGGTTCCAGCATCTGCAGTGTCCTGTGTCTTGAAAATACGCCCCTTTGCTGGGGGAGTGGGACGAGTGCAAGGTGGCAAGTGATAGGTGAAATCAGGCACATAGAAAATAACAGCAGAGTACAGGCCCCTCGGCCCATGATGATGCAAAACCTCTTAACCTATTCCAAGATCAATCTAACCCCTTCCTCCCACACACATTAGTCCTTCTCATCTATGTGCCTATCTAAGAGTCTCTTAGATGACCCTAATGTATCTGCCTCAGCCTGGCTCTGTGTTCCACACACCTAGCACTTTCCGCATAAAAGCCCACCTCTGACATCCCTCTATACCTTCCTCCAATCACCTTAAAATTATGCCGTCTCATATTAATCATTTCCATCTTGGGGGGAAAAGTCACTGGCTGCCCACTTGATCAATGCCTCTTATCAACTTGCACACATCCATCAAATCACCTCTCATCCTTCTTCACTCCCAAGAGAAAAGCACTAGCTCGCTCAACCTCTCCCCATAAGATATGATCTCGAATGCAGGCAGCATCCTGGTAAATCTCTGCACCTTCTCTAAAGCTTAAAAGCATGTCCTCTGGTATTGGCAATTGCTGCCCTGGGGAAAAGGCGCTGGCTGTCCCCCCAATCTATATCAGGGCTTCCCAACCATTTTTTATGCTATGGACCCCTACCATTAACACAGAGGTCTGTGAACCCCAGGTTGGGAACCCCTGCTCTACATATTACAAGGATTACGAGGATAAATGTATCACTCGATTGAGGAACAACTTCTTCCCTTTTGCCATCAGGTTTCTGAATGGGCATTGAATCTATGAACACCACCTCACTACTTTTTTTTCTTTTTTTGTATTACTTATTTAACTTTACACACACACACACACACCATAACAACAAATTTCACGACATATGCCAGTGATATCAAACCTGATTTTGGTTCTGATATATAACAAGGATGTCACCAGGACTTGAGAACCTGAGTTATAGGGATTGGTTGAATAGGCTAGGACTTTATTGCCTGGAGCGTAGGAGAATGAGAGGAGATTTGATAGAGGTATCCAGAATGATGAGGGGTATAGATAGGGTAAACGCAAGCAGGCTTTTTCCACTGACGTTCAGTACGACTAGAACTAGAGGCCATAGGTTACGGGTAAAAGGTGAAATATTGAAGGGGAACCTCTTCACTCAGAGGTGAGAGTGGAATGAGGTCCAGTGGAAGTAGTGGACATGGGTTTGAGTTCAACATTTAAGAGAAGTTTGGATAAGTACATGGACGTGAAGGGAATAGAGGGATATGGTCCAGGTGTAGGTCAATGTAACTACATCTATTAACAGAGCAAACACGAGGAATTCTGCAGATGCTGGAAATTCAAGCAACACACATCAAAGTTGCTGGTGAACGCAGCAGGCCAGGCAGCATCTCTAGGAAGAGGTACAGTCGACGTTTCAGGCCGAGACCCTTCATCAGGACTAACTGAAGGAAGAGCTAGTAAGAGACCCCTCGTTCTGGACTTCCCTAACATTGGGAACAATCTTCCTGCATCTAGCCTGTCCAATCCCTTTAGAATTTTATACGTTTCAATAAGATCCCCCCTTCAATCTTCTGAATTCCACAGAGTATAAGCCTAGTCAAACCAGTTTTCCCAACATCGGGAACAACCTTCCTGCATCTAGCCTGTCCAATCCCTTTAGAATTTTATACGTTTCAATAAGATCCCCCCTCAATCTTCTAAACTCCAGAGAGTATAAGCCTAGTCAAACCAGTTTTTCATCATATGAAAGTCCTGCCATCCCAGGAATCAATCTGGTGAACCTTCTTTGTACTCCCTCTATGGCAAGAATGTCTTTCCTCAGATTAGGGGACCGAAACTGCACACAGTACTCCAGGTGTGGTCTCACCAAGGCCTTGTACAACTGCAGTAGGACCTCCCTGCTTCTGTACTCGAATCCTCTTGCTATGAATGCCAGCATACCATTCGCCTTTTTCACCGCCTGCTGTACCTGCATGCCCACTTTTAGGTACTATCACTCTGCTCCTCTCAGAATTTTATACCCTTTTATCACCACTTCTCACACTCCTTCCCTCCAAAGAGTAAGGCCCTAACTTGGGAAAATGGGTGGGTGGGGGAAGTGTGATTATTTGAGAAGCTGGGAGGGGATCGCAGTGGGATCTACTTCTACCAGTAACACAAGAGATTCTGCAGATGCTGGAAATCGGGAGTAGCACAGACAAAATGCTAGTGGAACTCAGCAAGCAAGGCAAGCATCTAAGTTACAAAGAAAGGTTGAACAAGTTGGGTCTTTATTCTTTGGAACGTAGAAGGTTTAGGGGGGACTTGATAGAGGTGCTTAAAATTATGAGGGGGATTGATAGAGTTGACGTGGATAGGTTTTTTCCATTGAGAGTGGGGGAGATTCAAACAAGAGGACATGAGTCGAGAGTTAAAGGGCAGAAGTTTAGGGGTAACATGAGGGGGAACTTCTTTACTCAGAGAGTGGTAGCTGTGTGGAACGAGCTTCCAGCAGAAGTGGTTGAGGCAGGTTCGATGTTGTCGTTTAAAGTTAAATTGGACAGCTATATGGACAGGAAGGGAATGGAGGGTTATGGGCTGAGTGCAGGTCGGTGGGACGAGGTGAGAGTAAGAGTTTGGCCCGGACTAGAAGGGCCGAGATGGCCTGTTTCCGTGCTGTAATTGTTATATGGTTATATCTATGGAGAGATGTAAACTGTTTACGTTTCAAATCAAGAGCTTTATGAAGAGTTCTGATAAAGAGTCTCAGCCCGAAATATCAACTGTTTATTGCTTTCCATAGAAGTTGTCTGACCTGTTGCGTTTCTCTAGCATTCTGTACGAACTACTTCTATCTGTATGATTAAAAACTGCTCTCTGCAGTTGGTTGACTTTCTGCAAGTGGTTGACTTTCTCCCTGTTTAACAATGCCGTTCACAACTCTCGCGCACTTCAAAGACAACAGCAGTGCCTGCCCTGTCAGAGGAGATGACACATTATGTTATAGAAATCTGGTTTCATCTGGTCTCGGAGGAGAACGACTCCATTCCACCCTTCAGCCCCCTCCGTGTAACCTCCTGGTACTTGACAGCGAGCCCAGTAAACACAATTCAATGCAGAGCTCCCGTGCCACAGACAAAGCACAAATCTGCAGAGTCGATCCTCTAATATTCAGGAAGGGCATGGTGGCATAGTAGTTAGGGCAATGCCTAAGATTGAGGTCCAAGTCCTGATGCTGTCAGCAAGGGGTTTGTTCGTTCTCCCTGTGACCACGTGGGTCTCCTCCAGGTGCTCTGGTTTCCTCCCACAGTCCAGACGGATGGGTTTGGGTTAGTAAGTTGTCATTTAAAAGTTCAAAGCAAATTTATTATCAAAGTATGTGTATATCACCATATACCACCCTGAGGTCTATTTTCTTACAGGCATCCGCAGTACAACTAAGAAATGCAATAAAATCAATGAAAAACAACACACAAAGACTTAAAGCAGCCAATGTGCAAGAGACAATCTGTAAATACAAACAAAACAAACAAATAAATAAATAATACTGAGAACATGCTATGCTAGGCGCTGGAATCGTGGTGACACTTGTGGGCAGCCCAGCACATACCTCACTGATTTGATTTGATGCAAACAATGTATTTCACTGTATATTTCAATGTATTTCTGATAAATAAAGCTAATCTGTATCTTTAAGTGCAAAGGCAGCAGCCGAGAGGCTGCAGGGGGTGAAGGACAGTCCCAGATCAGTCCTCGGTCTGCCTGTCAGACCCCTTCCCCCCAACCCCCACCCACCGCTAGGAGAGTCTGCACCAAAACAGGATTAACAAGGTTCTCTCCCCTTCTGCCCACAACCCCACCCCCACCTCAGGCAACCTAACCCTTCCCAAGTCGAGAGCAAACACAGTCCCTGTTCATATTTTCCACTGACTGTGAAGGAACAGGCCCTGGGGCCTACCTTCTCTGCATGGGAAACTTCAGCCTGTACAACTGGAGATCAGTGCGAAGGTCAAGAAATTCCTATTGAGGCAGTACAGCTCGCGTCTCAGTGGAGATCCAGCCGCTGTCTTTTACTCCCTCTCCCTGAGAGGCGCCACTAACCTTTCTGGAGGAAGAAGATACCTCAGGTGTCCATGGATACCAGAAGGTCAAAACTCTCTAATTTCCACTTGCCACTGTTCAGTGTTTCTTTACAAATGCCCTTCAAATGCCAACACTTGGTCTGCACTCAGCCAGCCCACAGAGAGGGAACCAACGTCACTGTCTTCTGAAGACAATTTATTTCTCCTTTATCAACTTTAGCTGCACGTTTCAGCACAAAACTCTCAAGAGGCCCATTGGCATGGAAACCCATGGGCCCACTCGAAAAAATCCGTCTTTCCGAGAACTAATCCACCAAGATGCAGGATGTATAATCCGTTGCCACGTCGACAGGTTTTCCAAGAATCCCTCATAATTATGGATTAATCTCCAAGATACAAAAAAAAGTGGAGGGAGGGAAATGGGACAGTGAGAGAGTGAAAATAATTCTCTCAACGTTATCTGGGAAGTAACATTGCAGCACTCTAAAACTCTGGTGAGACCACACGTGGAATATTGTGTTCAGTTCTGGTCTCCTCATTATAGGAAGGATAGAACATAGAACATGGAAAACCTACAGCACAATACAGGCCCTTCGGCCCACAAAGCTGTGCCGAACATGTCCTTACCTTAGAAATTACCTTGGGTTACCCATAGCCCTCTGTTTTCCTGAGCTCCATGTACCTGTCCAGGAGACTTTTAAAAGAACCTATCGTATCCGTCTCCACCACCGTTGCTGGCAGCCCATTCCACGCACTCACCACTCTCTGCATAAAAAACTTACCCCTGACATCTCCTCTGTACCTGCTTCCAAGCAGCTTAAAACTGTGCCCCCTCGTGCAAACCATTTCAGCCCTGGGAAAAAGCCTCTGGTTATCCACACGATCAATGCCTCTCATCATCTTATACACCTCTATCAGGTCACCTCTCAACCTCCATCGCTCCAAGGAGAAAAGGCCAAGTTCACTCAACCTATTCTCATAAGGCATGCTCCCCAATCCAGGCAACATCCTTGTAAATCTCCTCTGCACCCTTTCTATGGTTTCCACATCCTTCCTGTAGTGAGGCAACCAGAACTGAGCACAGTACTCCAAGTGGGGTCTGACCGGGGTCCTATATAGCTGCAACATTACCTCTCGGCTCTTAAACTCAACACCTAACCCCAAAGGATGTGGAAGCTTTAGAGAGAGTGCAGGAGTGCAGGGGATATTAACCAGGATGCTGCCTGGATTGGAGAATATGGCTTATGAGGATAGGTTCAGCAAACTAGGACTTTTCTCTTTGGAGCAAAGGAGGTTGAGAGGTGACTTAATAGAGGTCCATGATATCGATAAAGTGTACAAGGTGCAGGCCTTATCTTAAGAGACAGAAATTGAGTGGGCAGCCAGACACTTTTTCTCAGGGTTCAAATAGCTAATATGAGGGGCCATAATTTTAAGACTGAAGGAAAATTTAGAGGGGGTGTCAGAGGTAAGTTTTTTTACACAAGTGTAGTGGGTGCGTAGCATACACTGCCAGTGGTGGTGGTAGAGGCAGATACATTAGGGGCATCTAAGGGAATCTTTCTGAATGGACAATGGATCCATCTATATTATTTCACTTTTTTTGCTCTCTTCATGGACTACTAATTTAATTTTTATATGTGTATTTATAATAACTATTTATAGAGCATTTTTCATACAATGTAGTTCAAAGTGCTTTAGAATGGGATAAAAGTGCAAACATGAAAATAAAAGACAAAAAGATGTTTGTTAAAAGCAAGGTTAAATAAATAGGGTTTGAGCTGGTGTTTAAAAGCGTCGACTGAGCCTGCATCCCACTTAGTTTTAAGTACTGAGTTTCACAGTTTAGGGAGCATAGTTCAAAAAAGCTGACCTGCCAATTATGTTTTGACAGAGATTGTTTAAATTTAAGAGACTGGTGGAAGAAAATCTGAGAGCTTGAGCAGGATGATAAAACAAAAATGAACCTGCGATGTACTGTGGTCCCAGATAGTTAATAGTTTTCAAAACAAGTCAGGGGTTGGGGGTGGTGGGGTAGTTGGGATAAGCTCCCATGACCTATTAAATGCTCCCAATGGTGTGTGTCTCAAATAGCCTCTGACCACCAAGCTCAAGTACAGCTGTTGGCTTTCACATGTGTCTTAGTTGCTGAGCCCAGCAGAACTGTTTCTACTGACGAGAGAAAGGGCAATGCTGGGTTACTGGCGCCTTAAAACCAGTCACTCACTTTGGGCAGATGGGGTTCATCAGCCATGGCTGGCAGCTCATCTAGGAGAAGGAAAACTCTGACGTCAAAACTTTGTTGCCTTTCGGCTATTGGGGAAGGCTTCGGGAGTAAATCCTGAGGAAAAATCTGGAGCTGGAGTCCCTAAGGGAGACCTACATTGAGTTCAACACTAACTAGTAACTTCTGCAATGGTGCTGGTGCCAAACTGTATCGGTCTCTGCCTTTCCTTTGGATTCATCAACGAAGTGGAGAGGTGGGGGGTGGGGGGGGGGGGGAGTGTGCTTGATACATGGGCAACAGCTTGCTCTCCATATTGTACTGTCCTGGCTTTGTGTATCTAGACAGCGAGGACGCAGCATCCATAGAGGACCCTGACCAACAGAGGGCTAAATAAATGTACATATATCAATCATATGGCAGAGAATTTAAACCTGATTCTGATGAAGATAAATGGAAGGAGTATTAGACTGATGTTGAGGTAGAGAAGTTTGGCACAACATAGTGGGCTGAAGGACCTGTATTGTGCTATAATGTTCATGGTTCAATGTCAAGGTTCTGTGTTAAAACGAAGTTTTTTACTGTACAATAATAAATCAATTTAACCATTAGCTTTCTTTATCATTTAATCTCTCTACACTGCCACCTCCTGGCATCTTTTGAACTTGTTTTCTGAGTCCCTCTATTCCTCAGTACTCCATAGGGCCTGACCCACTCTCATCTTTCAAAGACCTGTCACCTTGAACTTATCAGGACTGAATTCCATCTGCCACTTTTCTGCCCGCCTTGCCAACTCATCAGTATTTTCCTGATGTTTCTTTAGTCTTCTTCCTTTGGGTGGAAGGAGGTGAAGTATACAGCCTTTGGGATGAGCTGCAAACCAGGGGGGACCTTCTTCATGCAGAGGGGGGTGATTTCATCAAACGAGCTGCCAAAGAAAGTGGTTGAGGCAGGTACAATTACACCATTTAGAAGACATTTGGACAGATACATGGATTAAAAAAATAAATTTGTAAGGATGAGAGCCATCTGCAGGCAAATAAGGATAGCATAGATGGACATCTTGGTTGGCACATGGACCAGTTCAATGTCATATCACTCTATGCTTGCCCAGGCCAAGGCTAATGCTCCAACACAATGGCCGGATGGTAGAATCAGAATCAGATTTAATATCACCAGCATATGTCGTGAAATTTGTTGCTAACCGGCAGCAGAACAATGCATTACATTATAATAAAAACTGTGAATTACAGTATATATAAAATAGTTAATTAAAAAAAAGTAGTGAGGTAATGTTCATTGGTTCAATGTCCATTCAGAAATTGGGTGGCAGAGGCGAAGGAGCTGTTCCTGAATCATTGAGTGTGTGTCTTCAGGCTTCTGTACCTCCTTCCTGATGATAACAATGAGAAGAGGTCGTAAGTGGTGGGGGTCCTAAATAATGGACACCAGCTTTTAGAGGCATCGTTCCCTGAAGATGTCTTGGATACAATAGAGGCTAGTGCCAATGATGGAGCTAAGCTTGCAATTCTAACTTTGATCCTGTGCAGTAGCACCACCACCACCCCCACCCCCACAACAGTGATACAAACAGTTAGAACACTCTTCACAGATAGCATAACTTTTCCCAGCACACAAGGATGTGCTGGGGGCAGCCTGCAAGTGTTCCCACACTTCTGGTACCAACACAGCGTGCCCACAATTGAAGCCTTCTGATGGACGGGGTTGACCGCGCATATTGTGTCCTCACTGTCTACGTGTAACACAAGCCAGGGCAGTACGATATTGGGAGCAAGCTGTTGCCTGTGGAGCAGGCTCCCCCTCTCCAAGCAGAGGATGAGTCGTGAGGAGCAGCAGGGACCGATACAGCCTGGCACCGGTGGCATCACAGGAGCTGCCAGTCAGTGTTGAACGCAACATGGGACTGACTTGGGGACTCCAGCTCCTGAGGTTGGGGTCTAATCCTGAAGCATTCCTCCTGACTGAGTGTAGTCGCAGGGTCGCAGTGGTTTGAGATCAGAGTCTTCTTTGACCTAGCAGAGCTGCCAACCACAGCTAATAAGACGCATCTGCCCAATTATCCCTAAAATGTGCGTCCTTGGAATGTGGGAGGAAACCAGAACACCCAGAGGAAACCCACATGGGTCACAAGGAGAACGTACAAACTCCTTACAGACAGCAGTGGGAATCAAACTCAATCAATGATCGCTGCCCTTCGTAAAGCAATTGCACTAACCGCTACGTCACCATGCTGCATTGGGCTGAAGGCTTGTTCCTCAACTGCACTGCTCTATGTTCTAATATTTAAGAGGCATCCGTTCAGGTAGTTGAACGTGAAGGCCGCAGAGGGACATTGATTTATTTCAAGGTGCAGCACGCTACCAGGCCTTTCTGGGCCAATGAGCCCTCACCGCCCAGTTACCGCCTTGTGACCAATTAACTTGATTCATGATGGCATGGCGGAGCAGACTCAATGGGCCAAATGGCCCAATTATGCGCCTATCTCTTACGGTCACAGAGACTTATTTGGAGATACAACATGGAAGAGGCCAAACTGTATCTATTTAACCCGAGGCTAATCATAGGACAAATTACAAAGACCGATTAAACCTACCGACTGGCACGTCTTTGGACTGTGGGAGGAAACCGGAGAACCCAGAGGAAACCCACGCGGTCACGGGGAGAACGTACAAACTCCTTACAGGCAGCAGCTGGAATTGAACCCGGGTCACTGGCGCTGTATTAGCATTACGCTAACCCCTATGTAACTGTGCCACCCCTCGTTAGTACAGGCGTATAGAAGAGATAGGACTAGACATGAGGGGTCGAAGGGCCTGTTTCTGACTCTACAACTCCATGATTCCATGACACCTTTCAAAGGAAAGTAAGTCTCGCCCCAGGCTGGAGATAGTATAGACAACCCATTGATAGGTCGCTCAATTTCCGCTGTGTAAAGTACAAGGCAAGATATCATTAAACAGGAGCATTACCGGACACTTCATTTCAATCTGTCTTATCTTCCTGCACGGCTTTAAATCACATGACTGATCTGGCTGCAGAGGTTTTGTGCTGAGCGGTGAGGTAATGGAAAGTCAGCGTTCACTGTATGTCAGGTCTGAGTCTGACACTCTGTCAGACAGGGCAGCCGCGAGAAGCATCTTGTCAGCCAGGGCTTGTGGGTCAAACAAGCATACGTTCAGGGGAGGCTCACGTGTGTACCAGGGGTCCATTGCAGAAGAGACAGAGAGGGAGGGAGGAGAGGGAGAGGTGGGGTGGGGGGGGAGGGGAGAGGATTAAGGGGTGAGAGGGAGGAGAGGTACGGTGGGGGAGGGGAGGAGCGGTAGGGACAGGTGGAGGGGGAGAGAGGAGGTGTGAGTGGGAAGGGGAGAGGGTTAAGGGGTGAGAGGGGAGAGGGTTAAGGCGTGACGGGGAGGGGTGAGGGTAAATGGTGAGGGGGAGGGGAAGATGGGGAGGGGAGGTGGGGAGGAGGGAGAGGGCAGAGGGGTGAGGGGGTGGAGGGGAAGAAGGTATGAGGAAAGAGACAGGGAGAGAGAGAAAGGCATGAGGAAAGGGAAAGAGGAAAGCCATAAAACAAACGATCAGAATAAGCCCACTCAGCCCATCGAGTCTGCTCTGCTATTCCATCATAGCTGGTTTATTATCCCTCTCAACCCCATTCTCCTCCCTTCTCTCCATAACCTTTAACACCCTTATTAATCAAGAATGAAGGGCCATTTACCACAATCACTGATGGACCATATCCTTCTGCAGATGCAGCCTGACCCACCAAGCTCTTCCAGCAGGAAGAGTTTCTGTTTGCTGCAGATTCCTCTCCTGTTTCGTCATGGAACTGGGGAGAGCGGTGGAGGGTGACGGCCACTAAATCAGGGATTCCCTTCACTCCTCGGAGTGCCAGGGCCTAGCAATCCAAACTACAGTGAGTAAACCAGCTTTAAATTCCTGAGCATTAATATATCAAATAAACCATCCTGGGCCCAGCACATACTACGCAGCGACACGGTAGTGCAGTGGTTAGCACGAATGCTCGGAACATTCTGGGTTTTGGACTTCAATTCTGGCACCATCTGTAAGGAGTCTGTACATTCTCACCACGATCCGCAAATGTTTCCTCCGACAGTACAAAGATGAACCAGTCAGTAAGTTAACTGATAATTGTAAATTGTTCTATGATTAGGGTAGTGTTACATAGGTGGCTTGCTGGGGAGAGCAGCGGAAGGGTCTGTCTGCATTGTATCTCTAAATACCGTTTGTAAATAAAGTTAAATTGAAAGAAAACCAAAGCTAGCAATAGGATTTAATTCTGTATCCCTGCTCCTCCCTCCTGGCTCGGGGGATTTAACTCTCCCCGTCTCAATGGCTGGCTTCGCTCAGCGAGGGAAATCTGCATGTTCCTCCCGTCAAAATTATTCGGAATCATTGCCCCCTTTGGCCACTCCCGTTCCAATCTCCATCGAAATGACAGGATCCAAATGTGAGTTAACAGATTAAAAGTGCGCGTTGCGGCCTGACCTAGTTTCATCAGCAAAGCCGATGGACAGGCTCATTAAAACTGCTGCGAAAGTGACAGCCAGCTATTGGGAGGCTTTGATATAAGCCAATTAAAAGTGCGATCGCAGGAGACAGTGATGAATTACAGCTTCATCAGCAACATACAGGCACTCTCAGCTGGGAACAATTCACACAGATACTGATACACACACACACACACACACACACACACACACACCATAATACAGGCACTCACAGCTCGAAACAATTCACACAGATACACACACGCACACGTGCACACACACACCATAGTACAGACACCCTCAGCAGGGAGCAATACACACACACGGGCACAGACACACCCACAGTTATACACACACACACACACACACACACACAGAGTCTCTCATACAGATACATGTTTACACACACACACAGACACACTCATTTGGGCACAGACATGCCCCACACTCACACACACAGACACACACTCATGTACAAACACACTCACATGTACACAAAGACACACAGTTACACACACACACAGAGTCTCTCATACAGATACATGTTTACACACACACACACACACACACACACTACAGATACATGTTTACACACATACACACACACACACACACACACACACACACACACACACAGAGTGACAGTTGAGAATTTCAGCAGCATGTGGAATCAACTAAGTTCATCGTCCCTCTGGCAAGGCCCTCTCTAATGAAAGGCGGACAACACAGCACACCAGAGAAGCACAGGAAGATCCAAAAAAGCACCATGACAAATGAGACGACGCGTGTCAGGGAGGCAGGAGGCTTGGCCTATGGAATAATTCTCCTGCTCATCACTAACTCACAGGAGATGCAAAGGGACAGCTTTAATGGCCCTCTTTGTCTGCCTGTCTCCCGCAAAATTGCCACGCTATTTTAAGCCAGGGCTGTTTCTTTTATAGAAACCAGCTCTCCAAGTTCCCAGGCGTTTCAAATTAAGGTAGGCTCCCGTGTCTGCAGACCCTGCGGGTCAGGGTCAGGGGTGTGGAACACCGTCTCTCAGCAGATGTTGGATACTGCTGGTGATGAATAGGGAATTCTTCTTTCTGACTTTTCACCACCCAGTGCCGCCCAGTCGACCAGCCGGCCGCTGCTGCTTGGGTCCGTTTCACCCTTCTTCAGCCAGGCCA
The DNA here is from genome assembly GCF_030028105.1 of Mobula birostris. Classification (NCBI taxonomy): domain Eukaryota; kingdom Metazoa; phylum Chordata; class Chondrichthyes; order Myliobatiformes; family Myliobatidae; genus Mobula; species Mobula birostris. The sequence goes on along the minus strand of NC_092385.1, from coordinate 6,913,605 downwards.
GAGGCAGGCCTGGGAACAGCTCGCCTCACCGCAGCAGTCAGTGCGATGGCTTTACAGCACCAACAATCTGACTGGAGTTCAATTCCCACCACTGCGAGTGAGGAGTCTGTTGAAATCCTCCCTGTGACCTCTCGGGTTTCCTCCAGGTGCCCCGGTTTCCTCCCAAATTCCGAAGACGTATAGTTAGGGTCAGGAAATTGCGGGCATGCTATGTTGGCACGAGAAGTGTGGCAACATTTGCAGGCTGCCCAGCGCAGTCCTTGTGGAGTTGATTTCACACAAACAGTGTGGTACATCTGAGAAATAAAGCTAATCTTTATCTTTTCCTGGCCATAGCGCTCGCGAGAGCAGCTCACTAGGAGATGCGCTGGGACAGGATGAAGGTGCAAATACTGCACAGACAGCACCCGAGGTCAGGGTTGAACCTGGGTTTCTGGTGCAGTGAGGCTGTGGGTCTACCCGCTGCGCAACTTACCGACCAGTTGCTTAATGAAATATATCCTTGCCTTGGATGTAGCTTGGAGAAAATTCACTCAGCAGATTTCTGAGCAGAAGAAGCTGTATAATGAGGACTCACGGGGGCTTTAGATTCAGGAGAGATGTTCCCGTTGGCAAAGTAGAAATGGTGTGGTGATGGGTGGGTTGAGGAATTTAATCCATCAGAGGGCTATAAATCTTTGAGAGTCTCTACCCTAAAGAGCAGTAGAGACTGGTTTATCGAGCACATTCGAGCCTCACGTAGGCTAAGTTAACGGAAACAGGAGCTGAGAGCAAGACTGGAAATCAGATTGGCCATGTTCTTCTTGAAGGGCAGGGCAAATTTGAGGGGCCGAATGGCTCATCGCTCCTCTTTTTTTTGTGTTCTTGGGTTCTCTCCGGACAAACAATGGGAACGTCACCCGAGTCTGCAGATATCAGCCTTGGCTCAGCTGACACAAGACTGCGACTGATATCTGAAGTACTTTCACTGCCCTTTTCAGACTGCTGTGAATACCTCTCTGTTCCCTAGTGCAGTCGCATGAATTCATGAGAATTAGGTAAAATATTATTCCCTGTGTACAGAAATATTACTTAGAAAGAAATACTTATTAATGATCAATTGAGAATGTCAAATCCATCAGTTTGCAGTCTTGCATCCGTAGTGGATGACCTTGCAGTGAACTCCATCTCCCCTTCCCACTCAGTCAAGCGATTTTATATTCTTTTCTGTTTCTGTTAGCTGCGTACCTCGTCTTGGACCAGGATGTCTTGGAACAAATAGCCTGCTGTACATTAGATGGAACTTGGAAGTGGGCAATGTATCCATGCTTATTATTTGTAAGCAGGGTGTCAGTATGACTTATGGCCGGGATGTCCATATTGGTTGTGGATACGGTGCCCATCTTACCTGTGGGCAGGGGGCAGGGGGCAGGGGGCAGGGTCCATATTAACACAGAACACAGAACAATACGACACAGGCACTTTGGCCTCCCATACTGTGCCATATTAATTGAGCTAATGACACCGAATCACTTTTGCCTGAACAGTGTCCATATTCACCCACTCTCTCTCAGTTTCAGACCATAAGATATAGGAGCAGAATGAGACCATTTGGCCCATCACTTACATGCCTACCTAAGAGTGAAGGGTGCCCGGAATGGGCTGCCGGGTGAAGTGGTGGAGTCACCTATGAGAACGTCGTTTTAGAAGCAGTCTGACAGACACTTGAACAGGCAGAGAATGAAGGGGTACAGATCTTCACTGTTTAAATTGGCATCATGGTGAGTAGGGACAGAATCGGCCAAGTGGCCTGATCCTGCGTTGTCCTGTCCTATAAACCAGCCCAGCAACCCTTTGCTGTTCCAGATGATTACATGGCTGAAATTCAGAACCACAGCTCCATAGGATTACTGTCCCCTCAACTATCAGGCTCCAGAATAAAAGGGGACAGCTACACTCAATTGCCCAATCCTTGAGATGTTCCCACAACCAATGACCTCACTTTAAGGACTCTTTATCTCATTATCTCATGTTCTTGTTATTTATCGCTATTTATTTATATTCGCATCTGCACAGTTTGTTCTCTTCTGCAATCTGGTTGATCTTTCACCGATCCTGTTATAGTTACTATTCCATAGATTTGCTGAGTATGCCCACAGGAAAATGAATCTGCGGGTTGTCTGTGGTGACAGATCTGTACTTTGATAATAAAATTTACTTTGACTTTGATTTGAGTCCAAATCCTATTATTCCAATGTGTCCTGATAAACACACTTGACAGTGGGATAGAATCTTTGCAAGTTGCCGCTGTCCAAAGGTTTATTCTTCATGTGTAGTTAGGGAGAACCTGCAGACCCAGATCAGTTTTCTTTTCCTTATCTGGTACCAGGTCTGGTGCGCTGACCTTTGGAGCTAGAATTTCAGAATTAAGTTTGATTTCAAGCAGCAATCTGGCCTTGCTGAAGGTGGCCACAAAGCTGTCAAGATCATCATGAGCAAGAGATTCAGCAGCTTATCTCAGGCTCGGAGTAGCGATCCAATCTGCTGCCTGTACCCTTCCCAACCACCACAAGCTTGCAGTTCCACAGAGAGACGCGATTGGAGGCTTCGGAGTTCTGAGTTGGGGCAACCAGCCAATCAGTAGAAAGCAAATTGGAACAGGTTACCGATGCTAGCCATGCCTGGGGCAATTAACTGTAAAGCTGCTTGGACGGCTTTCAGAGTAACACATGCAAAATGCTGGAGGAACTCCGCAAGTCAGGCAGCATCTATGGGGAGGAATTAAAAAGTTGACGTTTCGAGCTGAGTCACTTCACAAGGGTCTCAGCCCAAAACACAGACGGCTTATTCAACTCCATAGATGCTACCTGACCTGCTGAGTTCCTCCAGCAAGCTTGTATGTATTGGTCTAGATTTCCAGAATCTCAGAATCTTTTGTGTTTAGGGTGCCTTTCATATGCAAAATGCCTTTCGCAATCTCAAAAGGTCAAAATGTGCCGACTTCATGAGTTGTCAATGTAGGGCGTTGGAAATATGGAACAAGCTGCCATTGGAAGCTGTAGAGGCAGGTACAATTAAAGGGTCATAGAGTACAACAGTACGACACCAATCTTGAGCAATGACAGTGAAGTCCTATTCTATTCGACAGCACAGAAACAAGCCCTTTGGCCATCTAGTCCGTGCTTACCTGCCATTCCGCCTTGTCCCATCGACCTGCACCTACAACCCTCCCCACCCCTCCCATTCATGCACTGAACTTCTCCAAACTTCTCTTAAATGTTGCAATCAAACTTGCATCCACCACTTCCACACTCTCATCACCCGCTGAGTGAAGAAGTTCCCCCTCAGGTTCCCCTTAAATATTTCACCTATGACCTCTACTTCTAGTCTCACCCAACCTCAGCAGAAAAAGCCTGCTTGCAGTTACCGCATCTATACACCTTAGAATTTTGTGTATCTCGACCAACTCTCCCCTGAAGAAGGGTATTGGCCCAAAACGTTGACTGTTTAATCTTTTCCATAGATGCTGCCAGGCCTGCCCAATTGCTCCAGCATTTTGTGTGTGTTACCTCGAGGGTCTTGAACTCAATCCCCCAACTAATGAAGGCCAGCAAGCCACACGCCTCACTGACAACCCTTTTGGCTTGCACGGCAGCTTTGAGGAACCTGTGGACTTGGAACCCAAGATCACTCTGTTCCTCCACGTTGTCTTGCATCTGGGTAGGTATAACAAAACTCCCCCCCACCTGCATTGGGATGTGTGATGCCCATCTGGGTGAGCAGCACAGCCTTTGTTTAAGTAGGTAAGGAAAAGAGAGTGCATCGCTGGCTCGGTACCTCACTGGGGAGTCCGCATGGCTTTGGTGCCAGGGAAACTCAAATCACCAACAGGCTGACTCACGGCGGAGAATGACAGTAACAAAGGCACAACTGACAGAACATTAGGAGCATTATCACCAAGGCGATGTAGATAATTAGCTTTGGATCTACAAAGATATTTTCGGATTCAGATTTATTACCACTGACATACAGTACTGTGCAAAGGTTTTAGAGCTAGGGTGTCTGAGACTTTTGCACAGTGCTGTGTTTGTCAATATGGAGCGGAGAACGAGTTTGTAAATCTGGTGGGAACAAAGGATGCTGGGAATGGTGAGGGTGGAGTGCCGCGGGAGGGGTGTGGGACACGTGGCAGAGGAGGATCGTCAGAGGGTGGAGGTGGCGCAGGTGCAGGCACACCCAGCTCTGAGACTCCAGGCAAGGTCACCTGATGCCAAACAATTGGTTTATTGATCATTGCAGAATGTCTCACTGGTGCTTCCCACTCCCTCCCTCCCTCCCTTCCCCTTTTCCCAACCATGATTCCCCTCTCGCTGCCCCCTTCCCATTCTCAGCCCACAATAGAGTCCCATACCAGAATCAGGTTTATCAGCACTCCAAAAATTTGTTTTTTTTGCGGCAGCTGTACAATATAATACATAAAATTACTACAATAATGTGCAAAGTCTTACATACGTTTCATGTGCCTGACTTTTGCACAAAACTGCTGTGAAATTTGTTGTCGCAAACAACAGGAATTCTGCAGATGCTGGAATTTCAAGCAACACACATCAAAGTTGCTGGTGAACGCAGCAGGCCAGGCAGCATCTGTAGGAAGAGGTACAGTCGACGTTTCAGGCCGAGACCCTTCGTCAGGACTAACTGAAGGAAGAGTGAGTAAGGGATTTGAAAGTTGGAGGGGGAGGGGGAGATCCAAAATGATAGGAGAAGACAGGAGGGGGAGGGATGGAGCCAAGAGCTGGACAGGTGATTGGCAAAGGGGATACGAGAGGATCATGGGACAGGAGGTCCGGGAAGAAAGATTGGGGGGCGGGACCCAGAGGATGGGCAAGGGGTATATTTAGAGGGACAGAGGGAGAAAAAGGAGAGTGAGAGAAAGAATGTGTGTATAAAAATAAGTAACAGATGGGGTACGAGGGGGAGGTGGGGCCTAGCGGAAGTTAGAGAAGTCAGTGTTCATGCCATCAGGTTGGAGGCTACCCAGACGGAATATAAGGTGTTGTTCCTCCAACCTGAGTGTGGCTTCATCTTTACAGTAGAGGAGGCCATGGATAGACATGTCAGAATGGGAATGGGATGTGGAATTAAAATGTGTGGCCACTGGGAGATCCTGCTTTCTCTGGCGGACAGAGCGTAGATGTTCAGCAAAGCGGTCTCCCAGTCTGCGTCGGGTCTCGCCAATATATAAAAGGCCACATCAGGAGCACCGAAAGCAGTATATCACCCCAGTCGACTCACAGGTGAAGTGTTGCCTCACCTGGAAGGACTGTTTGGGGCCCTGAATGGTGGTAAGGGAGGAAGTGTAAGGGCATGTGTAGCACTTGTTCCACTTACACGGATAAGTGCCAGGAGGGAGATCGGTGGGGAGGGATGGGGGGGACGAATGGACAAGGGAGTTGCGTAGGGAGCGAACCCTGCGGAATGCGGGGGGGGGGGAGGGAAAGATGTGCTTAGTGGTGGGATCCCATTGGAGGTGGCGGAAGTTACGGAGAATAATATGTTGGACCCGGAGGCTGGTGGGGTGGTAGGTGAGGACCAGGGGAACCCTATTCCTAGTGGGGTGGCGGGAGGATGGAGTGAGAGCAGATGTACGTGAAATGGGGGAGATGCGTTTAAGAGCAGAGTTGATAGTGGAGGAAGGGAAGCCCCTCCTCCTCCAACTTTCAAATCCCTTACTCACTCTTCCTTCAGTTAATCCTGACGAAGGGTCTCGGCCTGAAACGTCGACTGCACCTCATCCTAGAGATGCTGCCTGGCCTGCTGCGTTCACCAGCAACTTTGATGCGAAATTAGTTGTTTTGGGGCAGCAATACAGTGCAAGACATAACAATTACTCTAAGTTTCAAAAAAAATTAAATATATAGTGCAAAGGGGAATAGTGGTTCATGGGTTAATGGACCATTCAGAAACATGATGGAAGAGAGTAAGAAGCTGTTCCTAAAATGTTGTGCCTCCCGTACCTTCTCCCTGATGGTAGTAATGGGTATGCCCTGGATGGTGGGGGTCCCTAATGATGGATGCTTTCTTTCCTGAGGTACCAACTTTTGTAGGTGTGCTCGATAGTGGAGAGGCTGGTGCCCACCTTGGAGCTTTGCAACTCTCTGTAGTTTTGTGCCAATTCTGTGCATTGAGGCCTCCATACCAAGCAATAATGCAACCATTTAAGAATGTTCTCCACAGTACATCTGTAGAAACTTGCTAGAGTCTTTCATGACGTACAAAATCTCCTGAAACTCCATAATGAAATGTAGCTGCTGGCATGACTTCTTTGTTTTAATAATTTCACTTTCAATTACCCTAGGTAACTTCTCAGGTAAGGACACGTTTGGTACAGCTTTGTGGGCCGAAGGGCCTGTATTGTGCTGTAGGTTTTCTAAGTTTCTATGTTTTTCTTATGTTTCTATGTTAATAAATTCTCTTTCTGTAAAAAGAGAAGCTCTTCCAGCAACTGTTCGACAATGGAGAAGCTCAACAGGACAGAACTACCCATGATGCTGCTAAGAGACTCTCAGATGTATTCAATTTGTGTCAGAGAGGTTCCTGATTGTAAATAATCTCACCCCAAACCACAGTGTCACAGCTGCAGAGCACATATTGCCAGGTGAAGAAATTTCTCTTCACCAAGTACCATGCAGTCACTTTCCAACTGCAGGCACGTGGGAACATTTGGAAGCTCCTCACCACAAGGACTGCACAGGGTGAATTCTGAACACTTGCAGGCTAGGATCAAACAGAGACTACTGGGAAATATTGCCAAAAATTGTGACTCAACCTCCCAGCCAACCAAGATTAAACAAACATTCAACTAAGGGGTAGAGGAACCATAAAACCAAAAGACATAAGAGCAGAAGTAGGCCACTCAGTCCATTAAGTCTGTTCTGCTATTTGATCATGGCTGATTTATTTTCTCTCTCAACCCCATTCTCCTGCCTTCTCTCTGAAACTGTTGATACCTGTACTGATAAAGAACCTATTAACCTCTGCTTTAAATATACCCAATGGTTTGGGTATATTTAAATATATCCAATGTTTTAAATATGCCCAATGTCTATTATGAGCAGCTTTGGGCCCCACACCGAAGAAAGGATGTCCTGGCATTGGAAATGGGGATACAAGAATTATCCTGGCAATGAAAGGGTTAACATGTGAGGAGCGTTTGATGGCTCTGGGCCTGTACTCACTGAAGTTTAGAAGAATGAATAGGGCTCTCGAAAACCTATTGGATATTGAAAGATTGAGATAGAATGGATGTGGAGAAGATGTTTCCAATAGTGGGAGAGTCTAGGACCAGAAGGCACAGCCACAGAGTACAAGGACATCTCCTTCAGGCAAGGAGGAATTTCCTCAGACAGAGGGTGGTGAATCTGTGGAAGTCATTGCCACAGGCAGCTGTGGATACCAGATCCTCTGGTATATCTAAAGCGAAGGTTGATAGGTTCTTGATTAGAAAGGGGTGTCAAAAGTGATGTGGAGAAGGCAGGAGAACGGGGTTGAGAGGGACAATAAATCGTCCATAATCGAATGGCGGAGCAGATTCACTGGGTCAAATGGCCCAATTCTGCTCCTGTGTATTATGGTCTTAAGGACTTGGCCTCCAAGGCAATGAATTCCATAGGTTACACAACACCAAGGACCTGATGCAGGGTCTCAACCCAGACAGCCATCAATCCCACTGCCAGACCTGCTGGCTCCACTGGTGGATTGCTATATGCTGAAGATCAAGGCTAGCCTGACTTCAACCACCACTCTGCATTCCTGCCTAACCCTGATAACATTCCATTCCCATTCCATAAGACCATGAGACACAGGAGCAGAATTAGGCCATTTGGCCCATTGAGGCTGCTCTGCCATTTCACCACGGCTGATCCATTTTTCCTCTCAGCCCCAATCTCCTGCCTTCTCCCCGTATCCCTTTATGCCCTGACCAATCAAGAATCTACCAACCTCCTCACTAAATATACATAAATACTTAGCCTCCACAGCTGCCTATGGCATTCACTTGTCCAGATTCCATCGACCACTACCCTAAACATATTCAATGGCTCTACTACTTCCGCCACTCTTTGCGGAAGAAACCTTTGGCCTAATGCATGCAAATTGGATTATCTCTAGCGGCACCCTGGTCAGCATGGGCATGTCAGTGTTTCGATGTTATATAACTCTGTTACTCCACAGTGGGGTGGCACGGTACTGTAATGGTTAGTGCAACACTTTACAGAGCCAGCAATCACCTGTCCGGGTTCAATTCCCAACACTGTCTGTAAGGAGTTTGTACGTTCTCCCCATGACTGTGTGGGTTTCTTCTGTGTGCTCTGGTTTCCTCCCACAGTCCAAAGACATACGGGTTAGGATAAGTACATTGTGAATATGCTATATTGGTGCCAGATGGCTTAATGGGCAGAATAGCCTAAATTTGCTCCTATGTCTTGGGGCTTATGGAAGATTGGCAGCATATGTGGGCTACCTGGCCCAATCCTTTATGATTTGATTGGACACAAGAGAGAAACTTCACAGTATAGTCATATAGCACCACAGCACAGAAACAGGCCTTTGACTCATCTAGTCTGTGCTGAACCATTAACCGTCCTAGTTCCATTGACATGCACCCAACCAAAGCCTTTCATATCCCTTCCCTCCATGTACCCATCCAAATTTTGCTTGTGTTGAAATCAACCCCGCATCCACCATTTCTGCTGACAGCTCATTCCACACTCTCACCACCCTGAATGAAGAAGTTCCCCCTCATGTTCTGCTTAAACATTTCACCTTTTACCCTTAAACCATGACCTCTCTTGCAGTCTCACCCAACCTCAGTGGAAAAAGCCCGCTTGCATTTACCTTATGTATACCCCTCATAATTTTGTATACCTCTATCAAATCTCCCCTCAATCTTCACTGTTCTAGGGAATAAACTCATTACCCATCAACCTTTCCCTACAACTTAGATTCTCAAGACCCAGCAACAACTTTTTGTAAACTTTCTCTGCACTCTTTCCATCGAATTTACATCTTTTCTGAGGGTAGGTGACCAAAACTCAAAGGTTTCAAAAGGTACATTTAATGTCAGAGAACTGCACACAATACTCCAAGTTAGGCCTCATACAATTTCAACATAACAACCCAACTTCTGGACTCAGTACATTGATGGGCTGGTGACCATGATGTACATCAACACATCAGTGACCATTTTATTAGGTGGACCTGTTCACCTGTTCATGTAGGCATCTAATCGGCCAATGAAACGCTGGCAACTCAATGCATAAAAGCACACGGACATGGTCCAGCGGTTCAGATCCAACATCAGAATGGGAATAAATGTGATCAGCACAACTTCGATAGTAGAGAAGGCACAACGGCGACTATACCACCTGAGGTGCTTCAGGAGAGTTAATCTGCCTCAAAAGCTACCGGCCAACTTTTATCGATGTGCGATACAGATCATACTGACATTTGGAATGACAGTGTGGTACTCCAGCTGCAGCAAGACAGATCACAAAGTGCTCCAACGGGTGATTAGGATGGCTCAGCACATCAGTGGGACTCAACAACCAGACCTAGAGACAATCTACAATTCTTACTGCTCATAACATCATTAAAGGTCCATCTTGTCCGGACACTGTCTGTTCAATCTCCTGCCATCTGGTAGGAGATACAGAAACATCTTAGCCAAGACAGTAAGACTAAAAACAGTTTCTTCCCAAGGGATGTTCTGGTTGTGCAGCTGAATAATGCCACATCCTTGCTTGCCAATGGCCTTTGAGTGTTATGGACTGTTAAAGTCACTTGTTGCATGTAAATATGGGACTTTTTAAAAAAAATTCAGCCATACCGCATGCATTATTTGTTTCACACAGATAGGAGTAGCACCACAATCTCGTTGCCTTGAACTAAGTTCTAGTAAAGTTCTATTCTATTCTTTTCCACCATGGAACGATTGTTGGTGTCAAACGGGCTGGTTTGACTATCTCAGAAACTGCTGATCTTCTGGGATTTTCATGCACAACAGGCTCTAGTGTTTACAGAGAATGGTGCGAAAAACAAAAAGAAAATCCAGTAGGCGATACTCCTGTGGGTGAAGCTACCTTGTTATTGAGAGAGGTCCGAGGGAGAATGGTCAGAATGCTTCAAACTGACAAGACAGCAACGTCTTACAACAGTGGTGTGCACAACAGCATCTCTGAACGCACAACACGTCGAACTGTGAAGTGGATGGGCTACAACAGCAGAAGAACATGAGCACACATTCCGCGGCTGATTTATTAGGTGCCGGAGGCTCCTCATAAAGTGCCCACTGAGTGTACACGTGACAATAAGTACACGTCTGAATCTGAAGCAGTACTAATCTCCCACTCCAATGCGCCAAGGCCCGGCACATGGGGATGTTTTATACCCTAAACATTCAGTGAGAAGACTGAGCGAGTTAAAATTACCTGTTCAATCAGGTGACAGATGACAATGAATCAATATTTAATTATGTATTTACCATCTAATCAAAAGAACACAAGAGACCTTGGGGGAGCTGCAGTTAGGTAACTGAGCCCTGGCAAAGGTCAGTGATGTATTAATACAGATGGTGCTGGTCTAAAGCAGCTTCACTGGGATTCCCTGAACGGCTCGAAGAATGAAGCAGCCATCCACGGAGGGACAGGAATGCCACAAGATCCTTCATAAAAGACCTTTTGAGAATCGTACAGCCAAATTCTGACAGCTGCATTCATCTCGGGCGTTATCTGAACATGGGTCCTGTGTTCACAGCAAGCTAAGCCTGAGATTACAGTTCACTGTTTATCAAATCAACCTCCTGCCCTGTTGCTGTGTGACATGGAAAAAGTTTGGGTACCAAAGTCACTGATTCCTCTTAAGATAATCTCCTGCTTAATGATAGAGGCTCTGACCCCAGACCGCTCACTGGCACCCTTCGACGCCTTGGCAAGTCCCTTGCATTCAGCTCTAGTCCCCAGGAATGTGGAGAATGTGGAGAGGGTTCAGGACAGGTTTTCCGAGATATTGCTTGGATTGGAGGAAAATTGTGATACCAAGAGATCAGACAAACTAGGGTTGTTTTCCCTGAAGAGGCAAAGGCTGAAGGGAGACCGAATAGAAGCTTATAAAAACTAATAGAAGATAATTAAAATATTACATATTTATGTGAATGTATCAATTTTCAAGCCATGCCACTCAGGGACTTGGACAACATGCTTAGCCCCCGATCAGGGTCACGTGAAGCCATGGGAGTGGGTGGTGAATGGTCGTATGGGCAGCTGGTGCAGATCACAAGTCCTGGCTATGTGACCACTGCTTCAGATTCAGACGTGTACTTATTGTCACGTGTACACTCAGTGGGCACTTTATGAGGAGCCTCCAGTACCTAATAAATCAGCCATGGAATGTATGTTCATTTTCATCTGCTGTTGTAGCCCATCCACTTCACAGTTCGCCAGGCAGACAATCTCTGAAGAGTATTGATAATGACTGGGGTCACCTATCTTGTAAAGACACTGTCCAGGAGAAGGCAATGGCAAACCACTTCTGTAGAAACATTACCAAGAACAATCATGGTTGTGGAAAGATTATGCGATACGTAGTTCTGGTCTCTTTACTTGAGGAAGGATATACTGGCTTTGGAGGTGGTACAAAGGAGGTTCACCGGGTTGATTCCAGAGATGAGGGGGTTAGACTATGAGGAGAGATTGAGTCACCTGGTTCTGTACTCACTGGAATTCAGAAGAATGAGAGGAGATCTTATACAAACATATAAAATTATGAAAGGGATAGGTAAGATAGAGGCAGGAAAGTTGTTTCCACTGGTAGGTGAGACTAGAACTACAGGACATAGCCTCAAGATTCGGGGGAGTGAATTTAGGACGGGGATGAGGAAGAACTGCTTTTCCCAGAGAGTGGTGAATCTGTAGAGTTCTCTGCCCAATGAAGCAGTGGAGGCTACCCCAGTGAATATATTTACGACAAGGTTGGATAGATTTTTGCATAGTAAGGGTTATGGGGAAAAGGCAGGTAGGTGGAGATGTGTCTATGGTCAGATCAGCCATGATTTTATTGAATTGCGGAGCAGGCTCAACAGGCCAGATGCCTGACTCCTGCTCCGATTTCTTATGTTCTTATGTTATGATGATGTGCCGGATCATAATTATACGTGCTGTGGGTGACTGTGTTTTGCGCCCTGGCCCCAGGGGAATGATGTTTCATTTAGCAGTATACATGTGCATGGTTGAATGACAATAAACTTGAACCTTAGACTATAAGGGGTATATTGTATGTAGGTGTTTTTTTTTTTACACAGAGAGTGGCGAGCACTGGAACGCATTGCCAGGGGTGGTGGTAGAGGCAGACGCATTAGCGACGTTTAAGGGACTCTTACATGGGCACATGGATGATAGAAAAATGAGGGCTATGTGGGAGGGAAGGGTTAGATCGATCTTACAGTAGGTTATGAGATTGGCACATCATGAGCTGAAGGACTGAGATTGAAAATACATTTATTATCCAAGTATGCATGCAGCGTACATCCCTGTGATTCGTCTTCCCACAGACAGTCACGAAACAAAGGAACACCATGGAACCGACCCGTTCAAAGAAAAACCCCCCAAACCACGTACAAAATATTTGCACAAACGACCACAAAAAGGATGAGTGGAAACACAGAATATAAAACGCAAAGTCACAAGGCACATTTCAGTTCAGTTCAGCTCAGTGTTTGTAATCTGCAGGCTGCCCCGATTCAAATATCGCCCAAAAGTAGGAACAAAAAAGTGCGACCATAACTAGAACACATCATAAACCTGAATTAAGAGTCCAAGTCTACAATCCACGTCGATTAAACCTTGCTCCAGCACCATCCGGAATCGAGGGAGAGGATCTTCCCTCAGGAGAAGAGAGTGAGAGACCACCTGTCTTAGTGTTGGGTCTATCAAACCCAGATCTTCCAGCTGGCACAGTAAAGCGATGAGCTAACGGTTACACTGGCTGCAGTACAATGCAAGTCTTTTTTTAATTACAAGTTACAAAAAATAAGTAATGCAAAAAGAGAGCAAGATGGTGAAACTGTGTTCATGGGTTCGTGGAGCATTCAGAAATCTGAAACTCTACCAAATCCCAAGCGGTGACCCCATTGATTGGGGCCCATCCCACCCCAGGGACCTCGCCTCACCTCCCTGCTTACCCACCCACACACCACTGGGTCTTCTAGAGCCTTGCCATTGCTGGACATTCATGGACTTGCGTCACGTTTGGCCTGTCAAGACCTGTAGGTCTCACTCGCACATACACACACGTCAAGAAGAGACAATGAGGCCCCCGTCATCAGCCGGCAACAAATGGGAATATAATACGCTGGATTCTTACAGCCGGCAGTCTGGTGAGCTGAAGGAGAAGATGACAAGAGGATATTCAAGAGGGTTGTGTGTGGCTCAGTAAATGACTGAACAGCCCTGATAGACAACAGGCTCCGTCGTTATTTGGAGGAGAAATAAGCAGACACAAATCCCTTTCTAAAGCAGCATTGACACAGCAGCAGTGTATTATTGTGGAAAGAAGCAATCAGCCAGCTGTATTGTGCTGAGATCAACTCAAAGAAACAATCCTGCACCACCGCCCCCACGTCGTGAATGCCAACGAACGATGCACTCTGCTCAGGGCACGGCAGGAACCCAATCATTAACTCTGGATATCTTGATAAGACATAACCACACAAATCCCACAGCGAGTTCATTGTTCCTGCCAACACTGTACCATTGTTGAACCCTCACGCCCCCCCCGCAACAAACTCTCTGCCAGTCCTTGCTCAGAAGAACGATCGGCTTCCCTCTTGTCAGGCCAGCCGGAGAGGGTGAGGACACAGGGGTGGGTTCAGACACCGGGGTGGGTTCAGACACCGGCTTTCACTCTTGGCTAACAACACTGAGGACCAACTCCTTGTACTGGATCCAACAGAGCGGGAAGGTAAAAGTAAAATAGCAGGATCTCTCATCCTCCTTCACTCCAAACAGAAGAGACTAGCTTGCCTAACCCATCCTCATATGACCTGGTCTCCAATTCAGACAGCATCCTGGTAAACTGCCTCCGCACCCTCTCTAAAACTTCCACATCCATTCTATAATGAAGCAACCAAAACTGAACTCAATACTTCAAGTGTGGCTGCAACATTTCCTTGCAGCTGTTAAACTCAATTCCCCAACTAATGAAAGCCAACACACTAGACACCTTCTTAACCAGCCTATTAACTTTGAGGGATCACTGAATGCAAATCTCAAGATCTCTCTGTTATAAATCCTACCATTAATTTTGTACTCTGCCTTCAACCTCAACCTTCCAAAATGAATCACTTCACATTTTCCTGGAATGAACTCCATCTGCCGCTTGTCAGCCCAACTCTGCGCCCTGTCAATGTCCTTTTGTAAACTACGACAATTTTCTACATTGTCCACAAATCCTCCAACCTTTGTGCCATCTGCAAGCTTACTAACCCACACTTCCACTCCCTCATCCAAGTCATTTATAAATCTCATAAAGAGCAGTGACCCCAGAACAGATTCCTGAGGACCACCACTGGTCACCGACCTCCAGGCAGAATATGCTGCATCTACTACCAGCTTCTACCTGCTGTGGGCAAGCCAACTGCAAATCCACCCGGCTTGTAATGAAACAAATAACTGATCATTCCTGGCACAGAAGATGTCCAGAAATCAGTACCCACTGAGGTCTATTTGTTTCTAGTCCCTGTGCCAAGAACACAATATCCTCCCCATGTACTTCATCTCCCTGTGGGAACCGGGGCTTTGGATGCTCCTTAATGGAGGGTGCTAGCACATCTGGGCCTGTACCTGTGTGGGCTACCTGCAGGCTGTGTGAGGACATTCAGCCCCTCAGCCCCATCCTCACTCCGGGAGACAAGGCCTTTCATGTGCGTGTGCGTAGGTCCGTCTGTGTGCGTGCACCTGGGCATACGCTTGTGTGTACACGAGTGTACTCTGGGGATGAGTCTTGCAACTTCATCATGGCAACACCTCCAAAACCCAACTATCCGCCCACCCACACACTGTAGTGTTGGGCTCTTGCTGTCAGTCACCCGGTGGCATATTCCCTCCTCTTTCCAATTGGCACAACAAACGTTTCACTGGGTGTGAGCACCATGTGACAGAAAGACAACAATCCACCCTGCACCCTTAGTTCAACCCCTGCGTCCCTACCGAGGTGTTCTGACACTGCACCCTGGAGCTGTTGAACCGTAGCGCAGGCACGCGGTGCACGGTCCCCTGGATGTCGAAGATGCACTCGTAGCTCCGTTGGCCTGACTGAGGTTGAGGTAGGTTCTTGGCGGCCAGCGTGATCGGTTTGACCACTCCCACCGGGATGAAGATCTCCGTGGAGGGGAGAATCTGCGGGCAGTCCTGTGAAGGGAAGAGGGAGCCATCAGTCAATGCACCACTCTCATTTCTGAAGCCATCAGTCAATGTACTGCCTGCTTTCTGAAGCCTCCCATCCCCTTCTAGCCATGTTATCACACAGCCCCATGTTGTCCTACACCAGGGGTTCCCATTCTTTTTCATGTCACAGACTCCTATCATTATCTGAGGGGTCCGTGCATCCTAGGGTGGCAACCTGTGGTCTAAAAGATACATAAGACATTGAAGTAGATTAGACAATTTGGCCCATCAGGTCTGCTCTGATTTTTAATAATTTTTTGCCCTGCTGTTGTTTGCAAGGCCCTGCCCCTCGTTAGCATGACCCACCCTTCAATTAGCATGACCCCACCCTTCATTTGCATGACCCCACCCTTCATTTGCATGATATCTGTGCATCACATATTCATTTGCATGTCGATACAAAACAACAAGAGCAGGAAATTGCAATGTTCGCATTCATGTGGTTGGGACTGAAACATAAGTATGTGCTGCCTAGGCTTTACAATTATAATTGTAACAATACAACTAATAAAACAAAAAAACTTCACACCATTTCACAAGTTTCTTCCCCCAGGCAGTTAATCTGATCAACCATTCCAATCAGCCACCACCACCACTCTCTAACTATTACCTCAGCCACTGCTCTATAAAAGTGGCTTCAGGAACCACTTTTTACAATGCTGTTTACATGACGGTATTTATATACTTATGCACATTTTATTCCATCTCCATACTTTAACCACTAAGTTTATTTCATAGATAATTCTTAATTCTTTAGAATTGTTAAATGTTGCTTTTTGTTGCATGTCGCACCCTGACCAACACATCACAGCAAGTTCCTAAAACATGTAAATGTATATGACAAATAAAGTTGACCCTTGATAAGATGTCCGTCAAACCACATTTGGAACATTGTGAGCAAACTAGGGCCTTGTATATAAAGAATCATGTGACAGCATAGTGGTTAGAATTATGCTTTCCAATAAGCTTTTGGCACTTTGGCCTTCATAAATCAATGTGTTGAGTACAGGAGATGGGGTGTTATGTTGAAGTTGTATAAGACATTGGCAAGGCCTAATTTGGAGTACCGTGTGCAGTTTTGGTCATCTTTCTACAGGAAAGATGTAAATAAGGTTGAAATAGTACAGATAAAATTTACAAGGATGTTGCTAGATCTGGAGGACCTGAGTTGTAAGGAAAGATTGAATAGGAGGTCTTTATTCCTTGGAACATAGAAGATTGAGAGGAGA
The DNA here is from genome assembly GCF_030028105.1 of Mobula birostris. Taxonomy (NCBI): domain Eukaryota; kingdom Metazoa; phylum Chordata; class Chondrichthyes; order Myliobatiformes; family Myliobatidae; genus Mobula; species Mobula birostris. The sequence goes on along the minus strand of NC_092385.1, from coordinate 6,896,900 downwards.
TTCGATAGAGGTATATGAAATTATGAGGGGCAGAGATAGGGTAAATGCAAGCAGGCTTTTTCAATAGAGGTTGGGTGGGACTACAACTACAGATCATGGGTTAAAGGGAAAGAGCTTAAGGGAAACATGACAGGGAATTTCTTCACTCAGAGGGTTGTGAGTGGGGAACGAGCTGCCAGCACAAATGGTGCACGCAAACTCAATTTCAACATTTGAGAGAAGTTTGGATGGGCACACGGATGGTAAGGGTATGGAGGGTAATGGTTCTGGTGCTGGTCGATTGGAGTAGGCAGTTGAAATGGCCCAGCACAGACTAGATGGGTCAAAGGGCTTGTTTCTGTGCTGTCCTTCTGCAAGACTCTATGACTCTAAACAGAGCCTGTTCATTGGAATTGGAATTAGATTGTTATTGTCACATGTACCAAGATACAGTGAAAGGCTTGTCTTGTATACTGTTCTCACAGACACAGTGTTCATTACACAGTACATTGAGGTAGTACAAGGTAAAACAGTAACAATACAGAATAAAGTGCAACAGCCACTGAACAAGTGCAATGTAGGTAGAGATATGGTGCAAGGTCACAAGATAGATAGTCAGGTCAACAGTCCCTCTTAATGTGCTAGGGGACCCCTCGATACTCTTGTAAAAGCTGCCCTTGACCCTGGGGGGAGTAAGTGCTTCACTGTGGTAGGAGTGTCTAAAAGAGAGGGGTATAGATTTAAGTTGGTTGGTGGAGTGGAGATACGTCTCTACCAAAGGAGGTCTAAGGCGCTCCTTCCCTCCGCTAGGCTGCAGGTCACCCGTGGGCAAGGTGCAGCACCTGCTTAGCCCCTAATCAGGGTCATGTGAAGTCGTGGGAGTAGGTGGTGGATGGTTGTATGAGCAGCCGGTGCACATCACAAGTCCTGGTTATGTGATCATTGACACTAGGCAGACGATCTCCGAAGAGTATTGATAATGGCTGGGGTCACCCGTCTTGTAAAGACACTGCCCAGAAGAAGGCGATGTCACCAAAGATTTGCCAAGAACAATCATGGTCGTGGAAAGATCGTGATCACCTACATCAAACAACACGTTGTGATGAACAAATGATAGGTTTAAAGTGAGAGCTAGGAGAATTGAAGGCAATCTGAGTGGTAACTCTTTCTCACAAAGACTAATTCATACTGTCATTTAACTACATACACGTATACCGTCAAACGAGACAGAGTTTCTCTGGACCAGGGTGTAAAGCACACTCGTACACTTAACACATGATAACTTCGGAAATAAGAATTAAATCTGCAAATGAATTACGCATAGATAAACAAAGTAAAGTGCATAAATTAAATATTGTAAGGTACAGAATAAATCATCCTGTGACACTTCGAATACGACGTGGCAGGAAGGTCAGAAGCTCAACGGCCTGAGAGAAGAAGCTGCTTCCTATTCCATTCTTGCCTTTATGCAATGGAGTCTCCTTCCTGATCTCAGAATGTCAAAGAGGATGTTGGATGGATGGGTGGGATCCTTGATAGAACTAAGGGTCCTTCGTATGCAGCGCTCTAGATAAATGTCTGCGATAGATGGTAGGGAGACCATAGAACATAGAACATAGAATAGTACAGTACAGCATAATACAGGCCCTTCGGCCCACATTGTTGTGCCGACCCTCAAACCCTGCCTCCCATATAACCCCCCACCTTAAATTCCTCCATATACCTGTCTAGTAGTCTCTTAAATTTCACTAGTGTACTTGCCTCCACCACTAACTCAGGCAGTGTATTCGATGCACCATCCACTCTCTGAGTAACAAACCTTCCTCTAATATCCCCCTTGAATTTCCCACCCCTTACCTTAAAGCCATGTCCTCTTGTATTGAGCAGTGGTGCCCTGGGGAAGAGGCACTGGCTGTCCATTCTATCTATTCCTCTTAATATCTTGTATACCTCTATCATGTCTCTTCTCATCCTCCTTCTCTCCAAAGAGTAAAGCCCTAGCTCCCTTAATCTCTGATCATAATCCATACTCTCTAAACCAGGCAGCATCCTGGTAAATCTCCTCTGTATCCTTTCCAGTGCTTCCACATCCTTCCTATAGTGATGCAACCAGAACTGGACACAGTACTCCAAGTGTGGCCTAACCAGAGTTTTATGGAGCTGTATCATCACCTCGCGACTCTTAAACTCTATCCCTTGACTTATGAAAGCTAACACCCCATAAGCTTTCTTAACTACCCTATCCACCTGTGAGGCAACTTTCAGTGATCTGTGGACATGTACCCCCAGATCCCTCTGCTACTCCACTCTACCAATTATCCTGCCATTTATCTTGTACTCTGCCTTGGAGTTTGTCCTTCCAAAGTGTAAATCCCTCGCATCCTGTCTGGAATGAGCTGCCAGAGGAAGTGGTGGAGGCAGGAACAGGAATAACATTGAAAAGGCACCTGATCAGGCCACTGAATGAGCAGAACATTGAGTGATATGGAATTATTGCATGCAAGTCGGATTAGTATGGATATGCATGAAGGTCAGTAGGAGATGTGGTGGGCCAAAGGGCCTGTTTCTCTGCTGAACAACTTGACGACCAAGTGAAGAAGTTGGTGGATTTTGCCTTGCTGTGTGCTGGCCCAAAGCTGGTGAATCCATGCTGGTCCCGAAACTTAGCCACTGTGCTCGCACACTCCCCCCTCCCCCCCATCGTGGCTAGGTATACTGTTACGCCTCTCAAATCTCTCAGTGACACGGTGGTTCAGGTGGAAACATTACTGACGTTGACATATTGTGAGTGACGGCTCGATGCAATGGACGGAGATGAGGTCCCAATTGAACAACTGTAGATTCGCTGCCAGAGGTATATTTTTGGAAATAATTATCTGCGGTTCATCGCACCAATGTGATGGCTGCTTCGTATTCCTGTACATCTCCTCTGTGTGTCTCCTCCTCGCTTTCCAGTCAGAGTAACATTCCACACTCCACCCGATCTCTCTTCTTGTTCCCATCTCTCTGCACCTCACACCTCTTACAAAGCGCAGTCACCCTCACTATCAGGATTTCTCACCCGGCACTGTCAGCTCCTGATCAGGCACGCTCCTCACAAGGCATCGCACCCCTGAATGCCTAACGCTATCATGGACACAAGGGATGCTGCAGATGCTGGAACTCGAGAGCTGCACACACAGAATGCTGGAGAGACTCAGCAGGTCAGCGTCTATGCAGGGGAGTAAACAATCAATGTTTCGGGCCGAAACCCTTCATCAGGACTGGAAAGAAAGGAGGAAGAAGTCAGAATAAGAAGGTGGGGTCGGGGGGACGGAGTACAAGCCGAAGGGTGGTCAGGTGAGGGGGAAGGCATGTGGGTTTGAGAGAGGGAATGAAGTAAGAAGCTGCGATGTGATAGGTGGAAGAGGTAAAGGGATAAAGAAGGAATTTGTTAAGAGAGGAGAGTGGACCAATGGAAAAAAATGGAGGAGGAGGGGAACTAGAGGGAAGTTATGGGTAGGTCAATGAGGCCAGGGGAAGTGAAGAAAAGTCCCCACGGTCCACTGTCCTCTCTCATTGTTAGATTCCTTTTACTTCGGCCCTCTTCGTCTTTCACCTACAAGAGAGAGGTAGCGGGGGGAGAGAGGGAGTAGGGAGGAGAGGGGGAGAGGGAGGGGGATGGGGAAAGGAATGGGGGAGGGGAGAGGAATGGGGAGGAGAGGAGTGAGAGGGAATGGCGAAGGGAGAGGGGAGGGGGTGAGGGGGGATGGGAGGGGAAGAGGGGAGGCGGGAGATAGGGGAGGGGGAGGGAGGGAGAGGGAGAAGGATGGTGGGGTAGAGGAGGGAGAACTGGGGAGAGAGGGGAGAGTGGTAGAGGGGGAGAGAGGGAGAGGGGAGAGGGGCGAGGAGGAGCAGGAGGGGGAAGGGGAGGGGGGAAGGGGGAGAGGTGGAGGGGGAGAGAGAGAGGGGCTGATGACAGTGAGAGAGAAAAAGAGGGTGAGAGAGAGAGACAGAGCGAGAGATAAGGGAAGAAGAGTGAGGGAGAGACTGAGTGAGACAGACAACAAGAGAGAGATAAAAAGAGGGTCAGGGAAGGAATTCCAGAACTGTGTATTGGATCATTATTCAGGTCAGATCGTTCTACAATGTCATGGTTTGAGAGGTTTTGGTATCCATGGCAACCGGATACCAGCCAGCTCCTGGTCCAAGTACCCACCTGTTCTGTTCTGTGCCTGAGCAGAGAGCGCACAGAAAGCCCCCACATGTAGCGGGGTATAAGGAACGGGATGTGAAATGTTGGGTAAGTATTAGCAAGGGCGGTAATACAGCACGCCTACTCTGCGTTGAAATGGAATCAGACTGCTCACTCACGAGCCCTACAGCCCACATCTCAATGGGCAGATCACACCCCTGACAGCTCGGCACCATCAGCTCTTTGCTCAGTGCTCCAGAGAGTGAGCGGAGTTTGGGGTCTGCAAACTCCGCCTCAGAAGTGAGAGGCACTTCATTGCCCTTCCTTCCTTTCTTTCTTTTTAAACCTTTTTATTAATTTTCAAAATTATAAACTCAATAACAAAGTTGATACAAAGAGATTGGAATAATCTTAATAAGCATATACAAAAAGGATTTTAAGTAACATAGGTATAATAGACTTCCAAACTCATAATGAAATTAGTCATAAAAAAAATAAAAAGAAAAATATATATATATAAACAAAGAAAAATCCCCAAAAGAAAAAGAAAAAAAAAACCCAAAAAGAAACAAAACAAAACAGGGTTAGACCAATATCTTGAATCCGACACGTTCAGTAATGTCGTCAACTCCGCTCCTCTATTCATATAATTTAAGTTAAAAAAAAGATTCGGAAAGGTCAGATTACATCATATGAAAATGTTGCATAAAAGGTTTCCAAGTTTCTTCAAATTTAACCGAAGGATCAAAAATATCACTTCTAATTTTTTTCTAAATTTAAACTTATCGCCCTTCCAATGGGGGCACATGGAAGGAACTCCCCACTCCTGTGCTGAGTGGCACTGAGGCCAATTCCCTGGGTCTCCACAGCCTAGCAGCCAGGCAGGCTGCACTGGGGTCAAAGGGACGGTGGGACCTGTGATTCACAGGGACAGCAGAGCCACTGCGTCACAGCTCCAGAAACCTGGCTTCTATCCTGCCTCGGGGCGCTGCTTGTGTGGAGTTTACACGTTTCCCCTGTGACCACGTGTGTGCTTTGATAATAAATTTATTTTGAACTTTTGAACTCTGCTTTAAATATACAGTGCAGTTTGTTAAGAGCGCAGGTCTGTTTTATAGACTCGATACAAATATAAATATACAGGATGTAGATATCCTGACCCACACTTCAGAAGGTGACGGTAAAGCGCCTTAATACTGTTTAAACCGCCTTAGACGAAGAAGAAGAGGAATCTGGTGGGTGGGGGGTGCAATTATGGGCAGTGTAGGGAGAACTTAATGGGATAAATGTAGAATTGGTGTAAAGGGGTGCTTAAATGGTCAGTACAGCAATTATGGGCCGAAGGTCATTTTGCTGCGCTGAGGCACTTTGGCGTCCTTCTCGTTCGGTATTTCTGATACTTGTCAGGTGGAAAAGGTTTACAAGAAGTTGGTGGTTGAATGGTCAGCACAGCCTCGATGATCCAAAGGGTCTCTTTTCATACCGAGTAATTCCACCCCTCTATGACATCCTTCTCATCTAGTACATCAGTTACTTATTGTCAGATAGGTACACAACACTGGGAGAACTCAGCACATCCAGGGAGAGGAACACAGTCGACACTTCAAGCCAAGCCTCTTCATCAGGTCTTGCTTCTCCTCTCCAAAGACAAAAGCCCCAGCTCACTTGGAAGGCGTGCTCCCCAATCTAGGCAGCCTCCTGGTAACACAGACAAGATGCTGGAGGAACTCAGCAGGCCAGGCAGCATCTATGGAAAAAAGTACAGTTGACATTCCGGGTTGAAAACATCGACTGTACTTTTTTCCATAGATGCTGCCTGGCCTGCTGAGTTCCTCCAGCATTTTGTGTGTGTTGCTCAGATTTCCAGCATCTGCAGATTTTCTCTTGTTTGTGAAGCATCCTGATAAATCTCCTCCGCACTCTCTCTAAAGCTTCCACATCCTTCCTATAATGAGGTGGCCAGAACTGAACACAATACTCCAACTGTGGTCTAACCAGAGTTTTATAGAACTGCAATATTACCACACGGCTCTTGAACTCAATTACCAGATATGTTTTTTAAACTCTGTGTCAACTCTTTCAGAATGAGAACCAGATTTATTATCACTGCATACAGGATGTCATGCAATTTGTCATTTTGCAGCAGCAAAGCAGTGCAAGACGTAACAGAAGCAATGTTGCAATGAGAAATGAAAAAAATAAATAAGTAGTGCCAAATAGTAACTTATAAACACAAGAGATTCTGCAGATGCTGAAAATCCAGAGCAACACACACAAAATACTGGACAAACTCAGCAGGTCAGGCAGCATCTATAGAGAGGAATCGTTAACATTTCAGACTGAGAACCTCCATCAGGACTGGAAAGGAAAGGGACAGGACAAAGAAACCTCACTATTCCTCTTTAACATTATGTATTTATTTATTCATGATCTACTTATTTATCAATCTACTGTAACTGTATGCACATAAACAGTCAATGTTTCTGGCCAAGACCCTTCATCAGGACTGGAAAGGAAGAAGGAAGAAGCCAGAATAAGAAGGTGGGGAGAGGACAGGTGATAGGTGAGACCAGGTGATTTACAGGTGATAGGTGAGACCAGGTGATTTACTGGTGGCTATGCATTTTAAATCCACCTCCCATTCCCAATCTGACATATCAGTCCACGGCCTCCTCTAAGGTCATGATGTGGCCACTCTCAGGTTGGAGGAGCAAAATCTGGGCAGCCTCCAACCTGACGATATGAAGATCAATTTATCCATCTCCCCCCTCCCCCCCTTTCACATTCCTTATTCTGAATCCCCTTTTTCCCCTTCTCTTCTCACCTGCCCATCACCTCTTTCTGGTGCCTCCTCTCCTTCCCTTTTTTCCAGAGTCCACTATCATCTTCTGTCTGATTCCATCTTCTTCCATGTATCAACTCCCAGTTTCTCAGCTCATCCCACCTACCTTCTCCCTCACACAGTTTCCCCTATCTAGCATTCCTCCCCATCACTCCATCTTCTCATTCTGGCTCCTCCCACCACCCTCCCCCTTCCTTTTCAGTCCTGACGAAGGTTCTCTGCCCAAAACATCGACTGTTTCTTCACTTCCATTGATAGAATCAGAATCGGGTTTATTATCACTTGCATATGTGGTGAAGTTTGTTAACTTTGTGGCAGCAGTACGATGCAATATATGATAAATGTACAAACTTTGTAGAAAAAAGCTTAATTACAATTTGTATTGGAGGGGAGGAGAAGATGGCAGCGCGACGCAGCACGCGCGGCCGCTCCGAAATGATATCGGTATTTGTTAACTAGGGGCCGTGCACAATCCTGATTTGATGGAGACAGACGTGAGAGCACGGAGGAACACCTGGAGAAACTTCTGAAATGCCTGCCTCGCTGCCGCTGCTACTGCGCGATCGAGAATCTCCAGAGGGGAAGGCCCGAATCCTCGGCTTTGCCTATTGCCTGTTGCCGGGGCTGGGGTCGAAGCGCTCGGCAGAGATGGTGCCCGGTGCTCGGTGTCGGAGGGCTGGTCGGAGGCTCGAAGTTTTCGGACGGACTCGGAGTCGGCTGTGGTCGGGTGCTTCCAGGGTGCTGCATCGGCAAGTTTGCGGTGCTGGAAGCTCATGACAGGGAGAGTTTTTCTTCCTTCTACTGACTGCGTGAGATGATGGGACTTTCAAGAGACCTTGAGACTTTTTTTTTACCATGCCCAATGGTCTATTCTTAATGCAATTATGGTATTGCTTTGCACTGTTGTAACTATATGTTATAATTATGTGGTTTTTGTCAGTTTTTCAGTCTTGGTTTGTCTTGTGTTTCTGTGATATCATTCCGGAGGAACATTGTATCATTTCTTAATGCATGCATTACTAAATGACAACAAAAGAGGACTGCATATCCTCATAATCTAATCTAATCTATATATATCTGTATATTAAATAAAAGGAAAGGTACGTCACATCCGGAGTTTCTCCAGTTAGTGGACGATTTCCCCCCACACCTCTCTGATGTAGTGGGGAACCGTGTACGAGGCAAGTTATAGCAGTGGTTTGCCATTGCCTTCTGCCGGGTGAGTTTCCAAAGGGATCACCAGCTCGTAACCCAGCACGGATGGAAAGCGTGCAGGGGAGCCAGCTGGATTCGAACCCGGGACCTTTCGCCCCGAAGTCTGACACTGATGCCTCTACGCCACCAGCCGGGTCGTATATTAAATAGTTAAGTTAAAGTAAGCAGTGCAAAAATAGAAATAAATAAAAAACAATAGTGAAGTCGTGTTCATTGGTTCAATGTCCATTCAGAAATTAGATGGCAGAGGGGAAGAAGCTGTTCCTGAATCATTGAGTGTGTGCCTTCAGGATCCTGTACTTCCTTCCTGATGGTAGCAATGAGATCAGGACATGTCCTGGGTGATGGGGGTCCTTAATGATGGATGCCGCCTTCCTGAGGCACTGCTCCTTCAAGATGTCTTGGATACTATGGAGACTAGTATCCATGATGGAGCTGACCAACTTTACAACTTTCTGCAACTTACTTCGATCTTGTGCAGTAGCCCCCCTCCCCCCACATACCAGAGGGCTGCCCGACCTGCAGAGTTCCTCCAGCATTTTGTGTGTGTTGCAAAGTAGTCATGGGTTCACCAGCAGACGTTGGATCAGGCATCCTCAGAGTGTGATGCCTGTGGTGGGTGAGCAGCTAGACATCGCCTGCCTGCCTGGAATGGATACTTAGCAGAGGGATTTTTAAAAAAATCACTGAAAACTTGGGACATTTTCCATAGCGACTGAACTTTACAAGTAGTGAGTCACTGCTTTAGCAGCTCAAAGGAGCCAAGAATGAGAGGAGAAAGATAAAAATATAAATTAATCTCTCTGCACATGTATGTGGTCAGGAGCAACATTACTGAGCGGCTCCATTGTGTTCAATATTTGCGCTGTCATATTTTTTTACCCTTCTTCCCGAAGGCTTGATATTTTAATGAATGTTTTGAAGGGAAAATAGAGACTGTAGGGTCATGTGGATTTAATTGCAGCATCCTTGTTAACGCCTGACCTTTGGAAAACATCAGCTTCTCCCCAAGGAGAGGCCGCTTTAATGCAAGGGATTCTAATTTGAAAACAACACTTCACACAGGGCAGCTGGCCTTGGCCAACACACACACACACACACACACACACACACACACACAAAATGCTAGAGGAGCTCTACATCAATGGAGGGGAATAAACAGTTGACATTTCAGGCCGAGACCCTTCATCAGAAGAGAGAAGAAGCCAAAATAAGAAGGCGGTGGGTGGGATAGTGGGATGAAAGTTTGAGCAAGTGAAGACTGGGAACCAGAAATAAAGGGCAAGTCATAAGGACAGGTGAAGGGTCACCTCCCTTTGTTTCAGGATTTTTCTAGAAAGGTTTTCGACAAAGCTGTACTAGAACAGTGATTTGCAAGATAAGTGCTTATGGTGTTGGAGATCCCAAAATGAGATGAATACAGAGGAAGATGTTAGGTGCTGGAGGAACCCAGCATGTTAGGCACCATCTGAGGGGGGAAATTGACCGTCAATGTTTCAGGTCAAAAGGGAGGGAAATGGACAACTGTTTCAGGCTGAAGAGTCTCGAGCTGAAATGTCGACTGTCCATGTCTCCTCCGCAGGAGCTGCTTGATCTGCTGAGCATCCAGGTAGTCAATCCAGATTCCAACATCAGAGGGTGACGGAGAGGAGAAGGAGGAGATAGGCAAAGGGAGAGACAGGGAAGGAGAGAGAGATGGTGAGAGGCAGGGAGAGAGAGAGAGAGAGAGTCAGTAGGAGAGAGAGACATGGAGGAAGAGGGAAAAAAAGAGAAACAGAGGCAAATATGAAGAGAGAATGAGAGAGAATGTGGGAGTGTGCGCGAGAGAGAGTAGAGAAGGAGAAAAGGGTAGAGGAAGAGCGGGAGAGAGAAGGAGATAGAGACAAAGATATAGAAAGAGAGAGAAGCCAAATTCACAAATGATACAGAGGTGGGTGGGAACTCATGCTGTGTAAAGCGTACAAACAGTTTACAAAGATATTGATAGATTAAGTGAGTGGGCAAAATGCTGGCAAAAGGAGCACAATATGAGAAATATGAAATTACTTACTTGGGAAAAAAGGCTACTATATTTCAATGGGGAAAGATGGCGGAAAGCTACAGGGATGTTGGGAGCCTTCCCACATGAAACACAGAAAGCCAGCACGCAGGTAATAAAAGCAACACGGTATGAGGTTGTGGAATACAGTGTTGGGAAATGTACAATAATGCATTTTGCAAAACGGAACAATAGTGTGGACTATTATCTAACTGGGGAGAAAGTTCAAACATCAGACGTGCAGAGGGACTTGGGGGTCCTCGTGCAAGATTCCCAGAAGGTTAGTTTACTGATTGAGTCTGTAGTAAAGAAGGCAAATACAATGTTGGCATTTATTTCAAGAGGAATAGAATATAAAAGCAAGGAGACAATGCTGAGGCTTTATAAGACACTGGTCAGGCCGTACTTGGAGTATTGTCAACAGTTTGGGGCTCCGTATTTCAGAAAGGAGGTCGTGTCATTGGAGAGAGTCCAGAGATGGTTCATGAAGATGATTCCAGGAATGAAGGGGTTAACATATGAGGAGCTTTTGGTAGCTTTGGGCCTGTATTCACTGGGATTTAGAAGAATTCATGGGCATCTCATTGAAACCTATCAAATGTTGAAAGGACTAGATAGGGTGGATGAGGAGAGAATGTTTCCTATGGTGGGGGTTATCCAGAACTGAGGACACAGCCTCAAAATTGAGGGGTAGCCTTTTAGAACAAAGATGAGGATTTTTTTTAGCCAGAGAATGGTGAATCTGTGCAATGCCCTGCCACGGACTGCAGTTTCCTGATTAGTCAGGGCATCAAAGGTTATGGTGAGAAGGCAGATGTATGGGGTTGAATGGGATCCAGGATCAGCCATGATGGAATGCCAGAGCAGACTCAATGGGCTGAATGGCCTAATTCTGCTCCTATGTCTTATGGAATGAGATCTAAGAGGTAAGTTGTTTTGCACGGAGATTGTTTGATATCAGGAAGTATTGCCAGAAGAGGTAGTGACATCAGAAGCAATTACTACACTCGGTGACCACTTTATCAAGTACACCTGTACACCTGCTCATTCATGCAAATATCTAATCAGCCAATCATGTGGCAGCAACTCAATGCATGAAAGCATTCAGACATGGTCAAGAGGTTCAGTTGCTGTTCAAACCAAACATCAGAATGGGGAAGAAATGTGACCCAAATGACTTTGTCTGTGGAATGATTCTTGGTGCCAGGCAGGGTGGTTTGAGTATCTCAGAAACTGAGATTTTCACACACAACAAAGTTCAAAGTAAATTTATCATCAAAGTACATATGTCACCATATATAACCCAGAGGTTCATTTTCTTGCAGGCATTCACAGTAATTACACAAAATGTCACAGAATCAATGAAAGACTGTACCCAACAGGGCAGGCAAAGAAACTGCAAATTCAAAAATGAAAAAAGCAAATGATAATAGTAAATACATAAGCAATAAATATCAAGAAGAAGAGAATGGTGTGAAAAACAAAAACATCCAGTGAACAACAGATCTGTGTGTGAAAGTGCCCTGTTAATGAGAGAGGTCAGAGGAGAATGGCCAGACTGGTTCAAGCTGACAGGAAGGTGACAGTAACTCAGGTAAACCCACGTTACAACAGTGGTGTGCTGAAGAGCATCTCTGAACGCACAACACATTGAAACTTGAAGTGGACGGGCTACAGCAGCAGAAGACCATGCCGGGTTCCACTCCTGTACCTAATGAAACGGCCACAGCGTGTATGTTTAAGAGGCTCTTATATGGTCAAGAGACAGAAGGATAGGATCTCGGCCAGGGGTTCACAGACCCCTCTGTTATTGGTAAGAGTCCATGGCATAAAAAAAGGCTGGGAACCCCTGATCTAGGGAATGGGAATGGGATAGGTTACGAAAGGAAAGATTTAATAGGAACCTGAGGGACAACTTTTTTTTGACTCAGAAGGTGGAGAACATATGGAACAAGCTGCCGGAGGAAGTGGTAGAGATGGGTACTTTTAAACGGCATTTGCATCAGTACATGGATAGGGAACCCTTAGAGAGAGATGGGAAAAATGTGGATAATTGGGATTAACTTGGATGAGGCGTCTTGGTCGGCACAGAGCAGTTTGGCCGCAGGGTGTGTTTACATGCAGTGTGACTCCATCACTCAATTACACAAGCAAATAGCAACATGTAGATTCGCAATGTGGGTCAGCACGGAGTCAATAGGCTGATGGGCCTGTTCTCACACTGTCCGTCACTGTGACCTGAGGTGCAGCAGTTGATAGTGGAGGCTAATGGGATACAGATTTTTACCTCAAGGGGGCTGGAGTCTAAGAACCGTGAAGTCTCACTGCAGTTGTACAGAGGAGAGACAAAATCCAAATTAGTTTTGTATAGAACACAGAAAAGGGACAGGCCTTTTGGTCCTCTAACGTTGTGCCAAACCAATTAAATTAGTAATCCAATGGCCAACCAAACTAAACTCTTCTGCCTACACAATGTCCATATCCTTCCCTTTTTCTCTGATTCATGTGTCTATCGTAAAGGTCTCTAATGTTTCTGCCATCGGTCTGCCACCCCGGGCAGCAGATTCCAGGCACCCAATGCTCAGACTCACTTCTCCTGTGAACTTACTTCCTTCTCACTTAAAAGCACACACTCTGGTATCAGACTTTTAACAGGTCAGCACAACATTGTGAGCCGAAGGGCCTGTATTATGTTGCATTGTTCTATGTTCCATATGCATTAAATACTTCCGATGATCCAATCTCCACAAGCCTCTGGGCAAAGGATTCCAGAGTCTTACCACACTGCGTGGGAGAACATTTTTATGCATGATGGATTTTAATGACTGGCCTCGTATCTTGAAACAATTGGTATCATTCCTCACTCTTCTTTTCTCTTGGAAGCATGGCAGAAGATTAAATCATGAACACAAAAGGGATTCTGCAGATGCCAGAAATCCAGAGGAATACATACAAAATGCTGGAGGAAGTCAGCAGGTCAGGCAACACCCATGGAAAGGAATAAACAGTCGACGTTTCAAGCCCAGACCCTTCTTCAGGATTGAGAAGGAAGGGGAAGATGCCAAAGTAAAAAGGTGGGGGGAGGGGAAGGAGGCTAGTTCGAAGGTGATAGCTGAAGCCAGGTGGGTGGGAAAGGTAAAGGGCTAGAGGAGAAGGAATCTGATAGGATAGGAGAATGGACCATGGGAGAAAGGGAAGGAGCAGGGACACAAGGGAAGCGATAGGCAGATGAGCAGAAGAGGTAAGATGCCAGAGTGGGGAATAGAAGAGGGAAGGGAGGAGGGGAAAAATTTTACTGGAAGGAGAAATCAATGTCCGTGCCACCAGGTTAGAGGCTACCTGGACGGAATATGAGGTGTTGTCCATCCAAAGAGATTAAACATTGTACCAAACCACCAAGATCAATCTGTTCTTCCTCAGGCAAGTGCCATGGGACTCTTAGATAGGTGCATGGATGAAAGAAAAATGGAGGGCTGTGTAGGAGGAAAGGGTTAGATTGATCTTGGGGTATGTTAAAAGGTCAGCATAACATTGTGGGCCGAAGGGCCTGTACAGTGCTGTACTATATTCTATGAACTACAAGATGTGCTGCCTCAAGATGTCATCTATCATCAAGGATTTCAACCATCTGGGTCACAACCTCTTCTCACTTTGACTGTTGAGTAGGAGGTACACAACCATGAGGTTCAGAACAGCTACATCCCTTCTACCATCTGGTTCTTGAACACAACTTGAACCTAACTTCAGCAACACAAAACTACAGACCACTTCTTGCACTACCATGGATTTGTCTCCGATTATGTCTTTGATCTTGCACTAAGGTAGGGGTCCCCAAACTGGGGTCTACGGACCCCTTACTTAATGGTACTGATCCAGGGCATAAAAAAGGTTGGGAACCCCTACACTAACGTCCTCCTTTTGCACAGTCATTTGGTGTATGATTGTTATATCATTTATATTCTGTGTGCTGCCTGTATCTGTGTGCCTGTGATGCAAGTAAGTTTTTTGTTGCTCTGTACTCATGCACAAGGCGATAACTTAGCTTAGCTTGACCTACAGAACCTGCTTACAGTTCCATTTGTCCCCTGCCATCCTGGTCAAGCCTTGGGGATACTGGCAACCCCGCACCCCAATGGCTGTAGTCCCCAGAGACAGCTACAGGATGAGTCCAAGGTTGGAACAGTGAGAAACTGGAAAGGGTGGGGGGTGCAGAAAAATAATGGTCCAAAAGAAAGCTGTGCCTTCCCGAGATTAGAAGCATTTACACTGGTAATCTGTTCCTGTAAAGCAGAGGGTGTCCAGAGATTTTGCTGAACTGCATCATGTTCTTGGAGACAAGGCCATCTCTCAAGGATATGTATTGTCTACCAACACTGATAACCGCCCAGATACACGGTATCAGCTGTTACCCCAGAGGAAATGATAGTCATTAACCCTGCATCGACCTGCCTGATATATTTTGGTTTCTTCCAACTGCACTGTGCAGCCGACACAGATCACTCCACCTGAAGATCATTCGTAATCTAAACCATCTCTTCATTTAGGTCCAGCAGGTGGTCATCACTGCCCAGGACCTGTATCCACTGCACGTCCTCGAATGCCCCAGGAGTGATGGTTCAACTTGGAGAGATGTTAACGAACGACCAAACTGGAGTCACATACAGGCCTGGCGAGTTTGAAGATCTCCTCCCCCTGACTGAAAATACTGATGCAATGACAAAGAAGGCATGCAGAGGCTATATTTTGTTAAGCATTTGAGGAGATTTGGTACGTCACCAAAGACTCTTGCGAATTTCTCTGCAGGTGTACCATGGACAGCATTCTAACTGATTGCATCATCTGGTATGAAGGGGTCACTGTGCAGGATAGCAAAACACTGCAGAGGTTTGTAAACTCAGCCAGCTCCGTCATGGGCCCTGGCCTCCCCAGCAGCAGGGGCGTCTTTAAAAGGCAATGCCTCAAAAAGGCGGCATCCAACATTAATAACTCCCATCACCAGGCTAAGGTCAAATCAGGTGTTGCTGGACAGTGAGGCTCGAAGGGCCGCAAGTGCCTATTCCGCTCTCTGTCTCAATCAATAAATAAATTATAAGAATGCTGATTGTGCCTTAAATGAAATCCTTCTTAGCAACACACAAAGCTAGCTGTTTTTTTTTTAAATTTTTGCAAATTCTTTCTGCAGATTTTGTGTGCAGTGACAGAAAACAAAAGCTAGCCCTAAGAATTGATTGGCCCCTGGAAGTTGCTTGTTTCTGACCTCAGAGAGACATTTCTCAAAACACTTCACCCTTCGAACGTAATGATGGCTTGCTCTTCAGTTTAAATGCCAGGCAATTAACCTTTGCAACACAGTTTTATAAAGAGAGGTAATCCATTTCCTGAATGAGATACGGGTTCCAATCCTGTTTAATGTTAACGCAACTGTTCCTGAGAAACACAAACACCTCTGTATACATTTTGCAGAGAGCTGTGGACAGAGCTCAGCCTATCACACAAACCTAGCCTGCCCTCCATGAAATCTGTCAATGCCTCTCACTGCCTCAGGAAAGCGGTCAGCGTAATCAAAGACCCCACCCACCCCGAGCAGTCTTTCCATATAACCAATTGCTCATCCCTGAATCCCATCATGAAGGACCCCACCATCTGGGACATGCCCTCTTTGCGTTACCACCATCGGGGAGGAGGTACGGGAGCCTGAAGACCCTTGCTCAGTAATTCCGGAACAGCTTCTTCACTTTGCCGTCTGGTTTCTGAACGGTCCACGAACCTGTAACACTACCTCATTAGTCCTTCTTTTTGCACTATTTGTGATTACAAATCTGCTTCTGTTTTTGAGATCAGTGCCCCATCACGAAAGGTGGAAACAGGTAAGGCCAGCCAGCAGGGCTCTGGTGATGCTGTACCGGGCCAATCCCCTGTACAGTGGATGCAATGGATTCCAGAAACATTGATGTCTCCAACCACACCATGGGCTTTGGATGATGGAGACAGATCACCAATGGCCTATGCTCCACTAGGAGCTAAGTGTCCAAGAAGAAGAAGGAGACCCTTTCAAAAGCCTTCACATCTTTTGTCAAGTGCAAACACAATACTCCAACAGAAGTTCAGTGAGACACTCTCGCACTGCTCCCCCTCTGTGATCTCTGTTGCCTTCTGGTTCTTAGACTATGTGCTCACCCAGACTCACTATTACAGCCACATGTCCTTCCTGGGAACTTGTCCCCACTGCCATCTTGTGCTACATGGCTTCCAATTCCACTTCCAGGTCTTCCTGTTTGGGCCCAGTGAGGATTCCATTTACCTGTGTTCAACTGACTGCTTCTCCCGCCTCTTTTCCCTCTATTTTTTTCTCCTCCCTCTTACGCCCCTCCTCCTTCCCATTATTCTATGGTCTACTGTCCTCTCATTCAGCCCTTTACCTCTTCCACGTATCACACCTCCCAGCTTCCCTCATTATCTGCTTCTCCAACCCACTCACCTTCTCCCTCAACTGATCTCCCCTATTCCTGCTGACTTATACTTTTTCCCCTCAATCCATCCTTCTTATTCTTCTCTCTTCCTTACCAGCCCGAACGAAGGGGCTCAACCTGAAACATCAACTGTTTATTCCCCTCCATAGATGCTGAAGAACTCACTGAGCGCTGAGTTCCTCCAGCATTTTGTGTGTGTTGCTGAAGATTTCCAGTACCTGAAGAATCTCTGGTATTTAACCATAAAACCATAAGATATAGGAGCAGAAGCAGGCCATTCAGCCCATCGAGTCTGCTCCGCCATTCAATCACGAGCTGATCCAATTCTTCCAGTCATCCCCACTCCCTTGCCTTCTCCCCATCCCCTTTGATGCCCTGGCTAATTAAGAACCCATCTATCTCTGCCTTAAATACACCCAATGATTTCGCCTCCACAGTCCCTCATGGCAACAAATTCCACAGATTTACCACCCTCTGACTAAAGTAATTTCTCCGCATCTCAGTTCTAAAAGGATGTCCTTCAATCCTGAAGTCGTGCCCTCTTGTCCTAGAATCCCCTAACATGGGAAATAACTTGCCATATCTATTCTGTTCATGCCTTTTATCATTTGGAATGTTTCTATGAGATCCCGCCCTCATTCTCCTGAACTCCAGGGAATACAGCCCAAGAGATACCAGACGTTCCTCATACGGTAACCCTTTCATTTCTGAAATCATTCTCGTGAATCTTCTCTGAACCCTCTCCAAAGTCAGTATATCCTTTCTAAAATAAGGAGCTAAAACTGCACACAATACTCCAAGTGTTGTCTCAAGAGTGCCTTATAGAGCCTCAACGTCACATCCCTGCTCTTATATTCTATACCTCTAGAAATGAAAGCCAACATTGCATTCACCTTCTTTATAACTGACTCAATCTGGAGGTTAACCTTTCAGGGTATCTTGCACAAGTCCCTTTGCATCTCTGCATTTTGAATTCTCTCCCCATGTAAATAATAGTCTGCCCGTTTATTTCTTCCACCAAAGTGCATGACCATACACTTTCCAACATTTGCCACTTCTTTGCCCATTCCCCAAACTATCTAAGTCTCTCTGCAGGCTCTCTGTTTCATCAACACTACCCGTTCCTCCACCTATCTTTGTATCATCGGCAAATTTAGCCACAAATCCATTAATATCGTAGTCCAAATCACTGACAGAGATGGACACAATACTCTAGTTCTGTTTTATAAAGGTTCATCCAATCCTGCTCTCATGCTGTACATATCTTAAGCCAGGATCTCGTGTGGTTCTGTGTTTTTTACATATACTCCCAGTTGACGGAAGGTCAGCTAGCCCCTGGTGGGCAAAGGAAATGCTTCAAAGATAACATCAAATTCAGCCTGAAGAAATTCAACGTTACGTCTAAACGCTGGGAAGACATTGCACTCAATAGACACACCTGGAAGAAATCAGTTCGAGAGGGAGCTGTGCTGCGAAAACGACCTCCGCTGTGCAGCAGAAAACAAGCAGCAGCTGTGACAGGCGAGACTGAACAACCACAGTCATATCTCTTGGCCAAAACTGCACCAGAGGACCTACCAATAGACAACCTTTTAGGGCTTGGACGATCACATCAATACTACATACACCCCCCAAAATCCTTGCATTCTTTAGCCAGAACCTCATGTGGCCAATGCCTTATTTTCCCCACAGTTCTGTGTTCTTACACTGCTTTTCAGATGGGGTTTGCTAGTGCAAGGTTCCTGGGGTGAAACTGAGAGCTCTGGGTTTGGAAACGGCGGGAGCGGACTTTACCTCCGACGTGTTCACTCGCCCTTCTTGGAAGGAGCAGTCAGCCGCGTTCTGGGTACAGATGTGTCGATACTTGCACCAGTGGCAGGGGAAAGAGCCATCAACACAGGAGAGGCAACTGCAAAGGAGAGAAAGGGAGAGAGAGAAATCAGCGACAGAGAGGCAATTCCCAATCTATGCCCGAGAGAATTCACGGCACCCAGTCCAGCTCTGCGGGGTGTTTGATCCACATCTCTCTACATCTGCAAACCCAAAGGTATGGAATCTTCAATACACAGGGTGACAGAACCTCCAGCTTCAGACTGAGCCAACACCTTCGTACCACAGCATCCAGACGCCAAGTCATTGGGTATTTTTAAAGCGGAGGTTAATAGGTGTCAATGGTTACTGCGAGACGGCAGGAGGTTGGGGTTGAGTGGGATAATAAACCGGCCATGACCAGCCATAGTGGAGCAGACTCGATGGACTGAATGGTCTCATTCTGCTCCCACATCTTAAGAGGCGGTGCCTTAACAAAATGGCATCCATCACCATCCGGGACAGGCCCTCTTCTCATTACTGCCATCAGAGAGAGGTGCAGGAGTCTGAAGACCCAAAATCAATTATTCAAAAACAGCTTCTTCCCCTCCATTGTCAGATTTCTGAATGGTCCATGGACCTCATTACTTCCTTTTGGTTTGTGCTATTTATTTAGACTAATTTTTATGCCTTTGCTCTGTACTGCTGCCACAAAACAACAAATTTCATGTCATATGTCAGTGATTTATTCTGATTTATTTTGCTAAACTCTGCCAGGCCAGAATTAACAGTCAAAACAGGGTCTTGACAACATCATTCATCTGACCAATAGGGATTTACAGTCCAAATAGGGTCCCTCCAATCTCATTCTCCTGACAATAGGTGTTGACAAATCTGATTCCTCCCATCTCATTCTCCTGACCAATGGGAATTAACACTCCACACTGGGCCCGTCCCACCTCATTCAGCTAACCAGTGTGAATTTACAATCCAAAAAGGGCACCACCCACCTTATTCAGATGACCAATAGGAAGTAGGAATCCAAACAGAATCCCTCCCACCTTATTCTCCTGACCAACAGCAATTAATATTCCAAAAAGAGCCCTTCCTACCTCATTCAGCTGACCAATGGGAATTAACTGTCTAAACAGGGCCTCACCCACCTCATTCACTTGACCAATTACAGGCCAGGTACCTAACAGATGCAGCCCGAGTTCCTTCGTATTTTGTGTGTGTTGCTCTTGGTTTCTAGCATCTGCAGAGTCTCTTATGTTTATGAATTTGAGGAGGTGTGAGGAGTACGATTTTGGCGTGTGGAATATTCAATCAGGGTGTGGAATATACAATCAGGGTTGGAAAAATGTAGGCAGATTCAGCGGGCTGGATATCTAACAGAGAAAGAAATCTGCAGGGCTATGGGGACAGGTGGGATGTGGGAACTGGCACTGAGCTAGTATTAACCTGATGGGATGAATGTCCTGCAAGAGTTGGAAAAGAACCTCCAAACCCCATACTCCAGCATTCTGAAATTCTCCTGCATTCTTCGGAAGGGCCTATTCTGTGCTGTATCTCAAATAAATGAAAAATATTGGGGCAGACTAGGAGCAGAGAGCACAGCTTCGGAGAACTAATACCACAACCTTTAGCGACTGGCAGTGTCTGTGGTGTTTTGCAATGCCTTGTGTTGAGGTATGTCAGACGGAGAACTCGTCACTTGGCAACTGCGTAAAAGGCCCATTAGCTAATTGGACGTATAACCTGAAGCAGAGACAGCCTGCCAAAACATCAATCCTTCTGACATTGCAGGCTTACTGAGGAAAGGACTGCAGTCAACGATGCCGAACGAGACCCATTTGTCCCCTCTGCATCCCAAACCCACTCAAGCTCCACAACTGAGCTGGCACTGAGGTGCCACTGCCAACCGATTATGGAAAGGGCCAGGCAGAGGATGTTTCCTCTGGGACAGCACGGTAGCGTAGTGGTTGGCACAACACTTCACAGTACCGGCAAACCCGGTTCAAATCCTGCCACTGGCTGTAGAGAGTTTGTACATTCTCCCCGTGAGTACGTGTGTTTCCTCTGGCTGCTCCGATTTCCTCTCTCGGTCCAAAGACAAACCAGTTAGTAGGTTAACTGATCATTGTAAATTCTCCTGTGATCAAGCTTGGATTAAATCAGGGGAATTGCTGGGCAGTGTGGCTTAAAGTGGGGGAGTCTCAGCCTCAGAACAGAAGGACGTCCCATTAGAACGGACATGAGGAGGAATTTCTTTAGCTAGAGTGTGACGAATCTGAGGAATTCATTGCCAAGCCATTGG
Organism: Mobula birostris; assembly: GCF_030028105.1. NCBI lineage: Eukaryota > Metazoa > Chordata > Chondrichthyes > Myliobatiformes > Myliobatidae > Mobula > Mobula birostris. The sequence goes on along the minus strand of NC_092385.1, from coordinate 6,876,056 downwards.
GTATATTTAAGGAGGAGGTTGATAGTCAGGACATCAAAAGTTACGGGGAAAAGAAAGGAGAATGGGTTGACAGGATAAACACAGCAGTCATAATAGAATAGTGGAGCAGATCCAATGGGCCAAATGGCCTAATTCTGTTCCTATGTCTTATGGTCTACTTGGGTGGGAGAGTTCAGATGGGAGAGGATTAAGATAAAGGGAGAATTACGGCAGGGGTAAGTTGAGGGAAAGGGAAAATTAAGACTTTGATAGACATGCAGGAGAAGAGACAATGTGAGTTTGCATTTTGGGCTGAATGACCAAATTCTGTTCCTGTGACCAAAACCAGGGAAATCCTGGGGAGCTGCAGGACATGTCAGTTTGTAATCAGCACCTCTCCCACCCTTGGGAGTGAGACCATAACCAGAAGACCACAAGATCTAGGAGCAGAATTAGGCCATTTGTAATGAGGATGTAATGACCCTGGTGAAAGAGGTGGATGAGGAGGAAGTATAACACCATATATTGAGCTCAGTACAGCACAGGAGACCCTTCGGCCCACAAGGTCATGTCAACCATATTGTCAGAACAGAATAATACCACCTTGTCTGCACGGAGTCAATATTCTCTCATTCCCTGCTTGTTCCTGTGTCTCTCTGAATGCCTCTTAAACTTTGCGATTACATCTGCTTCTATCACTATCACTGGCAATACTGTTATCAAAAAAATCACACTACACATCTCCTTTAAACTACCTCTCACCTTCAAGTTATATCCTGTGGCACTGGACATTTCCACCCTGAGAAAGAGATTATATCTACCCCTCTTGTAATATTATAAACTTCTATCATGTTCCCCTGGCCTCCGATCCTCCAGAGAAGACAACCCCCAAGTTTGTTCAACCACTCCTTGTAACTCACGCTCTCTAATCCAGGCAGCACCCTGGTGAACTCAGTGACGAGGCGTTTTGAAAGGTCGGTGATTATAAATGTTTTGCACCTTCATTAATCCCTTGGTTCTGTAGGGTTTTCGAGGCTTCATTAAATCTTGGTAAACTTCCCGAATCTTTCAATAGAGCGTCAATCTCTTTAATATTAAAGAAGGATAAAGATCCTGCTCAATGTGCATCTTATAGACCAATATCTTTATTAAATGTTGACTCTAAAATTTTTTCTAAGTTATTAGCGAACAGATTAGAAAAAGTACTTCCTTTTATTATTTCCGAAGACCAAACGGGTTTTATTAAAGGTTGTTACTCTTTTTATAACATCCGCACACTGTTAAATATTGTTTATACCCCCTCACAAAATGTTCCTCAGTGTGTTATCTCTTTAGATGCTGAGAAAGCTTTTGATAGTGTAGAATGGCCTTACTTATTTAAGATGCTTGAAATGTTTAATTTTAGCTCGAAATTTATATCCTGGATCAAACTGTTATATCATTCTCCCATGGCCTCGGTCCGTACTAACTCTCTAAGCTCATCTTTTTTCCCTCTTTTTCGAGGTACTCGACAAGGTTGTCCTCTTAGTCCTTTATTTATTTGATATTGCATTAGAACCTCTTGCAATTGCCATTCGAGAATCTCCAAATATTACTGGGATAACTCGGGGCTTAAAGTCCCATAAAATATCACTCTATGCTGATGACTTACTTTTATATATTTCTAATCCTCAAAAATCCATCCCTGCTGTTTTAGAGTTATTAGCACAATTTAGTCTCTTTTCAGGTTATAAATTAAATCTTAGTAAGAGTGAACTTTTCCCGATTAATAAACAACTTCCCTTATATCATAACTTTCCGTTTAAATTGATTAATAATTATTTTTCATATCTTGGGATTAAAATTACTTGTAAACACAAAGATTTATTTAAGATTAACTTTTTACCCTTAATTGACCATATTATTCAACTTTCATCTAAATGGTTTCCTTTATATTTAACTTTGATTGGTCGTATTAATGCAGTTAAGATGTTTTTTCTGCCAAAATTTCTATATATATATCAGGCATTACCGATTTTTGTTCCAAAATCTTTTTTTGATAAAGTTGACTCAAAAATTTCTTCATTTATTTGGCAAAATGAAAACCCGAGACTGGGTAAAATACATTTACAGAAAGCTAAGAGAGATGGAGGTTTAGCATTACCTAACTTTAGATTCTATTATTGGGCAATCAATATTCGACATATGAAATTTTGGTTACTTGACCAGGATATACTATCCATTCCTAAATGGGTAGCATTGGAATTACAATCTGTTCAGGGTTATACACTTGGCTGTATTTTAGGTTCCTCTCTTCCTTTTGATTTGAAATGCCTTAAACAGGTATCTAACCCGATAGTTAAATATACCTTACGTATTTGGTTCCAATTTAGAAAATTTTTCGATCTTAACCAATTTGGGCTAGCGATTCCTATTTTAGGTAACATATTTTTTCCTCCCTCTTTTACGGATCGTGCTTTTCAAATTTGGAAGACTAAGGGTATTTCACGGTTTTTGGATTTATTTTTAGATGGTTCCCTTATGTCTTTTGAACAATTATCTAATAAATATAATTTATCAAGAATACTTTTTTTAGATATCTACAAGTTAGAAATTTCCTAAGTACTATACTTTTTTCTTTTCCAATGCTTCCTCCTACATATATTTTAGATACTATAATTAACCTTAATCCATGTCAGAAAGGTGCATTGACTATGATTTATAATATTATTATGAAACTTAGGAAAGCTCCATTTGATAAGATTAGGGTAGATTGGGAACAGGAATTGGGGTCTATCATTTCCGTGGATGACTGGGGGCAGATTTTACAATTAGTCAATACTTCCTCTATCTGTGCTAAACATTCCCTAATTCGATTTAAAGTTGTTCATAGAGCACATATGTCCAAAGATAAATTAGCTCGCTTTTATTCTCATATTAATCCTTTTTGTGATAGATGTCCGGGGCAGATAGCCTCTTTAACTCATATGTTTTGGTCTTGTCCTACTCTGGAAACTTTTTGGAGAGACATTTTTAATATTATCTCAAAGGTATTGAATATAGATATCTCTCCTCACCCTATTACTGCTATCTTTGGACTACCTAAAATTTCCAGTAATCTTTCTCCTTCAGCCCGTAGAATGATTGCATTTCTTACTTTAATGGCGAAAAGATGTATCTTACAACATTGGAAAGAGCTTAACGCTCCAACCACCTTTTTTCGGTTTTCTCAGACGATACTATGCTTGAATTTGGAGAAAATTAGAAGCAATCTTTATGATTCCTCACTTAAATTTGAACAGACCTGGAGATCTTTTATTCAATATTTTCATTTAATGTAATTTTTTTTTCTTCTCTTTTTTGCTCCATATTTATATACCCTTCTTGTTTTTTTTACTGTTTTTAATGGAGGTCGGGTTTGAGGACGTGATTTTAAGTTCTTTAACTCTACTTGGTTCCAAGTTAGCCCATTGCTTTGCTTTGCTTTTAGTTAGTTGCACGGTGGGTTTTTTTGGGGTGTTTTTTTTTTCCTTTTCTTTATTGATATATATATATATATATATATATATATATATATATATATATATATATATATATATATATATATATATAAATTAGTATATTATTATGTTACCTTAGTATGTTATGTTTAAATTACATTGTTTGTATCACTTTTTTTTTCTGTATTAATATTTCCTGTAATTTTATTATATTCTAACAGTGTATTAGTGCCTATATGGCTTACCCTTTTGTATACTTATTCAATAAAAAGATTTAAAAAGAAAGAAAGAAAGAAAGGTCGGTGATGAAACACATCAACTCCTGCCTGGGAAGTCACTTGGATCACTCCAATTTGCCCACCAGATCAACAGGTCGACAGCAGATCCCATTTCATTGGCTCTTCACTTAATCCTAGCACATCTGGACAGCAAAGATGCATGCATTAGGATGTTCTTTATCAACTACAGCTCGGCATTCAATACCACCGTCCCCTCAAAACTAATCATAAACTTCAAGACCTTGACTTCAATACTTCCTTGTGTAATTTGATCCTTGATTTCCTCACCTGGCAACAACATTTCCTCCACAATTTCCATCAGCACAGCTGCACCACAAGGATGTGTGCTTAGCCCCTGCTCTAATCACATTACACTTCTGACTGTGTGGCTAAGTGCAGCTCTAATGCCATATTCCAGTTTGCTGACAACATCACTGTTGTCCAAACAAGTCAGGTCAAGTCAAGTCAAGTCAAGTCAAGTTTATTGTCATTTCGACCATAGCTGCTGGTCCAGTACACAGTAAAAACCAAACAACATTCCTCCAGGACCATGGTACTACATGAAACAACACAAAACTACACTAGACTATGTGAGACAGCACAAGGCTACACTAGACTACGTAAAACAACATAAAAGCTGCACTAGACTACAGACCTACACAGGACTACATAAAGTGCACAAAACAGTGCAGGGCAGTACAATAATTAAAAACAAGACAATAGGCACAGTAGAGGACAAATTACAATAAAATAATAAATGATGCAGATGTCAGTCTAGACTCTGAGTTATTGAGAAGTTTGATGGCTTGGGGGAAGAAACTGTTCACAGTCTGGTCGTGAGAGCCCGAGTGCTTCGGTACCTTTTGCCAGATGGCAGGAGGGAGAAGAGTTTGTGTGAGGGGCGCGTGGGGTCCTTCACAATATTGTTAGCTTTGTGGGTGCAGCATGTGGTGTAAATGTCTGTAATGGCGGGAAGAGAGACCCCGATGATCTTCTCAGCTGACCTCACTATCCGCTGCAGGGTCTTGCGATCCAAGACGGTGAAATTCCCAAACAAGGCAGTGATGCAGCTGCTCAGGATGTTCTCGATACAACCTCTGTAGAATGTGGTGAGGATGGGGGGTGGGAGATGGACTTTTCTCAGCCTTCGCAGAAAGTAGAGACGCTGCTGGGCTTTCTTGGCTTGGAGCTGGTGTTGAGGGACCAGGTGAGATTCTCCGCCAGGTGAACACCAAGAAATTGGTGCTCTTAACAATCTCAACGGAGCAGCCGTCAATGTTCAGCAGAGAGTGGGCGCTCCGTGTCCTCCTGAAGTCAATAACCATCTCTTTTGTTTTGTTCACACTCAGAGACAGGTTGTTGGCTCTGTACCAGTCCATTAGCCGCTGCACCTCCTCTCTGTATGCTGACTCATCGTTCTTGCTGATGAGACCCACCACGGTCGTGTCATCGGCGAACTTGATGATGTGGTTCGAACTGTGTGTTGCAGCACAGTCATGGGTCAGCAAAGTGAACAGCAGTGGACTGAGCACACAGCCCTGGGGGGCCCCGTGCTCAGTGTGATGGTGTTGGAGATGCTGCTTCCAATCCGGACTGACTGAGGTCTCCCAGTCAGGAAGTCTAGGATCCAGTTGCAGAGGGAAGTGTTCAGGCCCAGTAGGCTCAGCTTTCCAATCAGTTTCTGAGGAATGATTGTGTTGAATGCTGAACTGAAGTCTATGAACAGCATTCGAACGTGCGTGTCTCTTTTGTCCAGGTGGGTGAGGGCCAGGTGGAGGATGGTGGCGATGTCATCGTCTGTTGAGCGGTTGGGACAATACGCGAACTGCAGGGGATCCAGTGAGGGGGGGCAGCAGGGTCTTGATGTGCCTCAGATGAAGGTGGTGACAAATCGGCATAAAGGAGGGAGATTGAAAATCTGGCTGAGTGGTACCACAACAACAACCTCTCACTCAATGGTCAGCATGACCAAGGAGCTGCTTATTGACTTCAGGAGGAGGAAACCAGAGGGCCATGAGACAGTCATCAATGGGGAATCAGAGGGAGAGGGTCAGCAACTTTAAATTCCTCTGTGTTATCAGTTCAAAGGACCTGTCCTGGGCTGAGCAATTATGAAGAAAGCATGGCAGTGCCTCTACTTCCTGAGGAGTTTGCAAATATTCGGCATGACACCTACAACTCTGACAAGTTTCGATAGATGTGCAGTGGTGAGTATACTGACTGGCTGCATTACGGCCTGGAATAGAAACACCAAAATCTTTGAATGGAAAATCCTACAAAAAGTAGTAGATACAGCCCAGTTGATCACAGGTAAAGCCCACCCCACCATTGAGCACATCTACATGAAGTGTTGTCACAGGAGAGCAGCATTCATCATCAGGGACCCCCAACACCCGGGACATGCTCTCTTCTCACTGCTGCTATCAAGAAGAAGGTACAGAAACCCCAAGACTCACATCACCAGGTTCAAGCAGTTATTACCCCTCAACCATCAGACATTTGAATAAAAGGGGATAACTTCAACCAACTTCACTCACCCCATCACTGAACTGTTCCCACAACCAACGGAATCATTTTCAAGGACTCTTCATCTCATGTTCTCGATACTTATTGCTTATTTATCTATTTTTTTCTTCTTCTTTTTGCTATTTGCACAGCTTGTTGTCCCTTGCACACCAGCTGCCTGCCCCATTGGGTACGGTCTTTCAATGATTCTATTATAGTTATTGGATTCATTGAGTACGTCTGCAAGAAAATGAATCTCAGCATTGTATATGGTGAGAGATATGGAGCTTGACAATAAAATTTATTTTGAACGTTGAATCCTTCCCAAAATGTCCACATTCTTCCTATAATGAAGTGACCAGAACTGTATCCATCTGGGGCCTAAGTGAAGTTTCACACAGCAGTGCTGCAAGTTAACTTCCTGATTTGTATACTCAATGCCTCTAGTAATGACATCAAGCCTGCCGCACGCCTTCTTTACCATTCTTATCTACTAGTATTGTCACGTTCAGGGAGGTATGGACTTAGACCTCAAAGTACTTCTGTACGTCAATTTCAGCCCTGCAGACTGGAGGTTGGGATGGTAGTGTAGTGATAAACACAATGCTTCACGGTGTCAGTGATCAGCAATTGGTTTAACTCCCACCGCTAGCTGTAAGGTGTTTTTATATTCTTCCCTCGACTGCATGGGTTTCCTCCAGGTGCTCTGGTTTCCTCCCATAGTCCAAGGACAAATGGGATAGGGTTAGTACATTGTGGGCATACTACGCTGGCAATGTAACATAGGGGCACTTGTGTTCCATCCACCATTTTGCATGCCACCTTCCCTGCAATGAAGCCAATTGAAAGTGGATTAAGAAAGGTACCAGACTACGCTGTAATTGTCTGCATGCCGAACACCGTGAGTCGTTGCCCAACTGAGAACAAACAGGGTCTGGTGTCAACCCCTGCTGGAGTTTATTGTATTTTTTGTGTATTGCGCTGCACCACTGCTGCAAAGCGACACATTTCACGACATACGTCAGTTGTACTAAGCCTCATTCTCATTCTGAGTAACACACACACAAAATGCTGGAGGAACTCAGCAGGTCAGGCCACATCTATGGACAGGAATAAATACATTTTGTGTGTGTTGCTCTGGATTTCCAGCACCTACAGAGTCTCTTGCATTTATGATTTCTAATTTATTTTGGCACTGTGTTCACTGCAGTCACTGAGGGCTGTAGGGCCCGTTCCTGTGCTATACTGTTCTATGTTCACTGAAGGATGGGAGAGTGAAGGGGGTGGAGGCAGGAACTTAACCACAAATGCCGCAATGAACTTAGGCTACTTGGCAACTAACATGAAAAAATGCAACCAGCGCTAAAGATTCCTCTCCAAAAAAGTAATCCGGGGGAGTTCTTAATTATTCATAACTTCAGGCAAAAAGAATGAAAATGCATATTTCAAAAGGAACTTTAACATCTTTGAAGCAATTAGTTTGTACTTTTAATCTCTTAGGTCCCAGATTACATGGTGCACTTTCATTTAAGAAAATGCACCAGACTGTATCACAAAATTATAACCCGGAGCTAAAAGAGCACTTAAAATAATTTCTCTCTTTTAATCATGTTCACCCCAAATCTATCAGAATGCATTATATCCAGCAAAAAATATCCGACTGGTTATTTTCTTTAAAGTAAAAAGTGAGCTTGTTTATCAGTATGATTAAAAAGATGGTAATTGGAGATTTATTAATATGCAAATTTATTTCAACCTTAATAGCACATGTTAATTAACACAGAACCTTGGATGTCGGCATGCAAGAAAATTCTGTTTTTTATTCATGTTAAAAGAAATTAATCAAGTTCTTTTTCCTCCCCCTTGTTGATCTATGTCAAGACCCCACCGCACCCAAGACCCACCCATCCTACATTATTCCGGCACTCCCTGAATCCCTGTTCCAGGGAGCTAGGTTCTGGATTCAAACAAAGAGATGATTTGTATTTCCAGCTGATCTTTCGCCAAGATGGGACATCCCAAATAGCCCTGCAGCTGACAAAATATTTTTCAAAATGTGCTCATAAACTCCCGACAGCCAATTAAGTTCCCTAAACAGTAAGGCCATAATCCACTCTAACGATACATTTTGGCACAAGAGACCATGGAGGACACCTTTGGGCTAAACACGTGACAATACCGAAGGACAGTGGGTAAAATGTTCCAAGGTTCTTGATTAACAGGTTATCCTTCAGCCATTATAATATCACTGGAAAATAGATAAGCAATTTGCTATCACGTCACCACAAGGCCATTTCTTCAGCCCGTTCTGCTTCAACATCTATGACAGGGATTCCCAATCTGGGGTCCACGGGCCCCTAGGTTAATGGTAAAGCTCCAAGGCATAGAAAAAGGTTGGGAACCCGTGGTCTACAAGCTTCCAGATGATATCACAGTATCCTGTGACACAAATCTCAAATAACAATGAGTCAGAGTACAGGAATCAGATAGACAGCCTAGTGGTGCAACTGTAATGAAAACCAATTTCCCCCGGGATCAATAAAATATGACTACAGTGGCATGCTAACAGCATTTCCCTCACTCTCGATGAAACAAAGGAGCTGGTCCTTGACTTCAGGACAGGGGTGGGGTGGGGGGTGGTGGTCCACATGCTTCTGTCCACATCAATGGCTCATGTCAAGAGCATTGAGAGCTTCAAGTTCCCAAGTGTGAATATCACCTACAGCCCGTCCTGGTCCAGACGGAACTAACGGGGAAAACTTCACCCAATTCCTCTTGCCTCATCATTGAAATGTTCCCACAACTAATGGACGCTTCATCTCATGTTCTCATTATTTATTGCTTATTGATTTACAATTATTGTTTCTTCTTTTAGTATTTGCACACTTTGTTGTCTGATTGAACACCCAAGTTGGTGTGATTCGGAAATGGCAATAATCCTATAGATTTATTGAGTATGCCCACAAGAAAATAAATCTCAAGGTGACATATATGTATTTTGATAATTAATTTTACTTTCTGAACTCTGAACTTTGATTTATTTTTCACATGTACATTGAAACGTAGAGTTAAATGCATCGCTTACATTAACAACCAACGCAACCTAACAAAGCACTGGGGGCAGCCCACAAGTGTCACCATGCATTCTGGCACAAGATAGCAAGCAGACCATATTAATGAACAAGGCAAGCAACAACAGCAAAACAACCACCATTCCTCTCACCCTCCCGCCCAAGCACGCACACCGACAGTCCTCCAATAAATGGTCAAGGAAGCTCACCAACGCCTCAACTTCCTCAGAGGAGAAATTTGGCATGTCCCCGTTAATCCATGTCAATTTCCATCTACAAACCACAGGAAGCATCTATCTGGATGCATAGCAGCATGTGATAAATAAATCTGAGAACTTGAAATACAATCTGGCAGCTCCACTGTTATTAATTTTTTTAAAATTCAGAGTCATTGAATTACTAGAAGGTAAATTCCCCAGCTGTATTGGTGGGGTTTGAACTCACATCTCAGGGTCAATATGCTTGTGGATGCCTGTGCAGTGACCTAACTGGTCTATCATGCCTACACATCCTCAGGGCAGGAAGTCTGCTGCCCTTACCCTCAGTGTCAGTCTGAAGTGAAATGGTCCGGCAAACTACCACAGTGTTCGCCGCAGAGAACACTGTTCCCACATGGGTTGCAGAGGTCCAAGAACCACCAGCTTCCCGAGGGACCGTTTGGGATGGGTATTAAATGATGCCTAGGATCACACAACAAGACCCAGGCTTCTTCTGGGCACATGGCCAAGATGCAAGGGCTGGGCAGAGTCAGACCACGTCAGGGTGGAAGTAGCTAACGCACTAAGGTGTACCTTTACGGTGACCGAGGGGGAGGTCAGAGGTAAGTTGTTTTTTTTTACACAGAGTGTGATGGGTGTGTGGAACGTGTGCCAGAGATGGTGGTAGAGACAGATACAATAGGGACATCTTACGGCACGTGGATGAAAGAAAAACCGAGGGCTTGGTATGAGGGTAGGGTTAGATTGATCTCGGACTTGTTCCTCAATCATTCTTTATTTACTTATAAGATAAAAGTAGCTTCATATGTACTTTGGTACTTTCTATACTGAATAAAGTGTATGTTCGTGATCTTCTGCTGTTGTAGCCCATCCACCAAGGCTCCCCGTGTTGTGCATTCAGAGATGCTCTTCTGCACACCACTCTTGTAACATGTGGTTATTTGAGTTAGTCGCCTTCCTGTCAGCTTGAACCAGTCTGGCCATTTTCCTCTGATCCCATTTCTTCCCCATTATGATTTTAGGCCTGAGAAACAACTGAAAATCTTCACCATGCCTGCATGTTTTTATGCACTGAGTTGCTGCCAAATAATTGGCTGAGTAGGTTTTTTCATTCACGAGCAGGGGAAGAGCTGTACCGAATAAAGCGGCTGCTGACTGAAGGGGAACGGAGGAGAACGTTGGGAGGTGTGTTCGTCGAGCCAGGATACTGGTGAAAGTGTGAGAAGCAAGCAGATTCCAGCATCGCAGTCCATGCGGCAGTCAGTGAACATGATGCAGCCTCAAAGGAGACCAGAAGGAACTTCAAACCGGTGTGTTGGTCTGTGACATCTGGGCCAAGCCTCCTGTGGGGCCAACTCACATTCTGATGTAAATTAGCCAACTGGTTAAAACTGTCAGACCCATTTAAATTAGAAACATCTTCAAAGATGAAGGAGGAGTAAATCTGAAATAAATAAAACTTCAGCAGACTTCTGACGTTTGTGGTCACATATTCCGTGCATTTAAAAAGTTCACATGGAAATATGCTGAGATTCTTCCCGGGTGAAGAATGGGAGCAATAAAAGGAAAGGAAGTGAAGATTTCTCCCCCCTGTTTCTCTGGCCAAGTGTGGATCAGTGTCTTTCCCCACAGCCCTCCCCTAAAACAGAGAATGTCTCCAGACATCCCACCCTGCAAAAACTCATTTCAGGGAAGTAGCACCATCAATTTGCGGGAGACTCCCAGAACTTCCGGGAGAGGTGGGATGTCTGCAATAGAGTAGCTCCTTAGCAGCTAGCCAGCTAGTTTAAATAACGTTAGCTATGCTAATAAATGAATGACACCTGTTAAACTCACCTCAACATGTCTTTTACAGTCTTAACCCACCATGGGCAAGAGAAAAGTCACTGTTGCAAACAGTGCAGTGAGCAACTCTGTCATTATTTTTGACCCCTATTAGGCAGGGGTACACTTTAGTGTAGTCTGGGGTGACGTACATTTTATATATTTTTTTGGAACACTCTGCAATGGCGCGCTCTTGCTCGTGCTCTCTCTCGTGGTCGCTCGTGCGCTCTCAAGTGCTCTCGCTTGCTTTCTCTCTCGCGCTCTCTCTTGCTTTTCTCTCACTAGCTCTAAAAACAAAATTGATTTCCGCGATATTGTATATAATTTGCGGGCATCAGGGGGCCACTATTAATATGCGGGAGACTCCCGGAAGTTCCGGGAGAGGTGGGATGTCTGTGTCTCTTGGTGCAAAGCCTTCTGTGTCACAGGGTGGTGTTATAAAGAGGGTTGGAATTATGATAGAAGATGATAAAGGTTGAATATTGAAAGGCCTAGAGGATGTTTCCATTAATGGGGGAGTCCAGGATCAGAGGGCACGAGCTCAGAATAGAGGGACATTCCTTCAGAACAGAGTTGAGGAGGAGTGGTGAATCTATGGTGAACTTTCACTGCCACAGACAGCTGTGGTGGCCAAGTCACTGGGTATATTTAAAGCGGAGATTCATAGTTTCTTGGTCACTCAAGGCATCAGTGGTTAAAGGGAAAAGACAGGAGAATGGGGTTGAGGGGGATAATGAATCAGCATGATCGAATGGAGCAGCAGCCTCAATGGGCCGAATAGCTACAGAAAACGTGTTCTGCAAGTTAACAATAGAATGAGATAAACTGTGTGGCCAAGAGTCCATCTTATCAGAGAAGAGTCTGATAAAAAGCTGTCCTTGAGCCTGGTGGTATGGCATGCTTTTTGTATTATACAGTGCCATGTAAAAGTTTGGGCACCCTGATCAAAATTTCTGTTACTGTGAATAGCTAAGCGAGTAAAAGGTGACCTGATTTCCAAAGGGCATAAAGTTAAAGATGACATATTTCTTTAATATTTTAAGCAAGATTACTTTATTTCCATCTTTTACAGTTTCAAAATAACAAAAAAGGAAAAGGGCCCGAAGCAAAAGTTTGTGCACCCTGCATGGTCAGTACTTAGTAACACCCCCTTTGGCAAGCATCACAGCTTGTAAACGCTTTCTGTAGCCAGCTAAGAGTCTTACAATTCTTGTCTGGGGGATTTTCACCCATTCTTCCTTGCAAAAGGCTTCTAGTTCTGTGAGATTCTTGGGCCATCTTGCACACACTGCTCTTTTGAGGTCTATCCACAGATTTTCGATGATGTTTAGGTCGGGGGACTGTGAGGGCCATGGCAAAACCTTTAGCTTGTGCCTCTTGAGGTAGTCCACTGTGGATTTTGAGGTGTCTTTAGGATCATTATCCTGTTGTAGAAGCCATCCTCTTTTCATCTTCAGCTTTTTTACAGATGGTGTGATGTTTGCTTCCAGAATTTGCTGGTATTTAATTGAATTTATTCTTCCCTCTACCAGTGAAATGTTCCCCGTGCCACTGGCTGCAACACAAGCCCAAAGCATGATCGATCCACCCCCATGCTTAACACTTGGAGAGGTGTTCTTTTCACCCTTTTTTCTCCAAACATACCTTTGCTCATTGCGGCCAAAAAGTTCTATTTTAACTTCATCAGTCCACAGGACTCATTTCCAAAATACATCAGGCTTGTTCAGATGTTCCTTTGCAAACTTCTGACACTGAATTTTGTGGTGAGGACGCAGGAAAGATTTCCTTCTGATGACTCTTCCATGAAAATCATATTTGTGCAGGTGTCGCTGAACAATAGAACAGTGCACCACCACTCCAGAGTCTGCTAAATCTTCCTGAAGGTCTTTTGCAGTCAAACAGGAGTTTTGATTTGCCTTTCTAGCAATCCTACGAGCAGTTCTCTCAGAAAGTTTTCTTGGTCTTCCAGACCTCAACTTGTCCTCCACCGTTGCTGTTAACTGCCATTTCTTAATTACATTACGAACTGAGGAAACGGCTACCTGAAAACGCTTTGCTATCTTCTTATAGCCTTCTCCTCCTTTTTGGCCATCACTTATTTCAATTTTCAGAGTGCTAGGCAACTGTTTAGAGGAGCCCATGGCTGCTGATTGTTGGGACAAAGTTTGAGGAGTCAGAGTATTTATAAAGTTTTGAAATTTGCATCACCTGGCCTTTCCTAATGATGATTGTGAACAGGCTATAGCCCTAACAAGCTAATTAAGGTCTGAGACCTTGGTAAAAGTTACCTGAGAGCTCAAATCTCTTGGGGTGCCCAAACTTTTGCATGGTGCTCCTTTCCTTTCTCTCACTCTAAAATTGTACAAAACAAAAATAATACACTAATCTTGCTTAAAATGTTGAAAAGAATGTTTCATCTTTAACTTTATGACTTTTGGAGATCAGTTCACCTTCTACTCACTTAACTATTCACAGTAACAAAAATTTTGACCAGAAATGCCCAAAATTTTGCATGTCACTGTATTTTTAATAGCTCATGCCCTCTAATCTAGAAAGCATCCTGGTGAACCTCTTCTGCATGCCCTTCAAAGTCTCCACATCCTTCTTGTAGTAGGGCACAAGAACTGCACACAATACTCTAAGTGTGGCCCAACCAAAATTTTGTACAGTTGCAACAGGACTTGCTGGCTCACACTGCCCCGGCCAATGACACGAGCATGTCATACCCCTTTCTATCTGCATAAATATCTGGATGAGTCATCTGGTCATTTCTGACGTTGTGTCAGTGAAATAAAGAGGACAGACAGTATATTAGTCTTCACAAACAATAGAAAATCTGCAGATGCTGGAAATCAAAGTAATACACAAAAAATGCTGGAAGAACTCAGCAGGCCAGGCAGCATCTATGGAAAAGCGTAAGCAGTCAACATTTCAGGCCAAGACCCTTCATCAGTACTGGAAAAAAGAGATTAGAAGTCAAAGTAAGAAGGTTGGTGGTGGGGGGGCAGGAAGGAGTGGAAGAAGTACAAGGTAGTAGGTGATAGGTGATGCAGGAGGAATTTGAAAGGAGAGGACAGAAACTGACAGAAACCTCCTGTATATCGGTGAGACCTGATATACATTGGTAAACCACTTCGCCGAGCACCTACGCTCCATCCGCCAGAAACAAGCAGAATCACCCGGTGGCCACCCATTTTAATTCTACTTCCCATTCCAACATGTCAGTCCATGGCCTGCTCTACTGCCACGATGAGGCCACACTCAGGCTGAAGGAGCAACACCTTACATTCTGTTTGGGTAGCCTTCAACCTGATGGCACAAACATTGATTTCTTGAATTTCTAGTAGTTACCCCTCCGCCTTCACTATTTCCCTCTCTTACCTTATCTCCTCATCTGCCCACCACCACCCTCTGGTATCCTTCCCCTTTCCCTTTCTTCCATGGCCTTCTACCCTCTCCTATCAGATTCACCCTTCTCCAGCCCTTTATCTCTTGCTTTTTCCTTTTCAATTTTTTATTAGTTTCAACATCATACACATTACAAAAAGTAAGTACAGAGCAATTGGGATTGCATCATTATTTAATAATAATTATTAAAGTTCACAGTCAGGTAACACATAGTTAGTAAACATCCCAAAATCACACAGATTAACAATAAAATATATAAAGAGTATACATAAAATACAAAAATATCATTAAAAAAAGAAAAAGAAAAAAAAATCCCCTTAAAAAAAAACTAATCTACCCAAACTAAAAGAAAACTAAGAAAAGAAAAGGAAAGGGCTATTATGATACCTCAGATAGAACCAATAGTGTCGCCAATTCCGCTCCTCTCCCCATATATTGAAATCACAAAATAGATTTGGCAAGGGTCAAATTACATCATGTGGAAGTATTGAATAAATGGTCTCCAAGTCTCATCAAATTTAATAGATGGGTCAAAAATGACACTTCTAATTTTTTCTAGATTTAAACAAGATATAGTTTGAGAAAACCAATGAAATGTAGTTGGAGGACTAACCTCTTTCCAACTCAATAGTATAGATCTTCTAGCCATTAGAGTAACGAAAGCAATCATCGGACAAGCTGAAGAGGTTAAATGACGGTTTTTTATCATTGGTAAATCAAAGATGGCAGGAATAGGATGAGGTCTTTATCTCTTTCAACAATTGACTTACCAGCTCTTTATTTCACCCCTCTCCCTCGCCCAGCTTCACCTATCACCTACTACCTTGTACTTCTTCCTCTCCTCCTCCTATATTCTTAATCTGACTTCTAATCTCTTTTATCCAGTCCTGATGAAGGGTCTCGGCCCAAAACATCGACTGTTTACTCTTTTCCATAGATGCTGCCTGGCCTGCTGAGTTCCTCCAGCATATTGTGAGTATATTAGTCTTATCTAAAAGATGGAATCCTTGACAATATATTATAAACATGTTAATATATATCACAAACAGAAGGAACCCAGCACTGACCTCTGCAGTGCACCACAGATCACAAGCCTCCAACCTCAAAAACCGCCCTCCACTACCTCTCTCTCCATCCTCCAAGCCAAACCTGTATCCAGTTTGCTCACTCACCATGGATCCCATATGATCTCACTTTCTGGACCTCATCAAGAGCCATGTTAAAGTCTTTGTAGATAACATCTACAACCCAGCCCTTGTCAATCCTCTTGAGGTTCAAAACCTCAATTACATTTGTGGGATACTAATTAGTACCTACTTGTGTGCGTGCCTCTGATTAGCAAATGAAAATTAAACAAAAATTTTCATGTTGCAGGTATAGCATACCCTTGGAAGTACAGAAATATAGAGAGATTCCACTTAATAGTTGCCAATCTTTGCAGAGTGCCAAATTATTAATAGTTCTGGTTCCTAAGTGATGAATAGTCTGTTAAATGGTAGGTTTAAACGAAGGGTGTCAGAGTTCAGCTGATGACCAGATGGACTGTCCCAGCAGTAGGGCTGATCATGAGGGGAGAGTGCAGCGCCAGGAAACTGCACAAATACTCACGACTGGTGAACACTGCAGTTGTAGAACACAAAGTCCGTGCTGGCAAACTTCTTGCCAGTCTCCTTGGACTTGAGGTACAGCTTCACCACCCGCTTGTCTCCTGCACAAAGCAAATGGTGAGATGGTCATTAATGATGGATTCTCAAGGAGGATTAAATATATCAGCATCAATATCAAACACAGCAGTTCAGCCAAGATCATAAAACCCAACCTCCTTATTCTTAACCCTCATGAAAATCCAGTTACTTACATTCACATCTCTCCAACTCAATATTCCCAATGAAACCAATCCCTCTAGTTCCCCAAAATTCCCAATGAAATGCATCCCTCTAGCTCAACATTCCCAATGAAACCCATCCCTCCTGATCAACATTCCCAATGAAACCCATCCCTTCAGTTCCACAGCATTCCCAATGAAATCCATCCCTCCAGCTCAACACTCCCAATGAAACCCATCCCTCCTGATCAACACTCCCAGTGAAACCCATCCCTTCAGTTCCACAACATTCCCAATGAAATCCATCCCTCCTGATCAACATTCCCAGTGAAACCCATCCCTCCTGATCAACATTCACAATGAAACCCATCCCTTCAGTTCCACAACACTCCCAATGAAACCCATCCCTCCAGCTCAACACTCCCAGTGAAACCCATCCCTCCTGATTCAACATTCCCATTGAAACCCATCCCTTCAGTTCCACAACATTCACAATGAAACCCATCCCTCCAGCTCAACATTCCCAATGAAACCCATCCCTCCTGATCAACATTCCCAATGAAACCCATCCCTTCAGTTCCACAACATTCCCAATGAAACCCATCCCTCCTGATCAACACTCCCAGTGAAACCCATCCCTTCAGTTCCACAACATTCCCAATGAAACCCATCCCTCCTGATCAACATTCCCAATGAAACCCATCCCTCCTGATCAACATTCCCAATGAAACCCATCCCTTCAGTTCCACAACATTCCCAATGAAATCCATCCCTCCTGATCAACACTCCCAATGAAACCCATCCCTCCTGATCAACATTCCCAATGAAACCCATCCCTTCAGTTCCACAACATTCCCAATGAAACCCATCCCTCCAGCTCAACACTCCCAATGAAACCCATCCCTTCAGTTCCACAACACTCCCAATGAAACCCATCCCTCCTGATCAACACTCCCAGTGAAACCCATCCCTCCAGATCAACATTCCCAATGAAACCCATCCCTTCAGTTCCACAACATTCCCAATGAAACCCATCCCTCCTGATCAACACTCCCAATGAAACCCATCCCTCCTGATCAACACTCCCAATGAAACCCATCCCTCCTGATTCAACACTCCCAGTGAAACCCATCCCTTCAGTTCCACAACATTCACAATGAAACCCATCCCTCCAGCTCAACACTCCCAATGAAACCCATCCCTCCTGATCAACATTCCCAATGAAACCCATCCCTTCAGTTCCACAACATTCACAATGAAACCCATCCCTCCTGATCAACATTCCCAATGAAACCCATCCCTTCAGTTCCACAACATTCACAATGAAACCCATCCCTCCTGATCAACATTCCCAGTGAAACCCATCCCTTCAGTTCCACAACATTCCCAATGAAATCCATCCCTCCTGATCAACATTCCCAATGAAACCCATCCCTCCTGATCAACATTCCCAGTGAAACCCATCCCTTCAGTTCCACAACATTCACAATGAAACCCATCCCTTCAGTTCCACAACATTCCCAATGAAACCCATCCCTCCTGATCAACATTCCCAATGAAACCCATCCCTTCAGTTCCACAACATTCACAATGAAACCCATCCCTCCAGCTCAACACTCCCAATGAAACCCATCCCTCCTGATCAACATTCCCAGTGAAACCCATCCCTTCAGTTCCACAACATTCCCAATGAAATCCATCCCTCCTGATCAACATTCCCAATGAAACCCATCCCTTCAGTTCCACAACATTCCCAATGAAATCCATCCCTCCTGATCAACATTCCCAATGAAACCCATCCCTCCTGATCAACATTCCCAATGAAACCCATCCCTCCAGCTCAACACTCCCAGTGAAACCCATCCCTCCTAATTCAACATTCCCATTGAAACCCATCCCTCCTGATCAACATTCCCAGTGAAACCCATCCCTTCAGTTCCACAACATTCCCAATGAAATCCATCCCTCCAGCTCAACACTCCCAGTGAAACCCATCCCTCCTGATCAACACTCCCAGTGAAACCCATCCCTTCAGTTCCACAACATTCCCAATGAAATCCATCCCTCCAGCTCAACATTCCCAATGAAACCCATCCCTCCTGATCAACATTCCCAATGAAACCCATCCCTTCAGTTCCACAACATTCACAATGAAATCCATCCCTCCTGATCAACATTCCCAGTGAAACCCATCCCTCCAGCTCAACATTCCCAATGAAACCCATCCCTCCTGATCAACACTCCCAATGAAACCCATCCCTCCTGATCAACATTCCCAATGAAACCCATCCCTCCAGCTCAACATTCCCAATGAAACCCATCCCTCCTGATCAACATTCCCAATGAAACCCATCCCTTCAGTTCCACAACATTCACAATGAAACCCATCCCTCCTGATCAACATTCCCAATGAAACCCATCCCTTCAGTTCCACAACATTCCCAATGAAACCCATCCCTCCTGATCAACATTCCCAATGAAACCCATCCCTTCAGTTCCACAACATTCCCAATGAAACCCATCCCTCCTGATCAACACTCCCAGTGAAACCCATCCCTCCTGATCAACATTCCCAATGAAACCCATCCCTCCTGATCAACATTCCCATTGAAACCCATCCCTCCAGCTCAACATTCCCAATGAAACCCATCCCTCCTGATCAACATTCCCAATGAAACCCATCCCTTCAGTTCCACAACATTCACAATGAAACCCATCCCTCCTGATCAACATTCCCAATGAAACCCATCCCTTCAGTTCCACAACATTCCCAATGAAACCCATCCCTCCAGCTCAACACTCCCAGTGAAACCCATCCCTCCTGATCAACATTCCCAATGAAACCCATCCCTCCTGATCAACATTCCCAGTGAAACCCATCCCTCCAGCTCAACACTCCCAGTGAAACCCATCCCTCCTAATTCAACATTCCCATTGAAACCCATCCCTCCAGCTCAACATTCCCAATGAAACCCATCCCTCCTAATTCAACATTCCCAATGAAACCCATCCCTCCTGATCAACATTCCCAATGAAACCCATCCCTCCAGCTCAACATTCCCAATGAAACCCATCCCTTCAGTTCCACAACATTCCCAGTGAAACCCATCCCTCCAGCTCAACACTCCCAATGAAACCCATCCCTTCAGTTCCACAACATTCCCAATGAAACCCATCCCTCCTGATCAACACTCCCAGTGAAACCCATCCCTTCAGTTCCACAACATTCCCAATGAAACCCATCCCTCCTGATCAACACTCCCAGTGAAACCCATCCCTCCTGATCAACATTCCCAATGAAACCCATCCCTTCAGTTCCACAACATTCCCAATGAAACCCATCCCTCCTGATCAACATTCCCAATGAAACCCATCCCTTCAGTTCCACAACATTCCCAATGAAACCCATCCCTCCAGCTCAACATTCCCAATGAAACCCATCCCTTCAGTTCCACAACACTCCCAATGAAACCCATCCCTCCTGATCAACACTCCCAGTGAAACCCATCCCTCCTGATCAACATTCACAATGAAACCCATCCCTTCAGTTCCACAACATTCCCAATGAAACCCATCCCTCCAGCTCAACACTCCCAATGAAACCCATCCCTCCTGATTCAACACTCCCAGTGAAACCCATCCCTTCAGTTCCACAACATTCACAATGAAACCCATCCCTCCTGATCAACATTCCCAATGAAACCCATCCCTTCAGTTCCACAACATTCCCAGTGAAACCCATCCCTCCTGATCAACACTCCCAGTGAAACCCATCCCTTCAGTTCCACAACATTCACAATGAAACCCATCCCTCCTGATCAACATTCCCAATGAAACCCATCCCTTCAGTTCCACAACATTCACAATGAAACCCATCCCTCCTGATCAACATTCCCAATGAAACCCATCCCTTCAGTTCCACAACATTCACAATGAAACCCATCCCTCCTGATCAACATTCCCAATGAAACCCATCCCTTCAGTTCCACAACATTCCCAATGAAATCCATCCCTCCAGCTCAACACTCCCAGTGAAACCCATCCCTCCTGATCAACATTCCCAATGAAACCCATCCCTTCAGTTCCACAACATTCACAATGAAACCCATCCCTCCTGATCAACACTCCCAGTGAAACCCCTCCCTCCTGATCAACACTCCCAGTGAAACCCATCCCTTCAGTTCCACAACATTCCCAATGAAACCCATCCCTCCAGCTCAACATTCACAATGAAACCCATCCCTTCAGTTCCACAATATTCACAATGAAACCCATCCCTCCAATTCAACATTCCCAACAAAACCCATCATTCCCAATGAAACCCATCCCTCCAGTTCTCCAACGTACCCAATAACACCCATCCCTCCAGCTCAGCATTCCCAATACCAGTTAAAGCTATAAAAGACTTGGGTAACTTTGTGCTCATCATTACTATAAGCTCTGTAAGATGTAGGAGCAAAATTAGACCTTTCAGCCTATTGAGGGTTGTCCACCATTCAGTTGTGACTGATGTCTTTGTTTTTTCAACTCCAATTCTTTCAATTTCTCCCTGTAACCCTTAACCCCCGCTTACTAATCAAGAACATATCAATCTCTGCTTAAGTACAGGCTAAGTCTCCCAATCATCAAGGGCGTCTTCAAAAGCTGATGTCTCAAAATGGTGACATCCACGAATAAGGACCCCCAGCTATGAGGACATGCCTTCTTCTCATTACTACCATCAGGGAGAAGCTACAGCAGTCTGAAGACCCACACCCAACATTTTAGCAACAGCTTCTTCCCCTCCGCCATCAGATTTCTGGTTAGCCCATAAAGCCATGAACAAAACTTCACAAATTTTTGTTCTCTTTTTGCACTACTTATTTAATTTCACTTTTAAATATACTTCATATTTCATATTATAATTTATATTTTATGTATTGTGTTGTACTGCTGCTGTGAAACAACAAACTTTGTGACATATATTGTACCTTTAAGCTAGACTTGCATGAGGATGGGAACCAGATCATCAGAAAAGACAGTAGAGAGGTTATAGCGAAAGATATTAAGCCTACATACAAATTCAAGAATCAAAAGATTGAGCGTGGTGGGACTAATGTTTTGAGCTGCGTAAATTTCAATGCAAAGATAATTGCAGGAAAGGCATTGAGCTTAGGACGTGAATCAGCGTGGGAAATTATGAGTCTGTAGCCATTAGTGAGACTTGGTTGCAGGAGGGGCAGGACTGGCAGCTCAATTTTCTGGGATTCTGTTGTTTTAGACGTGATACAGCGGGCAGGATTTAAGATGGAGGGGTGGCATTACCCGTCAAGAGAAAATATCACGGTATTGCTCAGTCAGGACAGACTGGAGAGCACATCTAGTTAGGTATTATGGGAGGAACTGAGTAATAAGAAAGGTATGACCACATTAATGGGGCTATATTTTAGACAATCCAACAGTCCATGACTTAGAGAAAAACATTTGAATAGAGATTGCAGACTGTTGCAAGAAGCATAACATTGCTATAGTAGGTGACTTTAACTTTCCTCATATTGATTCGACTCCCATACTGTAAAAGGACTGGATGGGAAAGAGTTGGTCATATGTGTACAGGAAAGTTTCCTTAATCAGTACATAGAGGTCCCAATTAGAGAGAGTATGATACTAGATACAGGGCAGGTGACAGAAGTTTGTGTAGGGGAACACTTTGCAACTACTAGTTTCAAGGTGATTATGGAAAAGTATAGGTGGGGTCCTTGGGTTTAGATTCTAAATTGGAGAAAGGCCAATTATGATGGTATCAGAAAGGATCTGGCAAGTGTGGATTAGGTCAGGTTGTTTTCTGACAATGGGTACTTAGTATGTAGGAAGCCTTCTAAAGTGAAATTTTGAGAGTACAGAGTTTGTATGTTGCTGCCAGAATAAAGGCAAGGATAACAGGTTTAAGGAACCTTGGTTTGTGAGAGGTATTGAGGCCCTGGTTAAGAAAAACAAAAGGAGGTGCATAGCAGGAATAGAAAGGTAGGAACAAATGAGATACTTGAGGAATGTAAGAAATGCAAAAGAACACTTAACAAGGAAATCTTGAGGGCTAAATTGAGAACAGGAAATGGGATGTTATGTTGAACTTGTATAAGACATTGGTGAGGCCTAATTTGGAGTATTGTGAGCAGTTTGGTCACCTATCTACAGGATGCAAATAAGATCGAAAGAGCACAGAGAAAACTTACAAGGATTTTGCTGGGAATGGAGAACCTCAGTTCAAGGTTAGGAGTTTATTCCCTAGAATGTAAAAGATTGAGAGGAGACTTGATAGAGTAATACAAAATTATCAGGGATATAGATAGGGAAAATGCAAGCAGGTGTTTTCCACTGAAATTGCGTGAGACTACAACTAGAGGTCATGGGTTAAGGATGAAAGGTGAAGTGTTCACTCAGAGGGTGGTGAGAGTGCAGAATGAGCTGCCAGCGCAAATGATGGAAGTGTAGTTGATTTCAACATTTAAGAGAAGTTGGATAGGTACATGGATGGGAGGGGCATGGAGGGCTATGGTCCCAGTGCAGGTCAACGGGACTAGATGGGCTGAAGCCCTTGTTTTTGTGCTGTAGTGTTTGATGACTCTATCAGTGAAATAGACCTGATTCTGATTCAAAATGTGACAAATACCACAGTTTCACCACTCTCTGGCTAAAGAAATTGTTCATCTCTGCTCTAAAGGGATGTCCCTTTATTCTGAGGCTATGGCACCAGATCCTAGACACTCCTACTGAGAGAAACATGCTCTCCCCAGCCACTTTATCCAGGTCTTTCAGTATCCTTAAACACAAGAGATTCTGCACATTCTGGTTATCTTAAACATTCAGTATACACTAAGTTCCAGTGAGATCCCATCACCCCCCGCCCATCCATATGAACTCCATCAAGTATAGGCCCAGAGGCATCAAATGTTCCACATACACTCAGCAGACACTTAATTAGGTACCGATCTGGAACCAAGTGTGGTCTTCTGCTGCTGTAGCCCATTGATTTTAAGGCTAGATGTGTTGTACGCTCAGCGATGCTCTTCTGCATATCACTGTTGTTACGTGTGGTTATTCCAGTTACTGTCACCTTCTTGTCAGCTGGAACCAATCTGGCCATTCTCCCCTGACCTCTCTCGTTAACAAGGTGTTTTCACCCACAGAACTGCTGCTCACTGGATGTGTTTTTCTTTTGCTTTTTGCACTATTCTTGTAAACTCTAGAGAAAGTTATGCGTGAAAATCCCAGGGGATCAACAAATTCTGAGACACTCAAACCACCCCATCTGGCACCAACAATCATTCCACGATCAAAGTCACTTAGATCACATTTCTTCCCCATTCTGATGTTTGGTCTGAATGACAGCTGAACCTCTTGGCCATGTCTGCATGCTTTTATGCATTGAGTTGCTGCCATGTGATGGACTGAGTAGAGATATGCATCAATGAGGTGTACTGTTGTACCAAATAAAGTAGCCACTGAATGTATATTACACAGAGGTTCCTGAATAGTTAATACACTGAATTGAAATTCCACACTGCCATGTGGTATTTGACATTTCATGTTTCCGAAAGGCACTTCCAATAATTGGATCATTCGCCTGTTGTCCTCGTGACCAGAACCATCGGGGGCAAGGCACCGATAAACTTGTCAATCAAAGTGTGACGACACATCCTCAGTAGACGTGTCTAACACAGGAGGACAGTCAAAGTCAAAAGAAATTTATCATCAAAGTACATATATGTCACCGTATACTACCCTGAGATTCATTTTCTTGTGGGCATTCAAAGTAAATACAAAGAGACCCCATAGAATTAATGAAAAACTGCACACAAAAACAGACAATCAACCAACGTGCAAAAGACAATAAATTGTGCAAATACAAACAGAAAAAAACAAAATAATTATAAACAACCCATGGAATGACACAGGAGGGGTGTGGGACAGGTGGCAGAGAAGGAGTACCGGGGTGGGGGTATGGACACACCCAGCCCTGAGACACCAGGCAAGGTCATTTGACCCCAAACAATTGGTTTATTGATCATTGCGGAACGTCCCTCTGGTACTTCCCGCTCCCTCCCCTCTCCCTTTCCTTTAACCCAACCCTCTCCCTGCCCCCTTCCCACTCTCAGTCCACAATAGAGACCCACATCAGAATCAGGTTTATCTCCACTCACGTAGGTCATGAAATTTGTTTTTTTTTGCAACAGCAGTACAGTACAGTACATACAATTTCTTCAGTACTGTGCAAAAGCTTTAGGCACCCTAGCTATATATATGTGTGCCTAAGACTTTTGCACAGTACTGTGTGTACCTATTTAGTGATAGTCACTTACATTAAATTTTATATCTTGCACTGAACTACAGATTGCGTGACAAACACCAATGATGATAAAGTGATTCTGTTTCTCTGTAGCACCAGCATAAGTTCAAAGGTCGGTGTTCACAGGCTGGGCTGAAGGGCCCATTTCTGAGCTCTCTGCCTCCATGACGACGGCTGTGTCAACTCCAGGAATGGGACTTTCTGTTGACAGAACGGATTACAGCCACCGCACAGTGAAAGGAATTCCACGAGACACTCCGAAATGCTGTAACCCTGCCTGACACATCGGATAATGGCAGCGCACAGTTCAGCAGTGGTCAGCGTTCTGTGTTGAAGCCAAATGTACTGGCAAGTTGGATCCATTTCACAAGCGTATCCCTGATGCCAGCTCCTGTGGGTTTGAAATAAATTCAGCGATGGCAAAGCAAAACAGAGATCATTGTAACTGGTTGAATCATCTCCTGGTGTGGAGGGGCCACTGCACAGGATCGGAAAAAGCTGCAGAAAGTTGCAAACTCAGACAGCTCCGCAATGGCCACTGGCCTCCTCAGCATCCATGACATTTTCAAAAGGACGCACCCATCATTAAGGAGCCCCATCACCCAGGACGTGCCCTTTTCTCATTGCTACCATCAGGGATGAGGTACAGGATCCTGAAGACACACACTTAACGTTTTAGGAACAGCTTCTTCCTCACCACCATCAGATTTATGAATGTTCCATGAATTAATGTACACTATCTCACTTATTTTCTCCTTTTTGTGCTAAAAATAAATTCAAATTATATGTATTTGTCATTGTAATTTTGTAATTTATAGCTTTTTAAATTATGCATTCACTTTCACTTTCAAGGACTTCATCTCATGATCTTGATATTTATTACTTATTTATTTATTATTATTATTTGCTTTTTTTTCTTTTGTAGTTGCACGATCTGTTGTCTTTTGCACATTGGTTGTTTGTCCACCTGGTTGGGTCAGTCAATCACTGATTCTATTCGAGTTCTTTGATTTACTGTCAACGCCCGCAAGAAAATGAAACTCAAGGTTGCATGTGGTGATGTATATGTACTTTGATAATAAACTTACTTCGAACCTTGTATTGTACTGCTGTTGTAAAATAACATATTTCACAACATATGTCAGTGGTATCCAACCTGATTCTGATTTGTAAGTGCTGAACCACAACTCCCACCAAACTTCTATGTCATGGATGGGTTGTCTCCTGGCTGGGTGCCTGCACCTTGGTCAACACTCAGGTAGCTCGACAGCATCCAGGAGGAAGCAGCCCATTTAACAGGCACCACACCACACCCATAAGACAGAGGAGTAGAACTAGGCCATTCAGCCCATTGAGTCTGCTCTGCCATACTATCATGGCTGATTTACTATCCCTCTCAAGCCCATTCTCCTGACACCCCGACCAATCAAGAACCTATTACCCAAGTTTTAAATATGCCCAGTGACTTGGCCTCCCTGCCATCTGTAGCAAGAATTCCAACAGATTCATCACCCTCTGGCTAAAGAAATTCCACCCCCCCCCCCACATTTCTTTTCTAAATGGACATCCCTCTATTTTGAGACTGTGCCCGCTGGTCCTGGACTCTCCAATTATAGTGAGCATCCTCTGCACCTCCACTGTATCTAGGCCTTTCAAAATTTGGTATGTTTCAATAAGATTCCCGCTCATTCTTATAAATTCCAGCGAGTACATGCCCAAAGCCATTCAGTGTTCCTCATATGTTAACCCTTTCATTCCCATATGAGATCATTCTCATAAACATTCTGCTAAACCTTTTCAGGATAAGGGGCCCAAAACTGCTTGTAGTACTCCAAATGTGGACTTCCTTGCTTTCATATTCTCGCCACTTCAAAATGAATGTAACATTGCATTTGCCTTCCTGTAATCTGGAGCATGGGGTTGCACAGGGTGTCCATGGAGGGGTAGCACCACTGGTGAAGGGGCTTGTCATCTCCATTCTAAGGCAGCTCACTCACCTCTGGTCCTCACTGGACACTCAGCCCTCACCTATGGCTCCAAGCAGCTTTTTGCAAGCATCCCCCCGGTACACCAAGTCGATAGGTGGGCTTAACCAGGTGAGGGTGGTCAGTGACCTCATACCCCAGCGCGATAGGGACATGTCATTCTTCGGATGCGAACTCAGCTCCATCAGACTGGGCAGGTGAGATCCAACGGCTAGGAAGGCAGTTCTGTAACACTCCGTGGAGAATGAAGGACATGACAAGATACAGAAGATGCCATGGTCATCCACTGCGCCAAGGAATGCCCCAGTTTGTGACACTTGTTCGTACCACTTGACCCAGACTTCTGAGGTCGAGAGAGTGGAACTGCAATAGCTTTTCCACGTTACAAACTCTCCCACACAGGTTTCCTGTCATCATCGGACATGACAGACAGTCAGTCACCATAATCTGGAACGACAAGCAACCTGCGGGATTGACAGGAATTGTCAACATTTCGGATTACAATCCTACATCAGGACAGATGGAGGGTTCCTTAAACATGCAGACTCATAGAACAATACACACAGGAACAGGCCCTTTGGCCCATCTAGTCCATACTGATCTGCTATCCTGCCGAGTTCAATCATGCACCATAACCCTCCATACCCCTCTCATCCAAACCTCTCTTAAATATTGCAAACGAACCCACATCCACCACTTCCACTGACAGTTCAGTTCACACTTGTACCACTCTGAGTGATGAGTTTTCCCTCCGGTTCCCCTTAAACATTTCACTCTTAGCCTTTGACCTAACCTCAGTAGAAAAAGCCTGCTTGCATTTCCTCTCTCTATGCCCCTCATAGTTTTGGATACAATTGTATATAATTTATTAATATCAATAAATCATTGAAGCTGACTCAAATGTTTTAATTAAATTTATTAAGCTTAAATACTTAAAAATATATTTAAAGCAAATTAAACTGCATTTAAAAGTCAAAAACTCTTTCACAGCAACAAATTGTCAGGAGAATATTGGGCCAATGCAAATTCGTTTTTGCCTCAAATCTCTTAATACCTCTGATTCAAATTCCCATCAGAGTTTAATTAATAATTAATCAGGCATCATTTGAGAATTATTTCTCTTACTTGCTGTGTTTCCTAATTACGCTTCTAAAAAGTCTGTTTCAGATTCTAAAGCTCCCCGTCCTGATGTGATGGCCCTCTTGTCAGCTCATCAGTCTGATGTCATCAGTTTTAATGCCGGCCCAGATAGATTGAAAAGGCAGGACGTCAGGACCGGAGGCGGGGTTCGGGCCGAATCCCTCACATCCAGCCGTGTTCACTCTTCCCTCCGCGGCGCTGAGGCTGCGAGACTGCTCCGGCTGCTCCGCGCTTCGGGTCTGCGAGCTTCACAACGACTGGCCCCACTGCGTGGTGAACTGAGACCGAGGCTTTTTACCTACTCCAACCGCTCCAGGGATTCGGTGCTATGGACTCAATTTGCTTTGGAAGGCTGTTGCTTGCTTCTGTTGTTTGCATGACTTGTGTTTATTCTCTCTTTCTCTGCACAATGGGTAGTACTCTTTTCTTAAAATTGGGTTCTTTTGGGTTTCTTGCTTTGTGGCTGCCTGTGAGTAGACTAATCTCAAGGTTGTATAATTTATACACACTTTGATAATAAATGTACTTTGAATTCATTTAGTTGAATAAATGTTGGAACCTGGTGACCTGATTATTTTCTCTTTCTCTCTCTCTCTCTCCCCTCCCCACCCCCCGCAGTCCCAGTGCCAGTAACCGCGAGCTCTATCACTGCACAGACAAAATTAAACCCAAACACGCACCAACGGGGACTCAGTACTAACCCCTCCCCCCCCGCCCAAACCCTTGGATCGGTCAACATCTGCAAGGATCATTTTCTGTTCTCAACTCTCATTCCCCAGAGCACAAGCAGAAAAGAGCAGAACAAGCTCACAGGAACATCTGGAACACATCTGTGGTGATGCTTGCAACTATTTTTTTTCCCTTAACTTTATTTTTGTGTAAATATTCCACCCCTCCTCCCTATCCAGACCATAACATGTACTTATGTAACTCGCAAGGCTCCTCAAAGAGCTCAAAGTTTACATATGGCCTTAGCTGAGATATAAATTTGATTTCTTTCAGCAAAAGCTCATAATTCAATTGAAGGCCAAGGACATTCTCCTTTGGCTCTTCTCTCTCTCTCTCTCTCTCTCTCTCTCTCTTTCTCTCTCTCTCCATGTGTCACGACATCCAAGGCAACACCCAGATTTTGCTGGTGAGTACACACACAGTGGTCACTTTATTAGGAACCTCCAAGAACTACTGAAGAGGCCACTGAGTGTACTGTATGTTCGTGGTCGCACTGCTGTAACCCGTCCACTTCAAGGTTTAACGTGTGCGATCAGATGCCCTTCCGCACATCACTGCTATAACGTGTGGTTATCTGAGTTACTGTCAGCTTGAACCAGCCTGGCCATTCTCCTCTGACCTCTCTCATTAACAAGGTGTTTTCACCCACAGAACTGCTGCACCCTGGGCATTTTTTGCACCATTCTCTGTAAACTGTAGAGACTGTTGTGTGTCAAAAACCCCAGCTCAGTAGCTTCTGAGATACTCAAGCCACCCCATCTGGCACCAACAATCATCCCACAGTCAAAGTCACTTAGATCACCTTTCTTCCGCATTCTGATGTTTGGTCGGAACAATAACTGAGCTTCTTGACCATGTCTGCTTGCTTTTATGCATTGAGTTGCTGCCACGTTTGGCTGATTAGGTATTTGCATTAACGAGCTGGTGTATCTAATAAAGTGGCTACTCAGTGTTCTTCCCTCATAAACATCTCACAGAGGCAACAACCAACTTTTCTCAGTCCAGCCTCTGAGGCATCCAAAAAAGTGGACGATGAGAGCAGCTGTTACTTTGTTTTATACTCTCGGATGGGTCTGGCATTAATAAACTGCGTCAGGCTTGGCCCAGCTGCTCATCCTTGCCATGTGAAAGACAGAGCTGAGGATTCAATTCTCTCACAAGACCAAAAGACATAGGAGCAGAATTAGGCCATCAACTCTAGCAAGCACAGGCCAAGAGCCATCAAACACTCCCCATACGTTAACCCGTTCATTCCCTGAATCATTCTCGTGAACTTTCTCTGAACCCTCTCCAGGACATCCTCTCTGAGGTTTGTTCGTTATGTGCCGTGTCGTATGACGTGGGCGATCATGGTCTTTCCATGACCATGATTGTTCTTGACAAATTTTTCTACAGAAGTGGTTTACAACTTCCTTCTGCTGGGCAGTGTCTTTACATGACGGGTGACCCCAATCATTATCAATACTCTTCAGAGATAGTCTACCTGCCATCAGCGGTTGCATAACCAGGACTTGTCAGGGTATAGAGCCCAAAACTGCTCAGAATACACCAAATGTAGTCTGACCAATGCTTTATAGAGCCTCAGCATTACATCTTGTCCCTTTTTGTCAGGAGTAACAGAGTTTTTATCCAGTATAAAAGAACAGTAAAAGTTTTAAGCACCCTAGCCTCTATGTATATAGCTTCCCACTCCTTCCCCTCTCCCTTCCCCAACCATGACTCTCTTCTCCCTGCCCCCTTCCCATTCTCAGTCCACAATAGAGACCCATATCATAACCGAGTTTATCATCACTCACATATGTCATGAAATTTGTCTTATTTTGTGTGTGTCAGCAGTACAATGTAATACATTACATCACTACAGGATATATATGTGCCTAAGACTTTCATAGTACTGTATTTCCACATCAAAGGCCGGAAACATTCAATGTTGGTGCGATATGGAAGTTCTTAGCTTCTAGGATAATAACTGCAATTTTCCCCATGGGAAGTTGAATATTGAAATAGAAGGGTTAACACATAACAAGAGTTTGATGGCTTTCAGCCGGTACTCGCTGGAGTTTAAAAAAATGATGGAGGATCTCATTGAAACCTACCAAGTACTGAAAGGCCAAGATAGAGTGGAAGAGGAGAGGATGTTTCCTATAGTGCGGGATTCTAGGACCAAAGGACACAGCCTCAGAATACCAGGACGTCCCCTTAGAACAGAATTTCTTTAGCCAGAGGGTGGTGAATCTGTGGAATTCATTGCCACAGATGGCAGTTGAGGCCAAGTTAATGAGTATATTTAAAGCGGAAGTTGATATGTTCTTGATTAGTCAGGGGACCAAAGGTTTTGGGAAGAAGGTAGGAGAACAGGGTCAAGATGGTAAGTAAATCAGACATGATTGAATGCCAGAGCAGATTTGATTGGCAGATTGGCCTAATACTGCTCTAATGCCTCTAGTCTTATGGTCTAAGTACAATTCTTTGTCTCTTCCCAACATCCAAAGTCCCAAACAGTTTTCCCCATTGAATCACCCATTCACTTGCAGCTCTTCTAGACCACAGAATATCATTAACAAACAATCTTTTCCAGACCAGAGAACAACATCAACAAACAATCTTTTCCAGACCAGTGTACAATAACAACAAACAATCTTTTCCACACTAGTATATGACATCCAGTTATGGCTGTTTTTCACTTCGAGAAAACAAGGGTTTTGGGCCCTGCAAGTTTTATTTCTTTCCTTTTCGTGCTGGGGTGAGTCGATGTCTTTTCTTCCATCGACACCCATGGCCTTTCCATATTTAATGGCTATCCAGAGTAGACAAATATTAGAGTTGTATTGTACATGCACACTTTGACAATAAAATGAATCTCTGAAACAATCTTCTCCAGACTAGTGTACCACCACATCAACAAACAAACTGCTGGAGGAACTCAGCAGGTCAAGCAACCTCAGTGGGAGGACAGGAATTGCCAATGCTTTGGTTGAAAACACTCGATCAGATACTGGCTGATCCACTGACTAGTCTACTGCGCCAGATTCCAGCATCAGCAGTCTCCCTTAGTCAGATTCTGAAGCAGATTTACCTATCACCTGAATATTGAAATATATAGTGAGAGGCATCATTTGCCTTAACAACCAACAGAACCTTGAGATGTGCGGGAGGAGCAGACCGCAAATGTCGAAACACTTTCCGGTGCCACACAGCATGCCCACCATGCTTGGCAGAACAACACAGAACACAGCAAAACAAAACACAACAGGCATCAAAACCACAACAGCTAAACAAGTCCAATTCCTCCCTCCCGCCCCACCGCAGGAATTACCACAACTGTGCTCACAGTGTGGTATCTGGATGTCAGAGACACCAAGTGCAGAATGGGGGGCGGGGGGGGGGCACATTATCTTTCTGTTCATAAAGGTGACCTACCCTGGCCCTTGGTGATAGGAATGATGTCCTTGGCAGAGGGAGAGCGACAGTAGATCCGGCCATCCATGATCCGACCCTCTGTCTCTGTGAAGTCTTCAAAGGAACAGTTGACTCCGGTGGAAAGGTCGGGAACGTTGCGGGTTTGTAGAATTAACTGCGGGGGAATGGAAGGGAGGGAGGAAAGAGGGAGGAGGAAAGGGGAGGGGGAGGGGGAGAGGGAAGGGGGAGAGGGAGACAGATGATCACTCAGCTTGGTAGGACATTTGAAATACACATTACCATAAGACCATAAGACGGTTAGATATAGGAGCAGAATTAGGCCATTCAGCCCATCGAATTTGCTCCACCATTCAATCTTGGCAGATTTGTTATCACTCTCAACCCCATTCTTCTGCCTTTTCCCTGTCACCCTTGATGACTTGCTAAGAAGCTATCAACCTCTGTTTTAAAAATACCCAATGACTTCACTTTCACAGCTGTCTGTGGCAATGAATTCGACAGGTTCACCACCCTCTGGCTAAAGAAATTCCTCCTCATCTCCGTTCTAATGGGATGTCCTAGTATTCTGCTGCTGTGCCCACTGGTTCTAAACTCCCCCAGAATTGGAAATATCCTCTCCATGTCCTCTCTATGTCTTCTCTATCAAATCATTTCAATATTGAATAGGTTTCACTGAGATCCCACCTCATTCTTTTAAACTCCAGCGAGTACTGGCCCAGAGAAATCAAATGTTCCTCATATCTTTCATTCCTGAGATCATTCTTGTCAACCTCCTGTGGGCTCTCTCCAATGAATCCCCTTAAAAGGCTGAGAGATTGTAAGGTGTTGATGTTTAGTGGGGCCTGGGTCCTCCTGTACACCAACCTCTGCAGGTTAAACAGTAATGTTTTGACTCTGGTCTGCTGTGCAGTGAGACCAGCGAGGGGGAGGCAGGAAAGGTTTGCCGGGCAGGATTCGTCAGGCCCGCAACAGGGCTGAGTGAACGGTTTCAGAGTACATTGTCCTGAGGCTCCCCTTCCCTCCCTTGCACCAGCAATCCCTGCGCCAGAAGAATGAAACAAGCAGATTCTGCCTGGCTAATTCCAAGAGGTCACGGCCCAGCTGCTGATGTGCCAGATCCCCAGCCAATTCCCATCAACACTTTGTTGGTCCGTACAAATATTCCAGAGTAACTTTGGATTTCTGCCCTGAACCATTCTGGCTTCATTGAATTCACAGTTCAAATACACACATACTTGAAATCATCAAATATATTCTCCTTGCGCATTAGGAAAAGGATTAGGTGCACATTGTTTAAGTTAACAGGCCACCACATCAAGATATATGGGTTTAAATCCAGAGCAGACTGGAACCCATAAAATCTCACCAGGCTCATCATTTGCCCTTGAGGGAACAAATCTGCTGCCCTTGCTCATTCTGAACTGTATGTGACACCAGACCCTCAAATATGGTTGGCTGTTAACTACCTCTTCAGTCCAGGGGCAATGAGTGTCCTCTCAGACCAGAGCCCTCAAAATAGAGGGGCATCCTTTTAGAACAGAGATGAGGAGAAATTTTTTTAGCCAGAGAGTGGATGAATCTGTTGAAATTGTTGCCACAGGTGGCTGTGGAGGCCAGGTCATTGGGTATATATAAGGCAGAGATTGATAGATTCTTGATTAATCAGGGCATGAAGGGGGAAGACAGGAGACTGGGGCTGAGAGGAAATGGATCAGCCATAATGAAATGGATCAAATGGCCTAATTCTGCTCCTACATCTAATGGGTTGGAGTGTAAATGCTTATGTCATTCTATTAATTAAAGAAAGGAACTTAATTCCCAAACAACCAACATAGATGCCATGGCCAAGAAAGCTCAGCAATGCCTTTATTGACCGGCGCCAACTTTTAGTGACGCACCATAGGAAGCATCCTATCCAGATTTGTCACAGATAGCGCAACAGCTCTGCCTGTGACCACAAGAAACTACTGAGGGCTGTGGACACTATTTGTTACCGGGCCACCACATCAAGATATACGGGTTCAAATCCAACCAGCCAGATGGGGGCCCCATGAAACTCACATCACATGGACCAGCCTCAATCTTCGTCTCACTGCCTCGGTAAAGAAGCTAGCATAATCAAAGACCCCACCCACCCCGGGCATTTTCTCTTCTCCCCCCTCCCTGCTGAAAGCACGTATCACCAGGCTCAAGGGCAGCTCTATCCCACTGCGATAAATCTATTGAGGGGTGCGATGGACTCTTGCCCTCACAATCTACCTGCTTATGAGCTTGCACCTTACTGTCTGCCTGGACTGCACTTTCTCTGTAACTGTTGGACTTCATTTTGCATTCTGTTCCTGTTTTATTGAAGTGCATGTGAATTGATTTGCTCTGTAGGAACCATACGAATGACGAGTTTGGCACTGTACCTCAGTCCATGTCGTATGACATGGGCCCTCATGCTCCTTTGACCATGATTGCTCTTGGCAAATTTTTCTACAGAAGTGGTTTGTCATTGCCTTCTTCTGGGCAGTGTCCTTACAAGACGGGTGACCCCAGCCATTATCAATACTCTTCAGAGATTGTCTGCCTGGCGTCAGTGGTGGCATAACCAGGACTTGTGATATGCACCAGCTGCTCATACGACCATCCACCACCCACTCCCATGGCTTCATATGACCCTGATCGGGGGCTAAACAGGTACCTTGCCCAAGAGTGATCTGCAGGCTACCAGAGGGAAGGAGCAACTTCCACCTCCTTTGGTAGAGACGTATCTCCAACCCACCACTCTATATTATTGTCACATGCACCTCAGTAATAAACCAGTTTCAATTCTACTACCAACAAGCTCTTGGGAAGCTCCCTTCCCCACCTTCGTTGTCCATTCTGTCCTGACATGGAATTATCTCACTGGCCCTTCATTATCGCTGGGTCGAAATCCGGGAGCTCCCTCCCCACCCCGCTGTTGGGAGCACCTTCGCCAGAAGGACTGCTGTGGTTCAAGGTCGTGGCTCACCCCAAGGGGCAGTTAGGCATGGACAATTAGTGATGCCCTTCCTTGAGATAACCAGCTCCCAGTAAGAAAAACAAAACAGAAGAATACAGATACAAACTCCACCCCCCCACACACACAATATCAAACGCCACACAGTCTCACTCACCAGGACCTCAGAGGTGGTGACGGAGATGTTCCGAGGCTGCACACTCAGCTGGACGCACTGACGCAGGTTGGAGGCAAAGCGTTGGTACTCGTTCGCCCGGTCACATTTGTCCTTCCGGGAGCAGCTGTGGGGAGCAACAGGGTCAACGATCAGATTCAGATTTCACCATCACGTGGGCATTGCAACGTACAGTGAAACGTGCCGCTTGTGTTAACAGTCAACACAACCTAAAAGTGTGCGGGGGCGGGCAGCCCGTAGGTGTCGCCACACATCCAGCACCAGCATAGCCTGCCCACAGTGTTCAGCAGAACAACACAAACAGCAGCAGTAGAACAGTGCTACATGACTCAATGAGGCGGCAGAACAAGCCGCTATCCCATCCTCCCTCTGCCCCACACACACACACTCACTCTGAACTTCCTATACCCAATCGGTGGCAACATCATGCAGTGGGCAGAGCCGCTGCCTCACAGCGCCGGGGTGCTGGGTTCAATCTTGACCTTGGACACTCTGTGTGTGTGGAGTGTGTACGCTCTCCCCGTGACTGCATGCGTTTGCCCTGGGTATTCCACTTTCCTCCCACACTCCAAAGGCGTGAGGGTCAATTGGCTCATTGGCTGTGGTAAGTGACCTCGAGTGCAGGTCAAGCAATGGAAGTGTAGAGGAAATAAAGTAAAAATGATTTACGTAAGGTTTGACACTTGGACAGGTTCATGGAGAGGAGAGGTTTCGAAAGTTACGGGCCACATTGGGGCTAGCTTGGGTGAGCACTTTGGTCTCAGCATTAACTAGCTGGGCCAAAGGGAGTTTTCGTATTGTATGACTCTATGACTCTGGGTGGTGGATGGTCAGCACAGCTTTGACAGGCCGAACGGCCAGTTTCTGTGCAACAGGGCACAATGAGACGCTTATTGGATGCTGCTATTAGAGTCATGGGCAACTTGTTCCACTACCCAACCCCATGATAATTAATGTACTTTGAAATTTGATTCTGCGTCTCAGTTTGACTGTAGAATCCTCTGCCTCCGGCATTCAACCACACCAATCCCCTTTTCTACAGCAGCTACCATTAATTATCACCAGGCCTTAAGTGAATAAGTACATCACAGGGCCTCCTTTGGAGACTCTTTTCTTCAAGGAATTTAATTCAGAAAATGAAGCAGCAACCAAGTGAACAGTCCTAGGAAATCCCAGCCTCATACTGCCAGCCTATCATGTCTCAGATTGTGAACTCTGTCACCTCTACCCAAACAGTCCTATTCTTTATTATAAACCATTTAAATTTGGGAATCAATACATAAAGCATTTTCCCGAGACCACACATGGAGCAAAGGGAGACGATGAAGAAGGCTAGGCAATAAATTCA
Source organism: Mobula birostris (assembly GCF_030028105.1). Taxonomy (NCBI): domain Eukaryota; kingdom Metazoa; phylum Chordata; class Chondrichthyes; order Myliobatiformes; family Myliobatidae; genus Mobula; species Mobula birostris. The sequence goes on along the minus strand of NC_092385.1, from coordinate 6,839,360 downwards.
AAGTCACCACATTGCTAAGGTCGAAGGTCAGATGCTTCTCCTGTTACTATGGGGGAGACAACGGGGTGGAAATGCGGAGTGAGTTTGAAGGGATTATTTTTGTTTCACATGGATGAGAAAGGATTGTTTTTTTCCAAACCAAAATCAGGACAAAAGACAGAATTTTGTAAGGTGCAGACATAAACATGACAGGTCAACTTGTTTCACAGGAGTAGACCAAGAAATTGGCAGAGTAGTGGTTAAGTGTAACGCTATTACTATGCCAGTGATCCAGATTCAATTCATCTGCTGCAGTGAGGAGTTCATACATTTTCCCCAAGATCACATGGCTTTCCTCTGGTGCTCCAGTTTCCTCCCAGGTTCGAAAGATGTATGGGTTAGGAGGCTAATTGATCACATGGGTATAATTGGTCACATGGGTATAATTGGTCACATGGATATATTTGGTCATATGGGTATAATTGGTCATATGGGTATAATTGGTCACATGGGTATAATTGGTCACATGGATATAATGGGTCACATGGGTGTAACTGTCCAGGGTGGGCTCATTGGCCATGCTAAATAAAGATAAAAATATAATGCACCAACAGGCCATTCAGCCTGGCTGGTGTCTACACTCCATACAAGGTTTCCTGACTGATGAAGGGTCTCAATCCAAAACATTGCCTGTACATTTCTCTCCACAGATGGTGCCTGAGTCAACGAGTTCCTCAAGCTTTTTGTGCACGTTGCCCAAGCCTCTTCCTTTTCACCTTTCTTTCAACAATCCATCTTCATATCATTTTATTCCCTTCCCCTGCAGGTTCCCTCAAATGCATTAACACTTTTCAGCTCCATGAGAATGCTGACTGGACTGCCATTTCCTCAAAGTGGCAATGACCAATGTACTGGAGATTCATTTACATTGGAGGAGGAGGTACTGGTATTGAAGTCATTTACAAACAGAACCATCAATCCCTTTAAGCCTACCACATTGGGGACCTGTTCCAAATTTCTTCTTCTGTGTAAAAAGACTGACCTCTGAAATCCCACCTATACTTTCATCCAAACACTTTAAAGTTATGCCCTCTCATATTAGCCATTTCTACATGCAAAAAAGGCTCTTGCTGTCCACTCGATCTATGCCTCTTATTAACTGGTACATTTGTGACATGCTCTCTTCTCACTGCTGGCATCAGAAAGAAGCTACAGGAGCCTCAGGACTCGTACCACCAGATCTAGGAACAGTTATTACCCCTTAACCGTCAGTCTCTTGAACTAAAGGGGACAACTTCACTCAACTTCACCTGCCTCATCACTGAAATGTTCCCACAACCTATGGACTCACTTCCAGGGCTCTTCATCTCATGTTGTTAATAGTTACTGCTTATTTATCTATTATTATTCTTCATTTCTGTTTGTACTCGCACAGTTTGCTGTCTTCTGCACTCTAATTGGATGCCCAAATTGGTCCTTCATTGATTCTGTTACGGTTATTATTCTATAGAGTTATTGAGAAAATGAATTTCAGGGTTGTATATGGTGATGTATATGTACTTTGATAATAAATTTACTTTGAACTTTGAACGGTAAAAGAGCAACTTACATCGATCAGGTCACCACTCTGCATCCCCCATATCGAGGGAAAACAAACCAAGCTTATCATGTCTCTCCTTATCACCAAAATGCTCCAGTTCTCAAGCAGATGAACCCTGGGGTGCTGTCATCATCACACAGTTGTGATTAACCCCACAACTTTCTCAGGAAGACGAAGGCTATCACCGAACCTCACGTCACAGCGCTAAGCAGTATTACATCCATATTGGACTGTCTCAGTACTTTTATATTTGTGTGCTGTAGCACTTACTTTTTATTCGCAGTTATTTTGTAAATAACACTATTCTTTTGCACTTCTGGTCCGATGCTAATTGCATTTCATTGGCTTTGTACCCATACTCGGCACAATGATAATAAAGTTGAATCTAATCTAATATCTATACCAGTCATGGAGGTGCCTGTCTCTGTCCAGCCAGCCGAAATGCATGGCTTCAACCTGGCAGAATAAATCCTTGGAAGTTCTTGGAATGCCACATGGTCCTATTATAGAACAGTACAGGTCCTTTGGTCAACGACCTGTGCTGGTCTATATAAACCTACTGCACAATCAATCTAACCTTTCCCTTCTACATAGTCCATAAACCTCTCTCTAATTTTTTAACATCCATGTGTCTATCTAAGAGTCTCTTAAACATACTGTGCAAAAGTTTTAAGCAGACATATATATAGCCAGGGTGCCTAAAACTTTTGCACAGTACTGTAGTAATTTTATGCATCGCACTGTACTGCTGCCGCAGAAAAAAACAACAAATTTCATGACATATGTGACTGATGATAAACCTGATTCTGATCTGGGTCTCTATTGTGGACTGAGAGTGGGAAGGGGGCAGGGGAGGGGAATCATGGTTGGGAAAGGGGGAATGGAGTGGGGAGGGACATTCTGTAATGATCAGTAAACCAATTGTTTGGAATCAAATGACCTTGCCTGGTGTCTCACCGCTAGGTATGTCTGCACCTGAGCTACCCTCTGCCTCTGGCACTGCTGCTTTGCCACCTGTCCCATACCGCTCCAGTCGTGCTCCATCATCACCATTCCCAACTTCCCTTGCTCCCGGCAGATTTACAAACTCTCTGTCCGCTCCACGTTGACAAATACTGTACTGTGCAAAGTCTTTGGCACCCCAGCTACAAGTATATCCTGCATGTGTGCCTAGGACCTTTGCATAATATTGCATCAGCCTCTACCACCACCACGTTGCAGGCACCCAGAACTCTCTGAATCAAAAACATCACTGCTGTACTCTCCTCAATTCACCTTAAACTCTGAAACTGGCAATTAGCACTCCGGGAAAAAGGCACCAGCAGTCCATTCTACCTGTGCCTCTTATCACCTTTATACACCTCTATCAAGTCAACTCTCACCCGACTTCACTCCAAAGAGGAAAGCCAACCTATCGTCATAAGACATGTTCTCTAGTCTAGGTAGCATCTAGTAAATCTCCTCTGTACGCTCTCTAAAGCTCGACATCCTTCCTGTAATGAGGTGACCAAAACTGAACACAACAGTCCACATGTGATCCAACCAGGCCTAGTAGTGTGATCTACACACCCAGCAATCTGTGTAAAAAACCTACTGCAACTTTCTCCAACCACCTTAAAAATATACACTTCTGCATTAGCCATTTCCACCCTGAGATAATGTCTCTGGCTGTCCACTCTACGTATGCCTCTTATCATATTGTACACCTCTATCAGCCGCCTCTCATTCTCTGCTTCAGAGAGAAAAGCTCTAGCTTTCCTCAAAACACATGCTCTCTAATCCAGGCAGCGTCCGGATAAATCTCCTCTGTACCCTCTCGAAAGTTTCCACATCACTTGCATCGACCTAGTCTATGGTACAAGGGGGATGTCAGAGGTAAGTTTTTCCACACAGAGAGTGGTGGGTGCATGGAATGCACTGTTAGCTAAGGTGGTAGAGGCGGATACAATAGGGCCTTTTAAGACTCTTAGATAGATACGTGGAGCTTAGAAAAATAGAGAGCTATGTGGTAGGGAAATTCTAGGCAGCTTCTAGAGGAGGCTACATGGTCAGTACAACATTGTGGGCTGAAGGGCCTGTAACATTGCTGTAGATTTTCTATGTTCTCTGTTAACTCCTTGTAATCTCCTACACTGAAATTCCAATGCTCCAACCAACTCCCGAAACTGTTAGTGTGTATAATCGTTCTGGAGTAAATAATTGATAGTCGACTCCTGTCTAAGCAGACACAATCCTTTTTAAAACCAAGGCACATGATATTAAGGCATGTCGAGATCTGTACAGCTATTGAAAAAGCAATGTCACCTTGTTTAAACAGAGAAACAGTGGAAACTAAATAATTAATGTTCCGATTTAAATAATCACAGTGTAAGCTAGAGATCACTATGAAGACGGGTGATCAAACACTGCAGCTACTTTCTCTACACAAATCCAAAGCCTGGTTCTGCACCCAGTGGCCACTTTATTAGGTACACCTGCTCGTTAATGCAAATATTTAATCAGCCAAACATGTGGCAGAAACAAAATGCATAAAAGCAAGCAGACATGGTCAGTTATTGTTCAGACCAAACATTAGAATGGGGAAGAAATGCGATCAAGTGACTAACCGTGGAATGGTTGTTGGTGTCAGACAGGAAGGTTTGATTACCTCAGAAACTGCTGATCTCCTGGGATTTTCACGCACAACAGTCTCTAGAGTTCACAGAGAATGGTGCAAAACAACAAAAACATCCAGTGAGCAACAGCTCTGCGGGGGAAAAAAGCATCTTGTTGATGAGAGAGATCGGTGGAGAATAGCCAGACTGGATGCTGGAAGAGCATCTCGGAACACACAGCACATTAAACCTTCAAGTGGATGGGCTACTGCAGGAGACCATGAGCAGACATTCAGTGGCCACTTTACTGGGTACAGGAGCGATCGTATGGAGTGTAAAGCAAGACTCTCAAGATTTTCTCAAATTTCACCGCTGCTGTGAATCAGGAGATAAGCAGGAGGGGAACTTCATAAGGACTGCAAAAGTAATTGCATTTCTAGACAGGGGTATATTGACTGGACAACTTGCTTGTCAATCAATCACACTGCTATAAAGGGCTACGTGTGACAGGACGTGCATCATTTGAATGCAATTTTTCTTGGTTCTCTGCAATTCTGCAGAATTGCCTCTGATTATATTAGAACAGGTAGAATTTGTCTTGCCCTCTCTAAAGCAATTGACTTTTTCTTCCACTGTGGTGTTTGCTTTGAATAAAATCATAAGAGCCTAAGACATAGGAGCAGAATTAGGCCATTCAGCCCATCGAGTCTGCTCACCATTCCATCAAGTCTGATTTATTATCCCTCTCAATCCCATTTACCTGCCTTCTCCACATGACCTTCAACACTATGACTAAACAACAACCTATTAGACTCTGCTTTAAATATACCCAAAGACTTGGTCTCCACAGCTGTCCGTGGCAATGAATTCCACAGATTCATCACCCCCTGGCTGAAGAAATACCTCTTCATCTCCATTCTAAAGGGATGTGCCTCCATTTTGAGGCTGTGCCCTTTGGTCCCAGACCCCTCCTCTGCAGGAAACATCTTCTCCACATCCACTCTACGTAGGCCAGGAGATCTCAACCTGGGGTCCATGGACTTCTTGCTTAATGGCATTGGTCCATGGCATGAAAAAGGTTGGGAACTCCTGATCCAAGCCTTCCAATATTCGATGTTTCAACAAGGTCACTCCCCATTCTTCGAAACTCCAGCGAGTACAAGCCTACAGCCACCAAGTGCTCCTCATAACTTAATCCTACCATTCCCAGGGTCATTCCCGTGAACCTCCTGTGGACCCTCTCCAATGGCAGCACATCCTGCCTTAGATGAGGGGCCCAAAACTGCTCACAATATTCCAGTGCAGACTGACCAATGCCTTATAAAGCCTCATCTTGTCATCCTTAAGGTCTACCAAGCTTCAGCTCATCAGAATTCTTCTCCTTTTGCTCCAGAAACTTTTACTTTAGAGATGCAATGAACTCAAAATCATAGTCATAGTGTCATAGAGAGATACAGCATAGAGATATTCCCTTCAGTGGGTAGTCTCTCTGCCCAGATAAGCAGTGGAGGCTACCTCAGTAAATATAGTTAAGACAAGGTTGGATAGGTTTGCATAGTAGGGGAATTAAGGGTTATGGGGAAAAGGTGGGTAGATGCAGATAAGTCCATGGCCAGATCAGCCATGATCTTATTCAACGGGACAGATGGCCTACTTCTGTTCCTATTTCACAGGCTCTTATGTTCAGCCAGCGAGTCCTTGCAATTATCAATCACCATTTACATCATTCCAACATTAATCCCATTTTATTCTCCTAATATTCTCATTCAACCTACTCCCTAACTCATCTATTCCTCTCAATTATTTGATAAACTTTTCTCAGATCACCCCGCAGCCTCTGAATGCCCCTGAGAAAGTAACCCATCCCAAGTTTGTTCAACCTCTCTTTATAGTTAATAGTCTCCAACCCCAGCATCAACTTGGTAGAACCCTTCTGTGTCCACTTGAAAGCCTCAACATCCTTCCCATAATGGGAATCAGAATTATTATCACTGACATACAGTACTGTGCAAAAGTCTTAGGCAAATACATATAACTAGGGCGCCTAAGACTTCTGCACAGTACTGCAGTAATTTTATGTATTTCACCATACTGTTGCCACAAAAAAAAACTAATTTCATGACCTGAGTGAGTGATGATAAATCTGATTCTGATATTGGTCTCTATCATGGACTGAGAGCGGGAAGGGGGCAGGGAGAGGGGAATCGTGGTTGGGAAAAGGGGAAGGGAGAGAGGAGGGAGCAGGAAGCACCAGAGAGACATTCTGTAATGATCAATAAACCAATTGTTTTTGAATCGAATGACTTGGCCAGGTGTCTCAGGGCTGGGTGTGTCTGCACCCGCCCCATCCTCCACACCTGGCACTCCTTCTCTGCCACCTGTCTCAGACCCTCCCACAATGCTCCACTCTCACCATTCCCAACATCCTTTGCTCCCGCCAGATTTACAAACCCGCTCTCCACTCCACATTGACAAATACAGTACTGAGCAAAACCTTTGCAATATATACGTGCCTAAGACTTTTTCATGTAACATATACAATAAATTACAATACCAACTATATATGCTGTATGTAAATGGTGAGGTGGTGTTCATAGGTTCAGTGACTATTCAGAAAGCCTCTCCTAAAACTTTAACTGTGTGTCTTCAGGCTCCTATACCCTCTTTGCTATTAGTAACAAGAAGAGAGCATGTCCTGGGTGGTGACCAGAGATGCACACCACACCTCAAAGTGTGGGTGGCCTAACCAAAGTTTCACACAGCTGCAATGTGACTTTCCAACTTTTATACTCAGCGCCCGACCAGTGAAGGCCTACATGTTGTAGGCATTCTTTACCACCTCATTCCCTTACCTTACCACTTTCAGAGAGCTATGAAAGCTTTCGGAATGGCAGGCGGTGACCAGTGGGGTACCGCAGGGTTCAGTGCTGGGACCGCAGCTGTTTACAATATACATTAGTGATTTAGATGAGGGAATTAAAAGTAACATTAGCAAATTTGCCGATGACACAAAGCTGGGTGGCAATGTGAAATGTGAGGAGGATGTTATGAGAATGCAGGGTGACTTGGACAGGCTGGGTGAGTGGGTAGGTGCATGGCAGATGCAGTTTAACATGGATAAATGTGAGGTTACCCACTTTGCTGGTAAGGACAGGAAGGCAGATTATTATCTAAATGGAGTTAAGTTAGGAAAAGGGGAAGCACAATGAGATCTAGGTGTTCTTGTACATCAGTCACTGAAAGCAAGCATGCAAGTACAGCAGGCATTGAAGAAATCTAATGGCATGCTGGCCTTCATAACAAGGGGAATTGAGTATAAGAGCAAAGAGGTCCTTCTGCAGCTGTACAGGGCCCTGGTGAGACCACACCTGGAGTACTGTGTGCAGTTTTGGTCTCCAAATTTGAGGAAGGACATTCTTGCTATTGAGGGAGTGCAGCGTAGGTTCACAAGGTTAATTCCCGGGATGGTGGGACTGTCATATGTTGAAAGATTGGAGCGACTGGGCTTGTATACTCTGGAGTTTAGAAGGCTGAGAGGGAATCTTATTGAAACATATAAGATTATTAAGGGATTGGACACGCTGGAGGCAGGAAGCATGTTCCCGCTGATGGGTGAGTCCAGAACCAGAGGTCACAGTTTAAGAATAAGGGGTAGGCCATTTTGAATGGAGTTGAGGAAAAACTTTTTCACCCAGAGAGTGGTGGATATATGGAATGCTCTGCCCCAGAAGGCTGTGGAGGCCAAGTCTCTGGATGCTTTCAAGAAAGAGATGGATAGAGCTCTTAAAGAGAGTGGAATCAAAGGTTACGGGGATAAGGCAGGAACTGGATACTGATTGTGGATGATCAGCCATGATTACAGTGAAGGGCGGTGCTGGCTCGAGGGGCTGAATGGCCTACTCCTGCACCTATTGTCTATTGTCTATCGTCTATGGACTTGCATCTTGAGACCCGTCTATCCAAACATGATACCTGCCGCTTTCCTGAGGCAGCGGGAAGCTCTGATGGAATCAACGGAGGGGAGACGTTGATTATCAAGATGACTACATACTCAAAAACACCTGTGCATAAGGTGCGTGACAAGGCTGAGGCTGATTGCATGCTCAAAGCCCTGAACTTCGGCCTAAACCCTAGCAGCGTGGTAGCCTAGCACAATCGCTTCAGCCCAGCTGCAAGATCGGGCTTCGACTCCTACCGCTGCCTGCAAGGAGCTTGTGCATTCTCCCCACGATGGTGTGGGTTTCCTCCGGGTGCTCCGCTTTCCTCCCACATTCCGAAAAGACATGAGCGAGTGGCCAGCATGCTACGTTGGCGTCAGAAGTGCGGTGACACGCGCGGACTGCTCAGCGTAATCCTGGCGGGTTTCACCCCTCGGGGACAGAGGCAAGAAAAGGGTTACCTTTGAGGGCGAACATTTCAGCACGGTCGCTATTTGCATCCCATTTCTGGCAGACTTTTGATATGGAACGTGAAAACTTGCAGAGTGTGCATTCACAGTAATATATGGCAGGGTACAGGCATGCACCTGCTGCACTCCTGATTAAGCTATTTTGCTGCGAATAATAGCGAGAGGCCATTAACACACTGCATTTCATTTGGTCAGCAAAGAGGGGAAAAAAATGATAAGATTAATGTCATTTTCTATTTGCGAGCTGGACTGGAGCTTTGTAACATACAATTGCTCATCATGGACATCAGCATTCCTTCTCTCTATGGCAGGAGCGATACCTCGCTCTCCCTCGTTAGTGAGGGAGAGAGCCTGAGGCACACCAAAGTGTTAGGATGAGCAGCATTTTTTTCTGATGATTTCTAGATCATGGTCTTTTTGGCAGCTTTGCTGTTGGGGCGGGGGCTGATGGTTTTGCTGAGGCAAATGGAGGTAGGGTTGATGATTTTCTGCTGCTTGTGTTTGAGGGGAGAGGGGGCTTTGGGGTTCCAACATTTTTCTGTCATTCTTTCTTTGGGGTTTTTCTTCTGTTTTGTGGATGTCTGTGAAGAGTAAGAATTTCAGGTTGTATGCTGCATATATTCTTTGGTGTGAAATGATACCATTGAAGGGAAAATAAAACTGAGTATTTCATTAGTGTGTGGGCACGTGGCCAAGTGGTTAAGGCGCTCAACTAGCGACCTGAAGGTCATGAGTTTGAGCCCCAGCCGAGGCAGCGTGTTGTGTCCTTGAGCAAGGCACTTAATCACACAGTGCTCTGCGACGACACTGACACCAAACTGTATCGGCCCTTGCCCTTCCCTTGGACAACATCACTGTCGTGGAGAGGGGAGACTCACAGCATGGGCAACTGCCGGTCTTCCATACAACCTTGCCCAGGTCTGCACCCTGGAGAGTGAAGACTTTCCAGGCGCAGATCCATGGTCTCGCAAGACTAACAGATGCCTTATTTCATTAGTCGACTTCAAGGTGGCATGTGGGTCTATATCATTCCTATTGGCAAATCATCAATTTAGGATAGAGAGGTGGAGAAATTTCAGAGAATGGTGAATAATTGAGTAATAGCTTTTGGAGCCAAGGGAACAGAATTATTGAGTTAAAGGTTGGTAAACGTTAAGGAGGTAATACTGTGGCTTTACAAGGCATGGGTCAGACCACACTTGGGAGTATTGTGAGCATTTTTGGGCCTCTTATCTAAGGAAGGATATTGGAGAGAGTCCAGAGGAGGTTCACAAGAATGATCCCAGGAATGAAAGGGTTAATGGCTGTGGAGCGTTTGGTGGCTCTGGGTTTGTACTCGCTGGAGTCTAGAATGAGAGGGGATCTCATTGGAACCTATCGAACGCTGAAAGACCTCGATAGAGTGGGTGTGAAGAGGATGTTTCCAACACCGGGGGAGTCTAGGACCAGAGACATGGCCTCAGATAAGAGGGGTTGAGAGGGATATTAAATCAGCCACATCAGAATGGCAGTGCAGACACGATGGGCTAAATTGCTTAAGCTGCTCCTATGTATTATGGTCTCATTACTTAGGATGTGGAAGGCTGCCAAGAGGATGCAAGAGAATCTTACCAGGATGCCGCCTGGGTTAGAGGGTAGCTACTGTAAAGAGAGACTGGACAAACCTAGGTTGTTTTCTGTGAAGCGGTGAAGGCTGAGGGGAGACCTGATAGAGGTTTATAACGAGAGAGATCTTGAAGTCTGTCTCCATAAATCCCTCTGAGTTGCCGTGCAAGTTGATAGGGTTATTAAGACCACAGGACATTGGAGCAGAATTAGGCCATTCAGCCCATTGTGTCTGCTCCGCCATTCCATCATGGCTGATCCCGGATCACATTCAACCCCATACACCTGCCTTCTCACCATAACCTTTGAAGCCCTGACCAATCAGGAAATGATCAACTTCCGCCTTAAATATACCCACGGACTTGGCCTCCACCACAGTCTGTGGCAGAGCATTCCACAGATTTACTACTCTCTGGCTAAAAAAATACCTCCTTACCTCTGTTCTAAAAGGTCCCCCTCAATTTTGAGACGTGCCCTCTAGTTCTGGATACCCCAACCACAGGAAACATGCTCCCCACATCCACCCTATCTAGTCCTTTCAATATTCAATGAGATCCCCATGCATTCTTCTAAATTCCAGTGAGGACAGGCCCAAAGTTGACTAACGCTCCTCATATGTTAACCGTTTCATTCTCAGAATCATCCTCGTGAACCTCCTCTGGACTCTCTCCAATGACAACACATCCATTCTGAGATAATGCTCCAAGTGCAGCCTATCCAGTGTCGTATAAAGCCTCAGCATTATCTCCTTGCTTTTAAATACTTTTCCCTTTGAAATAAATGCCAATGTTGCATTTGCCTTCTTTACCACAGACTCAAGCTGTAAATTAACCTTCTGTGAGTCCTGCACAAGGACTCCTCTCCACCCCTACTATTTGAACCTTCTCCCCAGATAGATAATAGTCCACACTATTGTCCCTTTTCCAAAATGTATTATCGCACCTTTCCCAACACTGTATACAAACTGCCACTTTTTTGCCCATTCTTCCAATTTGTTTGAGTCCTGCTGCAATCGCATTGTTTCCTCAGCACTACCTACCCCTCCACCTATCTTCTTATCATCCACGAACTTTGCCTCAAAGCCATCAATTCCACTATGAAGAGTAGCACCCCCGAGTGTTGATCTTCATTAGTTCAGGGATTGTGTTCAAGAGGAGCAAGGTAATGCTGCAACTCTATAAAACCCTGATCAGACCACACTTGGTGTATTGCGTTCAGTTCTGGTCACCTCATTATAGGAAGTACATGGATGCTTCTGAGAGGGTGCAGAAGAGATTTATCAGGATGCTGCCTGGATTGGAGAGCAAGTCTAATGAAGATAGGTTAAGTGAGTTAGTGCTTTTCTCTTTGGAGCAGAGGAGGATGAGAGGCGACTTGATAGAGGTTACAAGATGTTAGAAGGTTACAAGATGTCAAGAGGACAGGCAGAGACTTTCCACCAAATGGCCAACTTGAGGGTGAATAATTTTAAGTATAGGGGGCCAGACTCTTAGATAGGCACATGGATAATAGATAAATGGAGGGGGACTATGTGGGATGGAGGAGTTAGATTGATCTCGTTATAGGTTAAAAAGTCAGCACAACATCATGGACTGAAAAGTCTGTAAGTGTTTTGTGTTCTATGACTGGGGTCGCTAACCTTTTTTGCACCGCGGACTGGTTTAATATTGACAATATCCTTGCAGACTGGCCGACCGGGGTGGGGGGTTGTCCAAGTAGGGTGAAACTCACCTCAACATGTCTTTTACACTTAGGGTTGCCAACCGTGCGCATGCGCATACGTGCCGATTTTTTCCCACAAATCAGTTTTGGCTTAATCTTCCCAACTACATTGTACATACATTATTTCTTCTTTATAAAGGCTGCGTATTTATCATATCATTCCTGCTTTTACCATATGTTAGTGTTATTTTCGGTTTTATGTGTTATTTGGAATGATTTGGTAGGTTTTTTTTTGGGTCTGGGAATGCTCAAAAATTTTCTCCATACAAGTTAATGGTAATTGCTTCTTCACTTTACGCCATTTCAACATGAGAGGTTTCATAGGAACGCTCTACCTTAGCGGGAAAAATATGGGACAAGGGCGGTCCCTTATGGGACAAACCAATTTAGCGCAATATACGGGATGTCCCAGCAAACACGGGACAGTTGGCAACCCTATGTTCAAGTTCAACAGTGCGTGACAGGGAACGAGGAAAGGTGCAGCTGACTCATATCGTTTCCTCGCGGCCCGGTGGTTGGGGACCGCTGTTCTGTGATATATACAATTATGAGAGGTATGGATGGAGCGGGCAGTTGTTTTCCCACAGTGGGTGAGGAGAGAGAAGGGAGGAAGGAGGTAGGTGTGGGGATGTGGGGTGGAGGGAGGAGTTAAAATGGGGCATGTAGCAATGGGGTGGGGGGGTGTCAGGGTGAGAAGGTGGGGAGTGAGGAGCGAGTTGCTGGAGGGAGTTAGAGGGAGGGGATATGGTGGCATGAGGGGATGACTGATAAAATGATCTGGTGAGGGGGTGAGGGACGGGGTGAGGGACGGGGTGAGAGGATGAGGGGGCAGGGTGAGAGGGTGAGGGACAGGGGAAGGGGTGAGGGACAGTGGAAGGAATTGAGGGATGGGGAGGAGTTGAGGAACAGGGTGTGGACAAGGGAAAGGGAGGAGTTGAGAGACGGGGAGAAGCTGAGGGTCGGGGGAAGCGTTGAGGGTCGGGGGAAGGATTTGAGGGTCAGGGGGTGGAAAGGGGGCAGGAGCAGCCAGTACTTACACATTGTGCAGGACACACCAGCCGCAGTGGGGGTCCCTGGAGCCCAGACACAGTTCACAGCTCTCATACTGCTCACAGCTCTCCACTGGCACACGACTCACCTACACAAGCAAGAAACACCAGTCGTCATTAACCCAACCATCACCATAGCAACCCTGTCATTCCACCCCCTTTCCCGGGTACAGGGGAGCTTCCGAAACCCTTCCCAACACATCACCCCACCCTCCAGGTGACTGACCTAATAGAACAGTACACACAAGAATAGGCCCTTGGTGTCCCACAGAACCTGTGATGACGGTTACCCCTACACAATGCTCAGGGTGTAGGTAGCAACCACTGCTCACAATCCCATTCACTGTTCCCTCTCTGGTTTATTGTTCCACCAACGCTGTCAGTTCAACACAACATCTCTCGTTACGGAAGTTCCTCCACACTAAGGAACCTTTGGCACCACCTCCTCACCCCTCAACCCTCTCCCCGTCCTTCCTTGCCTCTCACCCCCTCTCACCTCCATCCTCACCCCTCACCCCCTCCCTTCTCAACCCTCAACCCCTCCTTCCTCGTCCTTCATTCCCTCCCACTTCACCCCTCACCTCCACCTTCCTCAATCCACCCCTCCCTCGACTGTAAATCTCTCCCTCCACACTTCCACCTCATCAAGCCTCACCCCTCCCTCTCCAACCCTCAGTACCCCTCCTCAACCCCTTCCTCAATCCTCACCAGCTCCCTTCTCACTCCTCAGCCCGATCCTCCCCTTCCTCAGCTCCAGTCCCTCAATTCTCAACAGCTTCCTTCTCCTCCTCAGATCATCACCTCCTCAACCCTCTCCTCCTTCCTCAACCCTGATCTACTTCCTCCTCAACCCCTCCCTTCACACCTCCACCTCCTCAATCCTCACCCTCCTCAACCGCCAGTACCTCCCTCCTCACCACTTCCTCAATCGTCATCAGCTTCCTTCTCACTCAACCCTCTTCTCCTCCCTCCCATTTCCTCAACCCTCACCACTTCTCTCCTCAGTACAATGTCAATCCTCACCAGCTCCCTCCTCCCACCTCCCTTCTCACCCCAATCTCCTCAGCTCTCACCAGCTGCTTCCTCCATTCTCAATCTCCATCTCCACAAACCTCACCACCTCCCACCAATATCCTCCCACTCACTTCAATACTCAATACCTCCCTCCTACCTTCTCAACACTCAGCACCTCCTTCCTACCTCAACCCTCAGCACCTCCCTCCTCAATCCTCACCAGCTCCCTTCTTCCTCCTCAGCACCTCCTCAAACCTCAGCACCTCCCTACCACCTCCTCAACCCTCAGCATCTCCCTCAGCATCTCCTCAACACTCAGCACCTCCCTCCCACTGCCTCAACCCTCACCACGCCCCTCCCACAGTCTGAGGAGACGAGGTCAGCCCTTTTTGGAAATCCCTTCAACTCAGAGGGCGGTGACCTTTGCAATTCTCCACTCTCAATGTAGTGGCAGTCATTGTGTGCATCCAGGAGTAAGTGGGACAGATCACTAGGCTATTCTGGATCTCTAGAATACGAGGAGGTGGACCAACCATGGCCTTTATGAAATTAGAACTGGTTCACAGAGCCAGATGGCAGACTTCTGCCTCTGTTTCCCATGTTCTCAGAATTTTGTGGTGACTCCAAAGTAACTCTGTTCCACTTCCGAGGTCACTCCCCCCCCCCCCCCAAGGGCAAGACTATTCCATAAGTCTAACACAGACCGCAGTGGGTATGGTAACATCTCACCTACATTCAAAACTCATTGCTGGTTGACCATGAGGTGTGGCCCACCACGAGAACCCCATGACCACCATCTGCAGATTCAGAGTTCAAACTTCAAAGTAAATTTATAATCAAGCTACATAGATTAGATTATGAGGACACACAGTCCTCTTTTATTGTTATTTAGTAATGCATGCATTAAGAAATGATACAATATTCCTCCAGTATGTTATCACAGAAACACGGGACAGACAAAGACTGAAAAAACTAACAAAACCACATTATTATAACATATAGTTACAACAGTGCAACAATACCATAACTTGATGAAGAACAGGCCATGGCACAGCAAAAAAGTTCAAAGTCTCTCGAAAGTCCCACATCTCACGCAGACAGGAGAAGGAAGAAAACTCTCCCTGCCATGCCCGACCACAGACCGACTCTGAGTCGTCCGAAAACTTCGAGCTCTGATCAGCCCTCCGACACCGAGTACCGAGCACCATCTCTGCCGAACGCTTTGACCCCAGCCTCGGTCGCCAGCAGCAGGCAAAGCCGGGGATTTTGGGGCCTTCCCTCCGGAGATTCTCGATCGCACAGTAACAGCAGCAGTGAAGCGGCATTTCAGAAATTTCTCCAAATGTTCCTCTGTGCCTTCTCACGTCTGTCTCCATCAAATCAGAATTGTGCACGGCATCCTACTTACAAATACGATATCATTTCACCGGAGAACCATGCGCGCTGCGTCGCACCGCCATCTTCTCCTCCCACACCATATACAACCCTGAGGTTCATTTTACTGGGGCATACTCAGTAAGTCCAAGAACCATAATAGAATCAATGAAAGACCACACCCAACAGGGTGAACAACCAGCGTGCAAAAGACAAAAACTATGCAAATACAAAGAAAAAGGAAATAATAACAATAAATAAATAATCAAAATCAGGTTTAATATCACTGGCATATGTTGTGAAATTTGTTAACTTTGCAGCAGCAGTACAATGCTATACTTAATAAATATAGGAAAATGTATTACAGTAAATTAAAGTCAAATTAAATTATGGAAGTTAAAGCTAAAGTTAAATAAATAAAAATAGTGAGGTAATGTTCATGGGTTCAATTTCCATTTAGAAATCGGATGGCAGAGGGGAAGAAGCTGCTTCTGAATCACTGTGAGTGTGTGCCTTCAGGCTTCTGTACCTCTTTCCTGTTGGTAACAATGAGAAGAGGGCATGTCCTGGGTGATGGGGGTCCTTAATGATGGACGGTACCTTCCTGAGACACCGCTCCTTGAAGATGTCGTGGATACCGTGCAGGCTAGTATCCACGATGGAGCTGACTAATTTTACAACTTTCTGCAACTTACCTTGATCTTGTGCAGTTGCCACCCACAGACCAAATGGTGATACAGCCAGCCAGAATGCTCTCCAGGTACATCTGTAGAAAGTTTTGAGTGTTTTAGGTGACAGACCAAATCTGCTCAAACTCCAAATGAAATATAGCCGCTACCTTGCCTTCCTTATAGCTGCATCGATACGTTGGGACCAGGTTAGGTCCTCCGAGATACTGACACCCAGGAACTTGAAATTGCTCGCTCTCTCCACTTCTGATCCCTCTGAGGATTGGTTTGTGTTCCCTCATCTCAAGTCCATGTTAGCTCTTTGATCTTGCTAATTTGAGTGCAAGGTTGTCGCTACGACACCACTTAACCGGCTGGTATATCTCGCTCCTGTATGCCCTCTCATTGCCTTCTGAGATTCTGCCAACAACGGTTGTATCATCAGCAAATTTATAGATAGCATTTGAGCTGTGTCTAGCCACACATTCATGGGTGTAGAGAGAGTGGAGCAGTGGGCTAAGCACAAATCCCTGTGGTGCACCAGTGTTGATTGTCAACAAGGTGGAGATGATATTTCCAATCCACACAGACCGTGGGCTTCTGGTTAGGAAGTCGAGGATCCATTTGCAGAGGAGGTACAGAGGACCAGGTTCTGTAGTTTTTCAATCAGAACTGTAGGAACGATGGTGTTACACACTGAGCTATAGTCAATTAACAGCATCCTAACATTAGTATCTGTATTGTAATAAAAAATAAATAAATAAGCAATAAATACTGAGGTCATGAGATGAAGAGTCCTTGAAAGTGAGACCATAGGTGTGGGAACAGTTCAGTGATGGGGAGAGCGCAACAGACACAAAATGCGTGAGGAGCTCAGTGTAAAAAGTGTTGGAGGATATCTGGGGCAGCACGGTTAGCATAGCGGTTAACACAACATTGCCAGCGACAGGGGTTCAATTCCCGCGGCTGTCTGTAAGGGATTTGTACGTTCTTGGCATGATGGCAGGGGATTCCTCCGGGTGCCCCAGGTTCCTCTCACTTTCCAAGAAGACGAACAGCTTAGTAGGTTAATTGGTCACATGGGTGTAATATGGCAGTGTGGCGCTGTTGGGCTGGAGAGGCCCTGTTGCTGTGCGGTATCTCTAAATAAAAATAAAAATAATGAACGCAGCGGGCCAGGCTGCATCTATGGAGGGGAACACACATTTGATGTTTCAGATTGAGACCTTTCATCAGGACCCATGAAAAACCTGACCATACGTTTTATGGTATGCTACAAGAAATGCCAGCATTTATTACTCATCCCTAATCACCCTTCAGAAACCAGAGGAATTGCCAGAAACAACAGGACAGATGAAGCGCCTCAGCCCAAAATTCGACTACTTATTCATTTTTATTAATGCTGGCCCACTTGCAGTTCCTCCAGCATTTTCTGTGCTTTATTATGTCCCTCGATTTTTTTTTTAAAGATTAGCTTTATTTATCAAATGTACATTGAAATCTACAGTGAAACGTGTCATTGTGTCAATGACCAACATAGCCCAGCGTGCTGAGGGCAGCCCACAAATGTCACCGTGCTTCCAGCGCAACACAGCATGTCCACAACTTATGTCATACGTCTTTAGAATGTGGGAGGAAAAAGTAGTGGATGTGGCCTGGTCCATCACCGGAAAAGTCCTCCCAACCACTGAGCACATCTACATGAAGCAATGTTGCATCCATCATCAGGGACCCCCACTACCCCGGACATGCTCCCTTCTCGCTGCTACCATCGGGAAGAAGGTACAGGAGCTTTGGGACCCACGCCACCAGGTTCAGGGACAGCTAGTACCCCTCAATCACCAGGCTCTTGAACCAAAGGGGATAACAACAGACGACAGACAATAGGTGCAGGAGTAGGTCATTCAGCCCTTCGAGCTAGCACCACCATTCACTGTGATCATGGCTGATCATCCACAATCAGTACCCTTTTCCTGCCTTCTCCCCATATCCCTTGACTCCGCTATCTTTAAGAGCTCCATCTAACTCTTTCTTGAAAGAATCCAGAGAATTGGCCTCCACTGCCTTCTGAGGCAGAGCATTCCACAGATCCACAACCCTCTGTGTGAAAAAGTTTTTCCTCAACTCCGTTCTAAATGGCCTACCCCTTATTTGTAAACTGTGGCTCAACTCAACTTCACTCAACTTTACTTGCCCTATCATTGAAATGTTCCCACAATCAACAGACTCACTTTCAAGGACTCTTCCATCTCTTGTACTCAATATTATTTATTTATTACAATTACTTCTTTCTTTTTGTACTTGCACAGTTTGTTGTCTTCTGCGCAGTGGTTGAATGCCCAAGCTGGTGCGGTCATTCATTGATTCTGTTATGGTTATTACTCTATTATAGATTTATTGAATATGCCCGCAAGAAAATGATCTCGGGGTTGTATATGGTGATGTAAATCTAGTTTGATAATAAATTTACTTTGAACTTAGAAATCCATGTGGTCACAGGGAGAACAGCGGCAGGAATTGAACCCCAACTGTTGGCGCTGCAAAGCATTACACTATCTGCTACGTAACTGTGACACCCTACCCATTTACAGGCCTGCATGGTCACACCTCCGTCTGCCGCACTCCAGCGAATCATGCCCTCACCTGTCCAACCTCTCCCTACAACTCAGGCCCTCGAGTCACGGCAAGACCCTTTGCACACTTTCCAGCAAGTGGCACCTTTTCTACAACAGGACTCACTTTCAAAGATTCTTCCACTCACGTTCTTGATCCGGGGTTCCTAACCTTTTTTTATGCCGAGGGGTCTGTGAAACCCGGGTTGGGAACCCCTGTTCCAGATGCTTATTGCTTATATTTATTATTATTATTATTTCTATTTATTTTGTGTTTACACAGTCTGTATAGTTTGTTGTCTTCTACATACTGGTTGCCCACCCTGTTAGATGCAGCCTTTTATTGATTCTGTTGTGGTTATTGGATTTATTTAGTATGACCACAAGAAAATAAATCTCAGGGTTGTATATGGTGATATTATGTACTTTGATAATAATTTTACTATGCACTTTGTACTGCTGAACTTTGAACTGGATAAACAAAACTGTACACAATAATCTGGGAACACACATAAAAATTGCTGGTGAACGCAGCAGGCCAAGCAGCATCTATAGGAAGAGGTACAGTCGAATCTCTTATTATCCCTTCTTTCAGTTAGTCCTGACAAAGGGTCTCGGCCCAAAACGTTGACTGTACCTCTTCCTAGTGATGCTGCCTGGCCTGCTGCATTCACCAGCAATTTTTATGTGTGTTGCTTGAAATTCCAGCATCTGCAGATTTCCTCGTGTTTGCGACAATAATCTAGGCATCCTCACACAAAGCCAGGCACAGCTAACCACATAGAGTACTGTGCAAAAGTCATAGGCACATACCGGTAAGTCTAGGGTGCCTATGACTTTGGCACAGTACTGTAGTAACTTTAAGTTTTGTACTTTACTGCTGCTGCAAAATAAAAAGACAAATTTCATGACACATGGGAGTGGTGATAAACCTGATTCTGATCTGAGTCTCTATTGCAGACTGAGAGAGGGAAGGGGGCAGGGAGTGGGGAATCATGTTTGAGAAAAGGGGAAGGGAGACGGTAGGGAGCAGGAAGCACCAGAGAGACATCCTGTGATGATCAATAAACCAATTGTTTGGAATCAAATGATCTTGCCTGGTGTCTCAGGGTTGGGCATGTCTGCACCCACAATACCACACCCCCCCAAGCCTGGCACTCCTTCTCTGCCATCTGTCCCACCCCTTTCCCGCAAAGTTCTACCCTCACCTTTCCCAACGTCCTTTGCTCTCGGCAGATTTACAAACTCGCTCTCCACTCCACGTTGACAAATACAGTACTGAGCAAAAGTCTAAAGAACCCTAGCTATATATAACAGCAGTCAGACTGCAATTTGCAACCCAAATTCTAATACGGAATTTTCTTTAAAAAAATATTTCTTGATTTAAACACATTGATCAATATCACTGAAAATTACTTTAAATGCAAAGATAATCACAGTCATATTGTCAATACAACAAACTAAAAAGCAGAAAATATCTTTCAAATATTATGCAGAGGCTATTGGTGAACCTTGTTCAATAGTAAGTCTAAAATACACCCAAAGCTTTAAAAATAGTTCAATTTATGAGGTTACGCCAGAAAGGTTGTACTTCATTCTCAGAGTTTAAGAGCATCGCACGTCTGCTGGGAAAGACATTTTAAACTTGCTTCTTGAACCTTCTGCAGATGAGCAAAGTTTAATTTTATTTTTTTCTGTTTAGAGATGCAGGCAGAACAGGCCCTTCTGACCTAATGTGCCACACTGCCCAGCAGCCCACCTGCTGAACCCTCATCTAAATCACAGGGCAATTGACTTTCGACTCTGGAAACCAGGGCACCCAGAGGAAACCCAAGTGCTCATGGCAAGGACGTACAAACTTCTTACCAGCAGCGCTGGAATTGAACTTCAGTCTGCATCTGTAACAGCGTCGCACTAACCGCAGGGCTACCGTGGCAACCCATTTAAGTAAGAAAGATTTGCAATTATTAGAGCCACAATCGAATATGGAGCAGGATCAACGGGACAAATGGCCTGCTTCTGCTATATCTTACGGTCTTTTATAGTCTTACGGATGAATTTTAAATTTAAAGTCCCACCTTCAGCCACACAGGTCTGGCTGACGTTAGGCCAATGAGCCCAAGAGCCATGACCTCTGCGATTCACACTATCCATCACTCCCCCCCATCTCCCCCTCCTCCACCATCGACCATTTTCTTATTTCACCCTCCCCTCTGTTCATAGAGCTTTACAGCACAGAAACAAGCCTTTCAGCCCAAGATCGGAATCAGAAACAGGCTTATTATCACTGACATACACTCAGTGGCCACTTTATTAGGTACAGGAGATACCCAATAAAGTGACAACTGGGTGTCTTCTGCTGCTGCAGCCCATCCACTTCAAGATTCGACATGTTGTGCATTCAGACAATCTCTTCTGCAAAATACTGTTCAAACACGAATTTATTTGAGTTCCTGTCGCCTTCCTGTCAGTTTGAACCAGTCTGGCCATTCTCCTCCGACCTCTCTCATTAACAAGGCGTTTTCACCCACAGAACTGCCACTCACTGGATGTTTTTTGCTTTTCGCACCATTCTCTGCCTTAAAGATACCCAATGACTTGGTTTCATAGTTGCCAGTGGCAACAAATTCCACAGATTCACCACCCTCTAGCTAAAGAAATTCCTCCTCATCTCCATTCTAAATGAATGTCCCTCTTTTCTGAGGCTGAGTCCTCTGGTCCTAGACTCCCCCACCATAGGAAACTTCCCCTCCACATCATCTCTATTGAGGCCTTTCAACATTCGATAGATTTCAATGAAACCCCCCCCCCCACAATTCTTCTGAATTCCAGTGAGTACAGGCCCAGCGCCATCAATTGGTCCTCATTTCATAACCCTTTCATTCCTGAAATTAATCTCGTCAACCTCCTCTGAACCCTCTCCACTGTCAGCACATCCTTTCTTAAATAAGGGACCCAAAGATCAGAATCAGAATCAGATTTAATATCACCCCCCATATGTCGTCAAATTTATAGGAAGAGGTACAGTTGACGTTTTGGGCCGGGACCCTTTGTCAGGACTAACTGAAAGAAGAGATAGTAAGAGATCTCTTCTTTCAGTTAGTCCTGACGAAGGGTCCCAGCCCGAAATGTCGGCGGTACCTCTTCCTATAGATGCTGCCTGGCCTGCTGCATTCCACCAGTTTTGTGTGTGTGTTGCTTAAATTTCCAGCATCTGCAGATTTCCTCGTGTCGTGAAATTTATTAACTTTGTGGCAGCAGTACAATGCAATACATGATAAATATAGGGAAAAAACTGAATTACAATAAGTATAGATCTGTATATTAAACAGTTGTTAAAATAAGTAGTGCAAAAACAGGAATAAATTTTTTAAAGTATGAGGTGGTGTTCATGGGTTCAATGTCCATCCAGAAATCGGATGGCAAAGGGGAAGAAGCTGTTCCTGAATCACTGAGTGTGTGCCTTCAGGCTCCTGTACCTCCTTCCTGATGGTAGCAATGGGTTAATGGACTATAGTTTTTGACCAAGGTTTCTTTTGGGGGGCTTTTGCTATTGCTTGCATGGTGGAGGGGGGTGTGGGGGTAGAGCTCTGCTGGCACAAGTGAAGGGGAGGGGGACGGTTGATGCTTCTATGGCTGCTTATGCGTGGGAGGAGAAGGGGGTCTTAGGGGCTCTGACGTTTCTATCATTCATTGCATGGGATTTCTTGTTCCATGGATGTCTGTGAAGAGTAAAAATTTCAGGTTGTATACTGTATACATTCTCTGATATTACAGTGAAAATGAGTCTCAAGGTAATACTGTATATGGGGACACATACTTAATTTGACAATAAATTTACCTTGAACTTTGACACTTTTCTTCCTCAACACCCAAACTCTTACCACCTCTACCCCACCCCATCTCTATCCTCTCCCTCTGCACCTTCTGTCCCTTACTCTAATCCACAACCCTTTCGCCTCACACTGCCCCTTCAATCCCCATTCCTCCAATCCACCACTCTGTCCACTCTCCTTCCCTGCCTCTCTCTGCCGACACAATCCCTGAAAAAAGTTCAAGGTAACTGCATGACCTAAGGATGCTTATGTTACCATCTACTACCTTGAAATTTATTTTCTTACAGGGATTTACAGGAAAAAAGAAATACAACAGAATTTATGAAAATTAAACACGAACACAGACTGGTCGCCTACCTACAGGAAAGGTATCAATTTACCTTTTCTATGAGTCCATAAAAATTTTATAAAGAAGTTGCCAGGACTTGAGTTCCAAAATATAGGGAAAAGTAAAATAGGTTGGGACTCTATTCCCAAGATAGAACAATGAGGGGAGATTTGATATGGGTGTACAAAGTTATTAGGGTTATTGATAGGGTAAATGTAAGTGGGTTTTTTCCTCTGAAGTTGGATGAGACTAGAACTAAAGGTTATGGGTTAAGGGTGAAATATTTAAGGGGAAACTGAGGGGAGATCTTCTTCACTCAGAGGATGGTGAGTGTGTGGAACGAGCTGCCAGCTGAAATAGATGATGCGGGCTCAGTTTCAACATTTAAGAGAAATTTGGATAGGTACACGATTGGGAGGGGCCTGGAGGCCTATGGTCCAGGTGCAGGTCAACGGAACAAGGCAGAATAATGGTTCAGCACAGACTAGATGGGCCAAAGGACCTGTTTCTGTGCTGTAGTGTTCTATGACCCATTGTAGATGTAAGTCTATGTACAGTGTACAAAAGACAAAATGTACTAAGAAAAATAATACTGAGAACATGAGCAGTAGAGAGTCCCTGAACGCGAGTCTGTAGTTGATCGAATCAGATCAGCGTAGTGGTGAGTGAGGTTTTTAAAGATTAGCTTTATTTGTGACATGTACATCAAAACAGTGAAATGCATTATGTGCATCAAATGAAATCAGCGAGGGATGTGCTGGGCAGCCCACAAGTATCACCACGTGTCCGATGCCAACACAGCATGCCCACAACTTTCTAACCCTAAATGAATGACGCTGGGATGCAGGGGGAAACGGGAGCATTTGGGGGAAACTCAGGAGGAGGAATGTGCAAACTTCTTATAGACATCAGCAAGAAATGACCCCCATCTTACAGCTAGTGCTACCGTTCCCCCCAGGCAGGTAATCCACACCGGTTCAGGAGCCTGACGGTTGCATCCCGATCAGTCCCAGTCCCCTCCAACAACCGCCCACCTCTCTACCTGACCTCCTCCAGTCCCTCACACTGCCAGTGCACCTGTCACAGGGGCCAGGGCACAGAGCACCAGCATCTTGCATCTCCATCTGCAGACATCTTCATCAATCAGGCTCTGGACACAGGGCACTAGAACGGGTAGTGGCTCACACAGGCAGATGTTCAGTGTCACTGCTCTGAGAACGAGAGCTGGCAAGCTCGCTTCCCTTCTCCCCAACTGAGATGGAGGAAGGAAGGGGCCTGCAGAGCCAAGAGAGGGGAGGGAGGTTTACTGAACTTGTAAAAAAAAAATTAAAACATTCAGCCTCGGTCGCTAATCTCATCTTTTACTTCAGTATGAAATCATCAATCAGGTAGTTTAATAAGCCTGCAGATTGTGTGATTGACTCACAGGGCAAAGGCCACAGGCAAACTAATAAAACTCTGGTTTGGCCACATCTGCAGTATTGTGTACCATTCTGGTCACCCCACTATGGGAAGGAATTTGAGGCATCGGAGAGTGCACAGAATAGTTTTACCAGGATACTGACTGGTTTAGAGGGCAGGTGCTGTCACAAGAGGCTGGATAAACTATGGTTGTTTTCTCTGGAGTGGTGAAGGCTGAGGGGAGATCTGATAGAGGTTTATAAGATTATGACGGGCATTGATAGGAGTGGGCAGGGAGTATTTTTTCCCCAGGGTAGAGATGTCTAATACCAGAAGGCATGCACTGAAGGAGAGAGGGAGCAGGTTGTGAGGGCCAAGTTCTGTCCTCAGAAAGTGGTGGCTGCCTGGCATGGCAGTAGAAGCAAATACATTAGAGGCTTTTAAGAGATGTTTGGACAGGCACATGAATATAAAGAAGATGGAGGGATATACACATTGCGTAGGTAGGACAAATTAGGTTTGGGGGATTTTTGATTTACTTTGTAGCTGGTTCGGCACAATATTGTGGGCCAAAGAGCTTGTCTGTGTTCTAAGTTCTTAAGGACAGGGCTGAGGCTGCACCTGGACAGGTACATGGATAGGAACGATTTAGAGGGAAATGCGTTAACAATGCCCCGCTGACCCTCTTTTGCAACATTTATTTATTTATTTGGTTAGTTTTGTGATTTTTATGCATTGCACTGTACTGCTACCACAAAACAACTCATTTCACAACGTACGTCAGTGATGACAATAATCTGATACCGATTCTGATTCTGAGCTACAAGGCTCAAGGACAGCTTCTATCCCGTCGTTATCAGATTCTTGGACAGACTTGTGCAATAAAATTGACTTTTGGCATCACAATCTACCTCGATATGATCTTGTACTTTATCATTTACCTGCACTGCACTTTTTCAGTAGCTTTGACACTTTATTGTTATTGTTTTACCTCATTTTAGCTCCAGGGCTCCCAAACTGGGATCTGTGAACTCCTCGGTTAATGGTAGGGACCATGGCATGAAAAGGCTGGGAACCCCTGCTCTGGCCTCAATGCTCTGTGTAATGAACAGCGGGCAAGACAAGCTTTTCACTGTATCTTGGTACAAAAACAAACAATACCTGCACAAATTCAGCTCAGAACCACCAGAGAAGTACTAAAGCACAACAGTTGATACTAAGATAGGTGGAGTTGTGGATAATGAAGTAGGCTTTCAAAGCTTGCAGGGATTGAGGCCATTTAGAACAGTGGGCTGAAGGATGGCAGATGGAGTTTAATGCTGATAAATGTGAGGTGCTATATTTTGGTAGGATGAATCAAAAATAGGACTGAGAGGATTCATTTTGTGGGCAGATGTTCGGGATCGCCTAACAGCTCCATGGCTAAACGCAGGATGAAGTGGACAGGGGTGGCACTCTGAGGGAACTGCTGAGTTCAAACTTCAGTCCCTTCGTAATAAATACCAATGGGACATTTGCTTCTTTGACCACTCGTTGGACCTGCCTGCTAACTTTCTGTGGTTCACGCTTCAGAACACGCCGATCCCCCCAGGGAGTGACCAGTGAAGGTTGACCAGAGAGGAGTGACCAGAAGGAGGTGACTAGCCAAGAGTGACCAGAGGGAGGTGACTAGTTGGAGATTGATCAGAGGGGAGTGACCAGGAGGTGACTAGCCAAGAGTGACCAGAGGGAGGTGACTAGTTGGAGATCGATCAGAGGGGAGTGACCAGGAGGTGACTAGCCAAGAGTGACCAGAGGGAGGTGACTAGTGGAGATCGACTGGAGAGAAGTGAGCAGTGCAAGTAGATTCTGGTCAAGATCACGCCAGCAAACAATGCTTCCTCAGGCAACATCTTCCAGATAGCCACCTTCTTTTCATCTTCAATGTGTTTCTGGAACTGTTAGAGCCTGTGGTTTACAGTTTGGAGAACGACTGAGTCATCCAGCACTTTGCGATCTCCGAGAGAATTGCAGGAGCTGAGCGGCTTTGAGGCGAAGAAGCTTAGAGATGGGGTGTGAGCCCACGATCGAATCCATTTCTTGCCGACTAAAGCACTGAGGAAGATTGAAACATTGAGGTAAATGTGGAAGGTGACCGTGTGAACAGTGCTGACTACCTGCCTCGTGCTCTCTGCTGTGACGGATCTCTCACTCACTGCTGACGGGTAACATGTCTGTGTGTGGCGGCCTATCGCTCGCTGCTCTCGAAGGAAGGCTTCTGCATTCCAGTGGTCCCTCTTTCCCTTGATGCTGACGGAGGATGTTACCAGAGTTATGGATTGGACTGCGGACTCTTCCAGTTTCATGGTTTGTATATTCTGTGTTTTCACCTGTTCTTTCTTGTTGCCATGTGGCGCACTTTGTTGACTTCTTTTGTATGGGGAGAGGCGTTGTGTTGATGTTCCTGTTGCCGTTTGAGCGAGTTTTTTTTTTCCCGCAGGGGCTGGGTTGACGATCATCCTGACATTCTTGTTGCTGCTTGGCGCAATTTGTTAGTTTTCTGTGTGTGTGTGTGTGTGTGTGTGTGTGTGTGTGTGTGTGTGTGTGTGTGTGTGTGTGTGTGTGTAGTTTAATGTTCCTGTTTGCATAATTTGTTTTTCTGCACTGGGGGCAGGGGCTTGATGTTGCTGTTTGTGCGATTTGTTTCTTTTTGTGCAGTGGGGGGGGCGGGTTGGAGTTTGATATTTTTCTTTGAATAACTACCATGTTTTCTTTGTTCCGTGGCTATCTGGAGAAGACGAACCTCAGAGTTGTATACTGCATACATACATCGATAGTAAATGAACCTTTGAACCTTTGAATGACCTGTGGGGTGTGACTGGTGAAGAGGGCCAGAGTGAAGTGACCAGTGGAAATTTGACCTGCAAAGACTGACCAGCAGGGACCAACTGGCACGAGACCGATCAATGGAAGTGACCAGGGAAGTGGAGAGAGTCCGGAGGGATGTGACGGCGGAGAGTGACCAGAGACAGCCCAGTGGAGTTGGAATGACCAGCAGTTGCTTCTATTAATGTTGGCATCTGACATCAGTGCACTGGTCGCCGGGTTCCCCACCATACATCCCATTAACTCTGAGATGGTGTAGTCACCGCACAACTCAGGGTCTCCAATCCACCCATTCCTTTTGGAAATCCAGATTACTAAACAAATCAAAATTTAAACCTTCCCATGCCTCTGGGTTACCCTGCCCCTCCCCCCTTTGCCCAGTGTTACTTACCCGCTTGTCAGTCATTGCGTAGATGTACTGGTAATCGGGACTGAAGACCAGGTCACGGAGTATGGGGCTTCCCTCGGCGATGGTCACGTTCTCGTATAGCAACGGACCTCCGGAACCGGGGCCAACGGAATCAACCAAGACCTGCAGGGAAATCACAGGGGGGGCTGCATCAGTGGAAATCGAGAATAATGTGGGGCAGTGCCAGGTGCCAGTCACAGAGTCACACAGCATGGAAACAGGACGTTTCGCCCAAATGCTCCTCCTGAACCGAAAGGGGGGAGAGAGCCAGTATAAAGAGGTGGGGAGAAGGTCATCTCTCTGATCACACCCTCCACCTTTTGGCTCTGAAACGCCAGTCGTCCATTTCCCTCCACAAATGCTACCTGACCTGCTGAGTTCCTCCAGTGTCTTACTTGTTCTTCCTTCTGGGATCGTAGAATTGCCTGGTTTCACACTGCACGAAGCAATGAGTTCAGCCCTCAGCATAAAGCCCCACAACACAAGAGATGAAAGATGCTCAGTCAAAGCCCTCCCAACAACTTCAGTTCCCCTGGGTCTATTAACATCTGCATACTCTCCCTGAGAACATGGGTAACATCTGCACATACTTCCTGGGAACACATTAACATCTGCACAGAGTCCCCAAGAGCACATTAACATCTGCACATTGTCCCTGAGAACATGGGTAAAATCTGCACATTCTCCCCGGGAACACATTAACATCTGCATATTGTCCCTGGGAACATGTTAACATCTGGACATTCTCCCTGGGGACATGTTAACATCTGCATATTGTCCCTGGGAACACATTAACATCCGCACATTCTCCCTGAGAACACGTTAACATCTGCACATTCTCCCTGAGAACACGTTAACATCTGCACATTGTCCCTGAGAACATAGGTAAAATCTGCACATTCTCCCTGGGAACACATTAATATCCGCACATTCTCCCTGAGAACACTTTAACATCTGCACATTGTCCCTGAGAACATAGGTAAAATCTGCACATTCTCCCTGGGAACACATTAATATCTGCACATTCTCCCTGAGAACATGTTAACATCTGCACATTCTTCCTGGGAACACACTAACATCTGCACATTGTCCCTGGGGACACATTAACATCTGCACATTCACCCTGAGAACACGTTAATATCTATATTTTCCTAAGACCACATTACAATCTGCACAGTCTCCATGGGAACACTACTAAAATGGTTAAATTAAAAGTGATCTCCACGGCAGAGTCCCTCTGAGTGTGTTCCCCTAAGGAAATGCATCAATACTTGCAGAGACCCCCGTAAGCAGAAACATCTGTACAAATCCCCCGGGAGAAAATTTCCATCTGCGTAGATGTATGAATATCCACCTCTGCCACACTGAAGGTGTGCACATACATCTGCACACAGCCCTCCACTCCCCCAGCCGTTATAGGTGTTCACAGCTACACACACTCGCAGTGCATGCGCTATCACACCTGCGTGGAGACCCCAGGCGCGTGCATTCACGTCGGCGCCGAAAGTCACCCCGTACAGAAACCGTTCTGAGCTCCCGAGTCGCGTGAACACGAGGCGAATCCGGAGCGGAACAAGGGAACTAATTAAATCCTAAGTGGCCTCAATAAAATTAAAACCAAAGGACCAAATAATAAAGATGGATTGAAAGGGAATCGCCAAAATCTACATCCTCGAGCTAGTTTTGATTGAATTACATAATCCATTTATGATCATTAAATCAACTTAAGAGTCTGTATAACAGGGTAGAACGTGACTTGTTTCAGGGTGAGTTAGAAAAATCAATTGGACATTTTTCACTAGACCGACTGCCAACTGCAGAACACTTAGTTCCAATTTTTCAATTGAATGACAGCATTACACTGGGTTACAATTGGTTACAATTTAATCCACAATAATCTCAAATGTTATCAGGCCTCCCTGGTCATGGTTCATTCACCGCCACCAGCCATTGCTCGGGGGGGGTCCACCGCCATACTGACCGCTGGGTGGACTGCGTAGCTGTGTAGGTGGACTCGTTTCATGTGGCCGATGCAATTCCCAATTCCCAGAAAACGGGAAAGCCTATAAAAACTGGTCAATACAGCCCAGATCATCACAGGCAAGCACAGCTACAAGGAGCACTGCCACAAGACACAGGAGCAGAATGTGGCCATTCGGCCCATCAAGTCTACTCTGCTATTCCACCACGGTTGATTTATTATCCCTCTCATCTGTACACCTGCTTGTTAAATCAAATATCTAATCAGCTAATCACATGGCAGCAACTCGATGCATAAAAGCATGCAGACATGGTCAAGAGGTTCAGTTGTTGTTCAGACCAAACAGCAGAATGGGCACGGATGCGGTCTAAGCGATTTTTGACCATGGAATGATTGTTGGTGCCAGACAGGATGGTTTGAGTATCTCAGAAACTGCTGATCTCCTGGGATTTTCACGCTCAACACTCTCTAGAGTTTACAGAGAATGGTGCAGAAAAACATCCAATGAGTGGCAGTTCTGTGGGCAGAAACGCCCTGTTAATGAGAGGTCGGAGGAGAATGGTCAGACTGATTCCAGCTGGCAGGAAGGCGACAGTAACTCAAATAACCAGACGTTACAACAGTGGTGTGCAGGAGAACATTTCTGAATGCAGAACACGTTGAACCTTGATGTGGATGGGCTACAGCAGCAGAAGACCACGAACATACACTCAGAGGCTGATTTATTAGGTACTGGGGGTACAGAATAAAATTGACTCTGTGTATGTTGTGTGTATCTTTCTCCCCTTCACTCAGATGTTGGCTTAACATTTAATTTGAGACTAGCACACTGTGGCACCCCTTCTTCCGTTAATGGGACCCAGATTCGACCAGAGGCTTCCATACATTAGTCTCTGTGGAGCACAGAGTAACAGCCGTCAAATTCAGAATTGGGAGCATCACCATTAAACCACAAACTGACACAGCTAAAGGCATTTTCTCAATCCATATGCAAATGTACCCTCATTAAAAATTTGCTGTAAAGTCACCCTCAGGCTAAGACAGCTCCTTGACACACAGAGCTTACTTGTTTTTAGAATGGCTCATCCGTTCGTTCTCACACCACTAGCTTCTAGGCTGCGTTGCCATGGATACCACAGGCCCTCTTGCAAAATGGCCATTCCTCACAAGGAGGCTGAGTGAGAGCAGCAGGATATTTGGGAATGGTAGGCCCCACGGCCATCTCTGCCCGGTTAATTGCATTGGGAGCAAGACTTAGACCATAAGACATAGGAGCAGAAGTAGGCCATTCAGCCCATTCGGCCCAACTGCTCCGCCATTCAATCATGGGCTGATCCAATTCTTCCAGTCATCCCCACTCCCCTGCCTTCACCCCATACCCTTTGATGCCCTGGCTAACCAAGAACCTGTCTATCTCTGCCTTAAATGCACCCAATAACTTGGCCTCCACAGCCACTCGTGGCAACAAATTCCACAGATTTACCACCCTCTGACTAAAGTAATTTCTCCCTATCTCAGATCTAAAAGGACGTCCTTCAATCCTGAAGTCGTGCCCTCTTGTCCTAGAATCCCCTACCATGGGAAATAACTTTGCCATATCTAATCTGTTCATGCCTTTTAACATTTGGAATGTTTCTATGAGATCCCCTCTCATTCTCCTGAACTCCAGGGAATACAGCCCAAGAGCTGCCAGATGTTCCTCATATGGTAACCCTTTCATTCCTGGAATCATTCTCGTGAATTTTCTCTGAACCCTCTCCAATGTCAGTATATCCTTTCTAAAATAAGGAGCCCAAAACTGCACACATACTCCAAGTGTGGTCTCACGAGTGCTTTATAGAGCCTCAACATCACATCCCTGCTTTTATATTCTATACCTCTAGAAATGAAAGCCAATATCGCATTCGCCTTCTTCACCACTGACTCAACCTGGAGGTTAACCTTTAGGGTATGATGCACAAGGACTCCCAAGTCTCTTTGCATCTCTGCATTTTGAATTCTCTCCCCATCTAAATAATAGTCTGCCCGTTTATTTCTTCCACCAAAGTGCATGATCATACACTTTCCAATGTTGTACTTCATTTGCCACTTCTTTGCCCATTCCCCTAAACTATCTAAGTCTCTCTGTTTCCTCAACACTACCCGCTCCTCCACCTATCTTTGTATCATCGGCAAATTTAGCCACAAATCCATTAATACCATAGTCCAAATCATTGATATACATCGTAAAAAGCAGCGGTCCCAACACCGACCCCTGTGGAACTCCACTGGTAACCAGCAGCCAGCCAGAATAGGGTCCCTTTATTCCCACTCTGTTTTCTGCCGACCAGCCAATGCTCCACCCACACTAGTAACTTCCCTGTAATTCCATGGGCTCTTATCTTGCTAAGCAGCCTCATGTGCGGCACCTTGTCAAAATCCTTCTGAAAATCCAAGTACACCACGTCTACCACATCACCTTTGTCTACCCTGCTTGTAACTTCCTCAAAGAATTGCAGTAGGGTTGTCAGGCAGGATTTTCCTTTCAGGAAACCATGCTGGCTTTGGCCTATCTTGTCATGTGCCTCCAGGTACTCCGTAATCTCATCCCTAACAATCGATTCCGATAACTTCCCAACCACTGATGTCAGGCTAACTTGTCTCAGCTTTAGGGGGAGGATGGACAAACATGGGCTGTTTTCTCCAAAGCATCAGCAGCATCAATGGAGGGGAGTAAACAGTCAACGGTTAGGGCTGTGATGATGGATGCTGCTTTCCTGTGGCAGTGTTCCATGCAGATGTACTTGGCGCCTGTGATGGACTGCGTTGTATTTACCAATGTCTGTAGCCTTTTCTATTCTTGGGCACTGGTTTATCCAATAACAGAACTTGATGCAAAGTTCAAAGTAAATTTTTATCAAAGTACATATACGTCACCATATACAACCCTCAGATTCATTTTCTTGTGGGCATACTCAATAAGTCTATAGAATAATATCCATAACAGAATTCATGAAAGACCAGCCCATCTAGGGCATTCAACCAGAGTGCAGAAGACAACAAACTACAAATGCAAAAGGAAGAAACTATAAGATAAATAAATAAACAATAAATATCAAGAATTGAGATGAAGAGTCCTTGAAAGCAAGTCCATTGGTTATGGGAACACTTAAAGTGAAGTTGAATGAAGTTATCCGCTACAGTTAGACAGCCTGATGGTTGAGGGGTAATAACTGTTCCTGAACCTGATGCTGTGAGTCCTGAAGCTCCTGGACTTTCTTCTTGAAGGCAGCAGTGAGAAGAGAGCATGTCCTGGGTGATGGGGGTCCCTGATGATGGATTCTGCTTTCCTGTGGCAGTGGTTCATATAACCAATATAATAATTACAGCACGGAAACAGGCCATCTCTGCCCCTCTAGTCCGTGCCGAACTCCGACTCTCACCTAGTCCCACTGACCTGTACTCGGCCCATAACCCTCCATTCCCTTCCTGTCCATATATCTATCCAACTTAACTTTAAATGTCAACATCGAACCTGCCTCAACCACTTCTGCTGTTCAAAAGTGGGGAGGATTTATTCATGATGGACTGGGCCTATCCAGTACCCTTTGTAAGATTTTCCCTTCCAGGGAAAATGTTTCCACACCAGGCTATGATGCAGCCAGTCAATATACTCTTCACCACACATCTATAGAAGTTTGTCAAAAGTTTTAGATGTCATGCTGAGTCTTTGCAAACTCCTAAGAAAGTAGAGGCACTGCCGTGTTTTCTGCATAATTGCTCTCCATGCTGCTGGGCCATGACAGGTCTCTGAAATAGTAACACCTAGGAATTTAAAGTTGCTGACCCTCTCCAACTCTGATCCTCTGATGGAGACTGGCTCATGGACCTCTGTCATGCCTTGTTCGTGATGACATTAACGTACTGATCACAGGGCAGATCCTCTGATATGTTAATACCGAGGAATATAAAACTACAGACCTTCTCCACCTCCGTTCTCGTGATGAGGACTGGCACTCGGACCTCCAGCTTCTTCACCTGCAGCTGATGACCAGCTCTTTGGTTTTGTTGTCGTTGAGTTGTGGCACCACTCAACTTATGTCCGGCCTCTTTTCTGTGCCTGTGAGGCTGCTGCAGGATTCTCACTAGACCTATGACAGTAAACAGGACCAGAACCCATTGGGAGAGCACTGAGGCCCTGTGGAAGCAGCAGAAGAAGTGACCGCACTCACAACACGCTGGAGGAACTCAGCAGGTCGGGCAGCATCCGTGGAAAAGATCAGTCGACGTTTCGGGCCGCAACCCTTTGTCAGGACTGTAGAGGGAAGGGGCAGAGGCCTTATAAAGAAGGTGGGGGGAGGGTGGGAAGGAGAAGGCTGGAAGAAGTGACCGCCCATTCAGGCAGCACCTTCCTTCCCCCCCCCCCGGTGGAAGCAGAACAGGCGAGCACCCAAATCAGGCAGAACCTGGTGGAGGGGCTGACGGTCCCCACAACGGTCCTTGGGATGACTGATGAAGCCAAGGTCACCCTCCTTCCTGAGGGACGACTCCTGTGGTTCCCCCGAAAGCATTAATGAGGCAGCCGGGTGGGAAACGAGGAGGCGAAGTTCCAGTAAACCGGCTGCGAGGATCTCTGCCTATTCCTGACAAGCCGGGGAATAAATTCTCTGCTCCGCTCACAAACTGTGGGATTGCTTTCAACTCTTATCAGGAAGATTGATTAGCTGCCTCTGCCTGTCAGGATCACCTCCAGCAGGTTAGTGTAGTGACAGACTTCAAAGCTGTTGTCTTATCTGTGAGGAACAGACACAGACACGGCTCGCAATTAACTCTTTACATCTTGTGGCAGCTTTCCAAGGGTAAAAGCATTTAAGGGTTTACAATGGCCAATTAACATGGCCAATTACCAGAAGAAAGCCATGACGGAGGCTGGAAGATTAAAGAAGCACTTGCATTTATGTGGTGCATCCCTCGACAGAGAACATTGCAGGTCATCAAAAGCACAAGAAATTCAGCAGATGTTGGAGCACAACATGCTGCAGGAATTCAGCAAATCAGGCAGCATCTTTTTATATGTTAGTCTCGTGAGAGCATGGATTTGCGCCTTGGAAAGTTTCCAGGGCGCAGGCCTGGACAAGGTTGTATGGAAGACCGGCAGTTGCCCATGCTGCAAGTCTCCCCTCTCCACGCCACCGATGTTGTCCAAGGGAAGGGCATTAGGACCCGTACAGCTTGGCACCGGTGTCGTCGCAGAGCAAAGTGTGGTTAAGTGGACAAATCACACTGACTCAGCTGAGGCTCGAACTAGCGACCTTCAGATCACTAGACCGATGCCGT
This sequence comes from Mobula birostris, assembly GCF_030028105.1. Classification (NCBI taxonomy): domain Eukaryota; kingdom Metazoa; phylum Chordata; class Chondrichthyes; order Myliobatiformes; family Myliobatidae; genus Mobula; species Mobula birostris. The sequence goes on along the minus strand of NC_092385.1, from coordinate 6,804,599 downwards.
AACCACTTGGCCATGCGCCAACAGGCAGCACCTATAGAGGGGAATAAAACAGTTGGCGTTTCTAGCCAGGCCCCTTCATCAGGCATCACATTATCTATCTGGAATTGCCCCGAATTCAGGAGGGAGTTGACTGCTGTGGCTGCAGAGTTTTCTGGTGTTGGGTGACTGGGTGGGGATGGCAGATTTTAAACGTGAGCATAGAACTTACAGTGCAGAAACAGGCCATTCAGCCCAGTGTCTTTGCCAGCCATGACATCAATTCTAACTCATCCCACCTCCACAGGGAGACACGGTAGTATAGTGGTTAGCACAGCGCTTTACAGTACCACCCTCTGCAACTTTTTCCAACCCTGTGCAGTGACACCTCCATGCCAGACGATGATGCAACCTGTTAGAATGCTCTCTGTAGAAATTTGCTGAGGTCTTTGGTGGTGGAAGCCTGAAATCTTGCACCACAAGGTTCAAGGACACAGGAGATCCTGCAGATGTTGGAAGTCTTGAGCAACACATGCTGAATGCTGAAGGAACTCAGCAGGTCAGCCAGTAACTCTGGAGAGGAATAAACAGTCGACGTTTCGGGCAGAGACCCTTCATCAGAGCTAAGAACAGTTGGTTCTGGAACCAACTAGCAAAACCCTAATCACTAAATCAGCATAGCAACATATTACCGCATTGATCACTTTACACTGTAACAGACGTTGTTGCTTTTATCTAATCACGTTCTTTCTTACTCAAAGTTTAAGTTCAAGTTTTCATCTGTTGGGTGTGAGATTTTTTTTAAATGGGTTCCATGGTGTTCCTTTGATTCCTGGCTGCCTATGGGGGAGCGAATCTCAGAACTGTATATTGTATACACAACTTGATAATAAATGTACCTTGAAACTTTCTGTCGTTCAACCATAGACATGTATACCGCCAAATGAGACAATGTTCCTTCCTCCAGACTAGGGGTTCCCACCCTAGGGTCCACAGACCCCTCAGTAATGGTTAATATTACCACAAATAAATTAACAAATAATAAGGCGAATATACGATACAAGTAAAAAAGTAAACAATATAGCGTTACTGGCGCTTCCTACATGATGAGACCTGGGTGGTGGCAAGGAGTTCAGCGGTTTCATGGCCTGGGGGAAGAAGCTGTTTCCCCTTCCTGACACTCCTTGTCCTAATGCTATATAATTTTGTGTAATTTATGTTTTTCTTGTGAACATTGAGTCTCCGATGCTCTGTGCCTGTGATATCTCTGTAAGTCAGTTTTTCGTTGCACCTGTGCACGTGTGTACTGTACATGCATGCACAAACTCGACTACGACTTTGAAATGAGGGCAACTGTCTTCATGGAGTCTTCAGAATTCTCTACCCTGGACTACTGCGGAGATTCAGTTGTTGAGGTGATCCAAAATGGAGACCAACAGATCTCTAAGTATTGAAGGAATGTGGGAACAAGGCATGAAACTGAAACTGAGACTGAAGGCTCTTCACGATCTCAATGGGATAGGCCCAAAGGGTCAGGTGACCTATTTCAAATGGCCAGTCAACACAGCCAGAAAAACTGCGACAATAATTGGAGTTACATAAAAAGTGGAACAGTACAGCACAGGAACAGGCCCTTTGGCCTACAATGAGGTGTCAAAACTAATCAAGGTAATGATATCCAATTGCAGTAATCCCTTCTGCCAACACATGGTCTATATCTCTCCGTCTCTGCGATCTACATTTCGGTGGGGTGTTTTTGGGTTGATTGTGCGGTCTGGTACTTTGCTGTCTCCAAAGGTGTTCGGTGAGGCATGCGGCCTTGGAGCCAAGGAGCCTGGAGACAGGGCACAACCCAATGTCCGACTCCATTTCTCGCCAATTAAAGCCCAGGAAAATTAAAAATCATCAAGGCGTGGGGGTATTCAGCACCTTCTCACTGCTGCCAAAGGAAGGCGTCTGCGTGTGACGGTCTATCTCTCTCTCACCCCCTCACTCTCTGCTCCTGAAGGAAGGTGCCTGCGTTTGGAGGGTCTCTCTTTCCCCCAGTGCTGTCGGAGGATGGTACCAGAGTTCTGGGTCTTGGGGAAGGTTTAGTTGACACGGTTCACATTATGATGTGGTTCTGGTTTCTGGTTACTCCTTTTTTGTTGCTATTTTGGGCGATTTTGAATCAGGGCGTCTTTCAGACAACAAACACTGAGCTGAACTAAATATGCCTGGACTCCTTCAATTTTGAGTTTTATGTTCTGTGTTTTGCACTTATTTTTTTGTTGCCGTTTGCACGATTTTCCTGTGGGCATACTCAATAAACCTCTAGAATAGTAACCATAACAAAATCAATATAAGACCCTCACCCCCAACCAGAGCGCAAAAGGCAACAAACAGCACAAATACAAAAAGAAGAAACAAATAAATAAATAAGCAATAACTATCGAGAACATGAGTTGAAGAATCCTCGAAAGTGAGTCCATTGGTGTGGGACAAGTGAAGTTGAGTGAAGAAGTGGTGTGTCGTTGAGGTAATAAACAATCAACGTGTTAAGTTATTGGTTTAACTGCACTGATCTGAGCAGGGTTAATCTTGTTGCTTCTGAGGATACTCATTTCCCATTGATCAAGGAAGGGCAGGACAATGAGGACGAAACCAGACGCAATTCAAAGGAAGTGCACTTGCTGGCATTCCACGTTCCTCTCCCCTGCTGGGTCACATCGTTCCAGTTCAGTGCTCGACCTGCCAAAGCGAGCATTCGAAACAGCCTCATCTGATAAGACCTCTGCACGACAGCACCCAGCAGCATTCACCTGGGGGCTGATCAGTGATAACATCCGGCAAAGCTCACCGTCCGGCAGGACAGTCCAACCCGCCACCCTCAGCTTTCTATGGCATCAGAGTCATAGAGCAACAGAGTGCAGCTACAGGCCCTTCGGCCCAACCAATCCTGACTGACCCCAGCTCGTTCCAATTTCATGCATTTGGCCTCCATCCATCATGATCTCACAATCTATCTCGTAATAGAGTCATAGAAAAGTGCAGCACAGAAATAAGCCCTTCAGTCCATCTAGACCATGCCTAAACTATTTAAACGGTCTGCTCATGGACCAATTCCCTCCATACCCCTACCATCCATGTACCTATCCCTTAAATGCTGAGGTCAAGCTTGCATGCACCACTTATACTGGCAGCTTGTTCCACACTCTCACCACCCTCTGAGAGAAGATGTTTCCCCTCATGTTGCCCTTGAACTTTTCACCTTTCACTCTTAACCTGTGACCTCTAGTTGTAGTCCCACCCAACACTAATCCCTCCGAAGGGTTTTGGCCTGAAACGTCGACTGTACCCTTTTCCTAGATGCTGCCTGGCCTGCTGAGTTCCTCCAGCACTTTGTATACCTCTATCAAATCTCTCAAGTTTCTACATTCCAAGGAATAAAGTCCTAACCTATTCAATCTTCCCATATAACTCAAGTCCTCCAGACCCGGCAACATCCATGTAAATTTTCTCTGTGCTCTCTCAACTTCATTTACATTTTCCCTGTTAGTAAGTAAAGATTGTAATGTTTGTGCACCACACTGTCTAACTGCACTGTGCCTTCTCTGTAACTGAAACACTTTCTTCTGCATTCTGCTATTGTTTTACTTTGTTCTACCTCAATGCACTGTTGTAATGAATTGATCTGCAGGAGCAGTATGCAAGACAAGTTTTTCACTATACTTTGCTGCGTGCGACAATAATAAACCAATTCTAATTTCAATTTCAAAGCCGTGTTCCTCCATGTACCTATCCAAGTACGTTTCTATTGTATGCTATTTACCTGCCCCCACTTCTTCAGGCAGCACCTTCCACCTACCCACCTCCTTACATGAAAACGTTGACCCTCAGCTCCATTTAAAATACTTCCCCTCTTGCCCTAAATCTCTGTCCCCTACCCCCAGGAAAAGACTATTACCACCCACCCTATTTATAGCTCTTGTCGTGGTAGCTATTGGGTTAATGTAGTAGGAGAATTAAGGGTTATGGGGAAGAGGCAGGTGGGTGGAGACGAGTCCATGGTCAGATCAGCCATGATCTTATTGAATGGTGGAGCAGGCTCGACGGGCCAGATGGCCGACTCCTGCTCCAAGCACAAAATACTCTGCAGATGCTGGGGTCAAAGCAACACTCACAACACGCTGGAGGAACTCAGCAGGTCGGGCAGCATCCGTGGAAAAGATTGGTCGACGTTTCAGGCCGGAACCCTTCGTCAGTCCTGCCCGAAACGTCGACCGATCTTTTCCACGGATGCTGCCCGACCGGCTGAGTTCCTCCAGCGTGTTGTGAGTGCTACTCCTGCTCCTATTCCTTATGTTCTAATCCTGTGTCACTCAGTTAGCCATTCCCACATGGATGGAGTTCACATATCGTACAAAGAGTGTTAAAAATAAAGTTCAGTTGAATACCCTACGTGTCTGCTGGCCTCCTGGTCTACTTTCTGCATTATCCCTCAATATCGCACACAACTGCTCTCATAATTGTAAACATTTCTTTGAGATCACCCTCAATTCTCCTGCGCACCAAGGAATAAAAACCCAGCCTGGCCAATCTCTCCCTACAACTCAGGCCCTCTAGTCCGGGCAACGTCCTTGTCAACTTTTCTGCACTCGTTCCAGATTAACCACGTCATTCCTACAACAGGGTGAAAGAGGAACAGGAGTCTTAGTTTCCCCGTTTCCCCCCACCCCCCCCACCAGGTTCAGGAACAGTTATTAACCCACAACCATCAGACTCCTGAACCAGCGTGGGTAACTCCACTCCCCTCAACTCTGAACTGATTCCACAACCTGCAGACTCACTTTCAATGACTCTACAACTCAAATTCTCAGTATTATTTGTATTTGCAGTTTGCCTTGTGCACGTTGGTTGTTTGTTAGTTTTTAGTCTGTTTATGTATAAATATTCATAAATTCAGTTGTATTTTTCCCTGTAGATGCCTGCAAGAAAATGAATCACAAGATAGTATATGGTGATATATACAAATTTCAAAATAAATTTAATTTGAACGTGGAAACCTGTCTACAGCAATCCAAGTGCAGCCTCGCCAGTGAGTTGTACAACTGAAACATAAGGCACTAACTCCAATGCTCCATGATGCTGGTCACCTACCTACAGGAAAGATACCAATAAAATTGAAAGAGCACGGAGAAAATTTGCAAGGATGTTGCTGGGACTTGAGGAACTGAGTTACAGGGAAGGTTGAACAGGTAAGCACTTCATTCCCTGGAGTGTAGGAAAATGAGGGGAGATTTGATAGAGGTATACAAAATCATGAGGGGTATAGATAGGGTCAGGTCAGGTCACTCGCCTGAGTGCTACTGGTACCATGTTAAGCCTGATCTAACCCTACGCAAAGCCAACACGGATCCCTAAGCCAGAGCCTGCGTTGCTGCGACGCACACCTCTCCCAAAATGTAACCGCACGTCGCGGCAACGCAAAACGCAACAGCTGTGATTGGTCCGCTTGGTAGCATCGCATTTCATCCTACGCTGCAATAGTTTCGCATTGGGCGACTGAAGGGCAGGGAAGGAACCCTGGCTGCAATGCTTTCCCTAAAGCTTTACAGACCTCCGAAATTATGGAGGATACATTTCGCCTTTACGAAAAAAGACGCTCCCTTCTTGATTACCCCGAGAAAGACTACCATGACCATGAAGCTTTGCACGGGCAGGTGTGTGCGCATGCGTGACTTGCGCGAATTGCAGAACGACACAGACACACTAACGCGCAAGTATAAATGTTCACAACGTGTGTAAGTCACTTGCGTAGGTTACGGCGTCGAGTTAACGCAGAAGTATAAATCAGGCTTAACCCAGTACTACCTGTCGCATGGTCGGGTGGTCGGCGACTAAACCGGCTCCTCCACTAGGCTTGCCTGGTGAGGAGGGTGGCTAGACACACTGCAGGATGAAAAACAAGACCTGTCAAAGGGCGGATGAACCCTCTCGTAGGGTCAACGGCCATCTAGCAAACACGTGCCGTGAAGCGCGGAAAGGGCATCCCTTGCATCGAAGCTTGGTCTCGCCATTCACTGCAACAGAACTTCCCCCAGCCGTCTTGGACCCCCACCATGCCACTGGATCCGGGAGGGGATGTCGAGAGGGTAGGTCTGAACCTGTGCAACCCCCTACTCACCTAAAATCCATTGTGGGGTACCAGCCCACTAATTGACTGAAAGGAACCATCATCATCCTATGGGGGGGGGGGGGGGAGAGAGAGAGAGAGAGAGAGAGAGAGGATGCAACAAAACTCCTCCCACTGAAGTGAGGTGGAAATAGAGCTAGAGGTCATAGGTTAAAGGTAAAAGTATTTAAGGGGTAGCCTCTTCACTCAGAGCATGGTGTGAGTATGGAACAAGTTAAAAGTGCAAAGTACATTTATTATCAAATTAGGTGTACATTACACAACCTTAAGATTCGTCTTCTTACAGGCAGCCATAAAACCAAGAAACCCAAAAGAACCCATAAAAAAAGACTATCAAATACCCAACATGCAGAAAGGAAAAAACAAACCATGCAAACAAAAGGAAGGAAATGGCGCTCAGAGCTGAGGTCTACAAAAGAGAGTCCATCCACAGATACGAAGCCACAGCCTCAGCTCAGCACGGAGCTGAGTAAACGTCGTGGAGCAGCGAGCCGAACTGGCTATTCTCTCTCCTCCAGCCCCGATACCCTGGCATTTTCAATCTGGCCCAGTATTTAAATCGTTCTGCTAACAGAAGTGGTGGATACAGGTTTGATTGCAACATTTAAGCTTGGATAATGACATTGATGGGAGGATTATGAAGGCCTACGGTCAAGGTGCAGACCAGTGGGACTAGGCAGAATAATGGTTTGGCACGGATTAGATTCCTTAACGACTCTATGAAGGCCAGCATGCCAATTTACTTTTTCACCACCCTGGACACCTGGCTCTTATGACAGACGGACTGATCTGCCAGTCTGTATTGTCCCACCAATGTAGAGGATGCTACACTAGAAGCACCAGATGCAAGAAGTGACACCAAAGGATTCACAGCTGAAGAACTGCCTCACCAGAGGCCCCTGGATCAAGGCGAGGGAGAGGAGTACAGTATTAGAGGGATATGGGGCAAACCCAGGCATGTGGGACTAGCTTAGATGTGCATCTTCGCCAGCTTGGACCAGTTAGGCCCGTTGCCCTGTTGTGACTCGGTAGAAAGCCAATGCACCACCCCCAGAAAGTGTGATTCTCACACAATGAGCAACAGCACATTCACAAAGTCATATAAGTTTTTTAAAAATTTGTGTCGGGCCACAAAGCCCACTTTATTAAAATTTAATTTGCTGCCTCATTACTGCTTGCTCAATAATTAACCTCTACGCTGGGAGGCAGCGGAAGAGAATTTTTAATAAAATGTTGACATAATTATCGAGAGCACACAATTTTTTGTGTATAAAACAAATTGGTTTAATATAATATTGATTGAGAGGAGCAATTGGCCAATGGTGCCTTGGCCTAGAAGGCCGCTTTAAAGCCTTGGTGTGTAGTTATGGAAGAGTAGGGGGAGCTTAGAGGATGCCTATGACAGCCGTGGAAGGAAAGAGCAAATCAGATTCCCACCACAACTCCACAACCCAAAGCATTTAAATTCAAAAGAGTTTAATACTGTTGTTGGCCCATGACGTGATTCACAGTGCTTTATCAGCGTGTACACTGCCTCCCTGGGGTAATGCACCACGAGGATTTCTTTTTGTGCCTCTTATCTCCAACTACTGATTTTCACCATCTGCTTCTAATTTCTTTCACATATTAATAAAATACGTACACATGGCCTTGCATCAGTTTCCACATTTTAACAGGGAAATTAGTGAGATGGAGTAGCACTATGGCTTGTAAATCCAAGGTATTCCCGCACTGCACTGTGTTGTAAACAAGTGTTGGGAGTCGATAGACCAATCATTAATGCAACAGCAACACAAGGCTATTTCTCTGAGGCATTTCTCTCCCGCCACCTTCCTTCATGTTAATCAGCTCCAAATGATGTTAGACCACAGCTAGAAAAAGTACAGGAAAAAATTACAACAATGAAGCTTAGCGCACTGACCTGCTCAAAGGTTTGATGCCAAGATGTCAAATGACTATTCCATAAGGCCATTAGATATAGGAGCAGGGTTAGGCCAATTGGCCCATTAAGTCTGCTCTGTCATTTCATGATGGCCGATCCAATTTTCCTCTCAGCCCCGATCTCTTGCCTTCCCCCACCCCTCCCCCATATCCCTCATGCCCTGACCAATCAAGAATCTGTCATCCCCTGCCTTAAATATACTGCATGTAGAGATTTGGCCTCCACAGCTGCCTGTGGAAAAGAATTCCACAGATTCACCACACCCTCGCTAAAGAAATTCCTCCTCATCTCCATTCTAAAAGGAATCCCCTCTATTCTGAGGCTGTGTCCTCTGATCTAAGACTTTCCCGCCCTTTGAAAGCATCCTCTCCACATCCACTCTATCAAGGCCTTTCACCATTCAATAGGTTTCAATTAGGTCATCCCTTATTTTTCTGAATTTTGGCGAATACAGGCCCAGAGCCATCAAATACTCTTCATATGACAAGCCATTCAATCCTGGAATCGTTTTCGTGAACCTCCTTTGAATCCTCTCCAGTTTTCAGCACATCCTTTCTAAGATAAGGGCCCCAAAACTGCTCACAATACTCTAAGTGAGGCCTCATCACATCCCTGCTTTTATATTCTAGTCCTCGTATTCCATTCCCTCCAAGATGCTACCTGAGCCACTGAGTTCCACTTTGTATGCTGTCAGTTGTCTTACGATAATGCTCCGAGAACTCAAAGCACTGATTTACAGAGAGAGGTCTCACAGGTGGGACTCATGAGAGGGTAGCAGAATGAGGGATGATCTTTTAGAGGCGTTTAACATCATTTCAGGCATAAATATGGTGAATGCTCACAATATTTTTCCACAAAGTTAGGGAATTAAGAACCAGAATTTTTAATTGTGTTCCGTTCCGGTCACCTCATTATAGGAAGGATCTGGAAGCTTCAGGGAGGGCACAGAGGAGATTTACCAGGATGCTGCCTGGATTAGAGAGGGTGCCGAGGAGATTTACCAGGATGCTGCCTGGATTAGAGAGGGCACAGAGGAGATTTACCAGGATGCTGCCTGGATTAGAGAGGGTGCCGAGGAGATTTACCAGGATGCTGCCTGAATTAGAGAGGGTGCCGAGGAGATTTACCAGTATGCTGCCTGGATTAGAGAGGGCACAGAGGAGATTTACCAGGATGCTGCCTGGATTAGAGAGGGCACAGAGGAGATTTACCAGGATGCTGCCTGGATTAGAGAGGGCACAGAGGAGATTTACCAGGATGCTGCCTGGATTAGAGAGGGCACAGAGGAGATTTACCAGGATGCTGCCTGGATTAGAGAGGGCACAGAGGAGATTTACCAGGATGCTGCCTGGATTAGAGAGGGTGCCGAGGAGATTTACCAGGATGCTGCCTGGATTAGAGAGCATGTCTTATGAGGGTAGGTTGAGTGAGCTGGGTGTTCCTCTTTGGAGTAGAGTAGGATGAGAAGTGACTTGAGAGAGGTGTACAAGATGATAAGAGTCATAGATGAGTGGACAACCAGAGACTTTTCCCCAGGGTAGAAATGGCTGATACAAAGGGGTGTAATTTTAAGGTGGTTGTAGGAAAGTATAGGAGGGGATGCCAGAGGTTAAGTTTTTTTACACAAAGAGTGGTGAATATGTAGAATACCCTGCTAGGGGTGGTGGTAGAGACAGATACATTAGGGACATTTGAGGAACACATGGATGAAAGAAAAATGGTGAGTTAGGTAGGAAGGAAGGGTTAGATTGAGTTAGTTAGTAGGTTAAAAGGTCAGGAAAACATTTTGGGCCAAAGGGCCTGTACGTTACTGTACATGTGGTGTATTCTATGTTCCAGAGGGCCTAGGTTTAAGCTAAGAGGGAAAATATTTAATCGGAACAGATGATGTCGGAACTCAACTCCAAACTCCGATCCATCATCTGCGACCCCCACCACACAGGTCATGCTCTCTGCTCTCTGCTGCTATCAGAAAGAAGGTATAGGAGCCCCAGAACTCACACCACCAGTTTCAGGAACAGTTTATAGGCATCCGTTAGTCTCATGAGACCATGGATTTGCGCCTTGGAAGGTTTCCAGGACATAGGCCTGGGCAAGGTTTTTTATTAAGATTCAAAAAACTTTATTGTCATTCTAGCCGTACATCAGCTCTGCAGGGCTGAATGAGACAGCGTTCCTCAGGGGCAGTGCAATCATAACATAACAAACGCAACACTAAATAATAAACATAACAATAAATCGTAAAACACAACAGCCACATGTCAGTTATAAGTGTCCAGTGCAAGTTAAAAGTGTCCAAAGCAAAGTCAGGTGGAGCAGCTATTTAGCAGTCTGACTGCCTGTGGGAGGAAGCTGTTTAGTAGCCTTGTGGTTTTAGTTTTGATGCTCCTGTAATGTTTGCCTGATGGCAGAAGAACAATCAGTTCATGGAGAGGGTGTGAGGGGTCTTTAATGATGCACCGTGTCTTCTGGAGGCATCGACTCTGAAAGAGGTCTTGGACAGAAGGTAGGGAGACCCCGATAACCTTCTCTGCTCCCCTAACCACCCTCTGCAAGGCTTTTTTGTCGACAGCACTGCAGCTGGAGTACCAGGTTGTGATGCAAAAGGTCAGCACACTCTCAACCATGCCTCTGTAGAATGTAGTTGTATGGAAGACCAGCAGTTGCCCATGCTGCAAGTCTCCCCTCTCCACGGCACCGATGTTGTCCAAGGGAAGGGTATTAGGACCCATACAGCTTGGCACTGGTGTCGTCGCAGAGCAATGTGTGGTTAAGTGCAAACTAGCGACCTGCAGATCGCTAGACGAACGCCTTAACCACTTGGCCACACGCTAACACAATTACAACCCCTCAGGAACAGTTACAACCCCTCAAACATCAGGTTCCTGAACTAAAGGGGATAACCTCACTCACTCCATCACTGAGCTGTTCCCACAACCTATGGACTCACTTTCAAAGACTCTTCATCTCATGTTCTCAATATTTATTGCTTAATTATAATAATAATAATTATTATTACTTCTTTCTTTTAGTATTTGCAGAGTTTGCACATGGATTGTCCGCCCCATTGGGCGAGGTCTACCAATGATTCTACTGTGGTTATTGGATTTATTGAGTGTGCTCACAAGAAAACGAATCTGAGATTTGTATATGGTGACGTACAAGTACTCTGATAAATTACTCTGAGCTTGGTTTAATTGAGCATCTTGTTCAGTGCAGATACCATGAACTTGTCGCTGCGCTTCTCCTACGCTCTATGGTCAAATCTGCAGAAACGCAGAAGGAAGTTCTTGAGGTAGAACTTAGTCTGGAGAAAGGCCACTAGGGTCAACCAAACTGACAAACCCTAGGGCTCAAGGCAGCAACATTTCATCAAAGTTGGCGATATTTTTAACGGTGAGATTAAGGACATAAAGATGGTCATTGCAGTTCTCACTGTATGACTGTACAATCAAGTATAATCGTTTATGAAATTACCCTGAGTTGTTTAACCAGGCAGCAATAATTTGGAGTATTATGCCCTTCAGAAACATAGATGAAATTCATTTTTAACAAATCATTTTAACTGCCTGCAAATTGCACCCATTTATCACAGTAGATCCTGTGACTGAATGCAGTTTCTCCTCTGCTTTGACCAGCGGACGTCCAATGTCGCAGTCAGAGCCCGTCCCACCGTCCCAGTACTGACCCGGTTCAATCCCGACCCCGTGCGCAGTCTGTGTGGAGTTTGCACGCTCTCCCCTGTGACAGCGGGTGCTCCGGATTCCCCCGGGCTGGTCGGTTAACTGGCCCCTTGTGTGTGGACCAGTGGATGAAATCTGGGGGGAGTGGACGGGCAGGAGGGGAGAATAATAGAATGGTTGCTCGAGGGGCCTGCTTCCACTCTGCCAGTTACTTACAGCAGCAAAAGGCCATTCAGCCCTTCCCATCTAATCGGCCACTCAATTTGATCACAGTGGCTGTACGCCTTTGGAATGTGGGAGGAAACCAGAGCACCCGGAGGAAACCCACACGGTCATGAGAAGAACATACAAACTCCTTACAGACAGAAGTGGAAATCAAACCCCAATCTTACAGCTGGGAATGTAAAGCACTTCACCACCAAGCCACCCACATGTCCACAATAATAAACCTGACTCTGAGCCTCTCTAGTATTTTCTGTTTTGATTTCAAACATTCAGAATGTGGAGGGTTTTTTTTAAGATTATATCTGATTTTTTTTATTGCTTCTTTTTCATTCAGTCGACCGTCCAAGGAGGAAGAACAGAAGTCTCCAGGAACGTGGAGCAGCTTGTTGTACCGTTATACTGAACCGCACTAATTACCACTGGTGCCTCTCTGTGACTGGGTGGCGGAGACCAAACACTGCATAAATACCATGAGAAGCAAACAAGATTATCTGCAACAAAAGGTCCCACTTCCCGTACTATTATATTACGAGGACTAAAGAGTGTAATTATACTTTGAGAAAACATTTAATTACATTGTTAGTCACTAAGTTTATACATTTCAAGTAAAGTATGCTTGAGTATAGCATTAAAATGCAACTGTACTAACCAACACAAACCCAAACCAGATTCAGATATCTGTCACACGTGCATCGAAAGCGCCATCATGCCCACTAGCCTCCCCAGCATCAAGAGCATCTTCAAAAGACAATGCTTCAAAAAGGCAGCATCCATTATTAAGGACCCCCCGTCACCCAGGACATGCCCTCTTCTCATTGCTACCGTCAGGGAGGAGGTACAGGAGCTTGAAGGCACACACTCAACATTTCAGGAACAGCTTCTTCCCCTCTGCCATCGGATTTCTGAACAGACAATGAACCCACCTATAAGCACCTCACTACCTTGGCTTGTTTTTGCACTGCTTATCTAATTTAATTTATTATATGTATTTCTTATTATAATTGATAGGCATTTTATGTGTTGTACTGTACTGCTGCCGCAAAAAAGCAAACCTCAGGAAATCAAAATCAGATTTAATATCACCGGCATATGTTGTGAAATTTGTTAACTTTGCAGCAGTAGTACAATGCATTATCTAGTAAATGTAGAGGAAAAAACTGAATTACAGTAATTATATATATGTATATTGAACAGTTAAGTTAGGATAAGCAGTGCAAAAATAAACAGAAATAAATTTTAGGAAGTAGTGAGGTCGCGTTCATTGGGTTCGATGTCCATTTAGAAATCAGATGGCAGAGGGGAGGAAGCTGTTCCTGAATCACTGAAGTTTAATATGTCAGTGATATTAAACCCAATTCTGATTCTGATATACAGTGAAATGTGTTGTTTGCGTTAACAACCAACACAACCTGAGGATGTGCTGGGGGCAGGCCACGGGTGTCACCACACATTCCAGCACCCGCAATGTTGGGCAGAACATGAACCGCAATAACAGAACACAACAGCAGGAGGCTGCTAAGTAGCTGCACTTCACAGCGAGGAGTGTGTTTGTCTGTCGTGTGTACGTGTGTGCGTGTGCGTGTGTGTGTGTGTGCGTGTACGCACACGCGCGTGCGCGCAGGAATGGCCCGTGACTCTGAGGAGCTAAATCATGTCTGCAGCCTCCTCAAGCCATTCAGTACAGGTCTAGACTGATCAATTTTAAGATGCTTTTTGAACAGGAACATGTCCCAATTAAACTATCACCTTACAAATCGAGCACGGACGGCTTGGGTTGAGATATACCGTAACAACTTGCGCCACTCAGCACCCCTAATAACGACCCCTTGCCAAGACACTGAGCAGACTGTCAGACAACACACATCAAAGTTGCTGGTGAACGCAGCAGGCCAGGCAGCATCTCTAGGAAGAGGTACGGTCGACATTTCGGGCCGAGACCCTTCATCAGGACTGTCAGACAAGCCACATTTGACAGCAAGCCAAATTCAAGACGATGATAATATTGGTCAAAGATATTGACTTCAAGGAGTTTTCTTTTTAATTAGGAAGAGGGGGTTGAGGGCATTAGGGAGGGAATCCTTGCGCCTGAGTGCAGTACAGTAGTGTAGCGATTAGTGTGCTTCTTTACAGCGCCACCCATCAGCAATCAGTACTTGGGGTTCAATCCCCAACGCTGTCTGTAAAGAGTTTGTAATTCTCCCCGTAGCCACGTGGGTTTCCTCTAGTTTCCTCACACAGTCCACACGTATGCGTTAGAGTTGTTAAGTTGTACACACGTTATTTTGGTGCAGGAAGCATGGCAACACTTGCGGGCTGCTCCCAACACATCTTCAGACTGCATTGGCTGGTGGTGCAAACGACGCATTTGACCTCCCACTTCACAACCCATCATTTCACGACAAGGACCGCCAATATAAGCAGCTGTCCCAACTATTACCGAGATCTGGGCTTAATGGCAGACCGCAGACATTCCAGCCTCTCAGTGAACTTTCTCCTCTTATAAAGAGAAGACAGTCATGTGACAGTAATGAGATGTTACAGAGAGGACAAAGCTCTCCCCTCTGTAAATAAACCAGACAGAGCATCAGCTCAGCAGGACAGCGTCTCCCATCACATCTCACAAGCTGCCCGGCCAGGAGTTGCAGACGCTTGCCGGTGGATGGGAAAGATCCCAAGAAGCCATTGAGAAAAGCAGTACGGATGGTGTACAGTGGGGAGGGTCCTGACTGGTTGCATTGTCACCCGGTATGGAGGTCCCACTGCACGGGATCACAGGAGGCTCCCGAGGACTGTAGACAACACCAGCTCCATCGTGGGCACAACCCTCCCGACCATCGAGGACATTTTCAACAGAAGGTGCCTCAGCAAAGATAAATACCTTCATACATATCATTTGCTTTACTAGTCACTTGTACATCGGGACATCAAAACGTACAGGGAGATGCACCGTCAGTCCGGGGATGTGCTGAGGGCAGCCGGCAAGCGTCGCCCTGTGTGCTCCATGCCCACGACTTACTAACCACACGTTCTGGGATGTGGGAGGAAGCCAGACCACGTGGAAGAAACCCGCACGGTCACAGGGAGAACACACGAACTGTTTACAGACTGCAGTGAGATCTGAACCCCAGTTGCTGATGCTGTAAAGGCTGACTGAAACTTCTGTGTAGGCTCTATGCGGTTGTGAGCATTTATACTCGTGCGTTGGTGTGCCTGCACCGCTCCGCAATTCACCGCCAAAACGCTAGTTGGTGGTGGGGTTTCTATGCCACCGCGTTGAGTTTCTTTGTGTACTTTAAACAATGGCGACAAAACTGAGCGCATCATGTTGGAGTTGGAGCTAATAAATGTTGAACAAGAGGTACTTTTGTTGAAATTACTGCAACACAGAGAAGAGAGAAGACATCAGAGGAGATGGTGTGTACGACCATTGAACGGATCGAGGCAGAAGGAGGGTGAATTTTCTGTGCTTGTCCGGCCACTGAGAGACATGGACGAGGCAATACATTTCAAATATTTTCGGATGTCGGCAGGTAGACTTGGTTTATCGTTCAGAAGCAAGCAGAAATGCATAGGAGGAAATGCGATGCTACCAAGCAGTCCAATCACAGTTGCAGCGGACTGTGCCGCCATGATGCATAGTTACATTTTTGGGGAGGTGCGCGTTAAGCTACAGCATAGGGTACGGCGTACGGTATGCGGTTACTCCGTATCTACAGCGTAGATTTGACACAGAAGTATAAATTGGCCCTAAGGTGCCACGCTCCTGTGCAGTCCATGTAACTAGCATCCATCATTCAGGGAATTTATTTATTGAGATAGCGTGTAGATTAAGCCTTTCTGGCCCTTCGAGTTGCACCACCCAGCAATCCCTCTAATCACAGGACAATTTACAATGATCAATTGGTATGTCAAAGGACTGAGGGAGGAAACCGGAGCACCCGGAGGAAACCCACGCGGTCATGGGGAGAACGTACAAACTCCTTACAGGCAGTGGCGGGAATTGAACCTGGCTCACCGGTACTGTAAAGTGTTGTGCTAACCACGACGCTACTGTGCTGTCCCAAGGTCAATTCCATCCTCCCACATTCCCCCCCCCCCACCCCACTCACCCCACGAGAACAAGGAAGGATGCAAACAAGTACTGGTACACCCACGTCCCTGTGTTCTACATCCTCCTCCTCAGGACTCTGCTTTGAAACTGTGAAAGTTCTACCCTGATTTATTTTCCCAAAATACAACACCTCACACCGATCTAAATTAAACAGCATTTGCCATTCATCGCTCTACTGACAGGATCCCCATGTAATCCCGATAACCATCCTCCTCAGTGTACAATTTTCAACAAGCGTCCCACATCACCGCCCGGTGTGAAGAGCCCAGTGCACGCGATCGGAAAAAGCTACAGAGGCTTGCAAGCTAGCCAGCTGCATCGTGGGCACAACCCTCCCCCCCACCACTGAGGACATACGATCTCATAAAAACGCAAGACACAGAAGCAGAATGAGGCCATCTGGCCCATCGAGTCTGCTCTGCTAGTCAATCATGGCTGATTGTTTTCCCCACACAACCCCATTTCCCTGCCTTCTCCCCAAAATCTCTGATGCCCTTCCCCACACTTTCTGTGGGGATCAGCTTCCTTCCCTCTGCCATCAGATTTCTGAACGGTCCAAGAACACTACCTCACTATTTTGCTGTTTTCTTGCACTACACGTTTATTTCTTTATACTTCTATTGTAACTTACAGAAATTTAAGGGTGAAAGGTAAACGGATGATGATGATGACGTCGGCCCAGGCCTGAGAGGCCAGCGTCGGGCATTTTCATGCCTTACAAGGCGCGGAACGAGAGAGACTGTGTGGCGCGCCATTCCTCACACAGACATTTCACAGTACAGTATTTTCTTTACTTTACGAGGTTGTTGAGTTGCGAGCTCAACACTCAACCCGGCACGGATGGAAAGCGTACTCGGGAACGGCCCGACTGGATTCGAACCCAGGACCCTCCATTCCGGAGTCCGGCACTGATGTCACTGCGCCATCAGCCGAGAAAACTGTTTAAGGGGAACTAAAAGGGGAATTGCTGTGTATTTAATATTTCAATAATATTTGAGTGATCTTATATATATACTGTTTCATTAAGCATTCTTGTTCATTTAAATAATTAATCATGGGTTATATACGTAAAAATCCATGAATTGCATACATCATCACGCTACCACGACAGGCACCCCTTGCTTAAAATAAACTCAAAGTCAGACCTGCCTTTCGGACTCCCGGGTCTTCATTAGTCTAATGAGGAGGACCGCCAATTAGTTTAATGTTTTGAATGTCAACTCTGAGAGGATGGTGCAAGTGTAGAATGAGCTACCAGTGGAGGTGGTAGATGCAGGTTTGATTTCAGCGTTTAAGAGGAGTTTAGATAAGTACAAGGATGGGAGGGGTACGGAAGGCTATGGCTCAGGTGCAGATTGTTGGGATGAGGCAGGATCACAGTTCAGCATGGACTAGATGGGTCAAAGGGCCTGTTTCTGTGCTGTACTGCTCAGAATTGGAATCTGAATCAGGTTTAATATCACAGGCACATGTCATGAAATTTGCTGTTATGACTCACTGACTTTTTTTTGTCTGCACTGACTGTTGCTGTAAAACAACAGATTTCACAACATATTTCAGTGATAATAAACCTTATTCTGATTCTGGTCCTCTTTAATGTAAAAAACCTGCCAGTGACCTTCACACCAGCAGCAAAGCCTGACTCCAGGTTACAGAGAGAGACTGAAACCCTTTACCCAACCTGTCCGACACTGATGGCTCTCGTTCACTCCTTCTCCCCCAAACACTCAAAGACACAAAGTAAGTTCAATATCAAAGTCCATATATGTGACCATATACTACCTTTAGATTCATTCTAGAGTCACCGACTCATAGAGCACTACAAGACTGAAACAGGCCCTTCAGCCCATCTAGTCTGCCAAGCCCCACTGACCTGGAGCTGGACCAATAGCTCTCCCAAACCCCTCCCATCCCTGTATATTTTCTTGCAGGCACTTACAGGAAAATAAAGAAATACAGTAGAATTTATGAAAAAACTAGACCTAAACAAAGAATGACGAACAACCAATGTGCAAAGGATGACAACTCAATGAAAAAATAATTTTCTTTTTAATTTTATTGAGATGCAGTGCAGAACGTGCCCTTCACGCCATGCCGCCCAGCAACCCCCCCCCCCCCAGTTAAACTTAATCACAGGACGATTTACAATGTCCAATTAACCTACAAATCAGTAGTTCTTTGGACTGTGGGAGGAACCCCACGCGGTCACAGGGAGGACCTACAAACTCCTTATAGGCAGCGGCGGGAAGTGAACCCGGGTTGCTGGTACTGTAAAGCATTTGTGCTAACCACCGTGCTACTGTGCTAAACATAATTTAAGAATAATACTGAGAACATGAAGTGTAGAGTACTTGAAATTTAGTTTATAGGTTGTGGAATCAGTTCAGAGTTGAGATGGATGAAGTTATCCACCCTGGTTCAGGAGCATGAGGCTGGTGGGGTAATAACTATTTCTGAACCTGGGACCTAAGGCTTACGAGGCCAAGTTGCTAGCTCGACACGCAACCCAGCACGAATGGAAAGCATGCAAGGGAGCTAGCTGGATTCGAACTCGGGAGCCTTTGCTCCAAAGTCCAGCGCTGATGCCACTACGCCACCAGCCGGTGAGAGGATGGTGCAAGTGTAGAGTAAGCTGCCAGAGGAGGTGGTAGCTGCAGGTTTGATTTCTTCCCGATAGTAGAAGTGAGAAGAGAGCATGGGGTTCCTTGATGAAGTTATGAGGTGATCTGAGATTCCATCTCACGACATAACTGCTCAGATTTCTCTGTCTTTCCCCGTTCTGTTCAATCGTCCCTGACAGCTCCTTACGCATCTGTGACACAAATTCGGTGACCAGACCCAGGATGCTTGTTGTTGACTCAGTGATTTACAGCAGAAGAAACTGTCCAAGGTTATTGTCAAATAGTTTAAATTTCTAACTATAATAAGAACAGAATGCAGAACCAAGTGTAATAGCTACAGAGGACAGTGCGGTGCTGGGAGACAAGGTGCAAGGCCATAACGAGGTAAACTGTGAGCGCAAGAGTCCATCTTGTCATACTAGGGGATCACTCAATAGTCTTTCAACAGCGGGTTCGAAGCTGCCCTTGGGCCTGGTGATACGTGCTTTCAAGCTTCTGTATCTTCTACCCGATGGGAGAGGGGAAAAGGGAGTAAGTCCGGGGTGGCTGGAGCCTTTGATTATGTTGGCTGCTTTACTGAGGCAGTGGGAGGCACAGAACAGAGGATATAGTGTCAGGCTTACAGAGAAAGTGCAGTGCAGATGCGTAATAATCAGGTGGATGGTGAGATCTATGTTTTGCATTAGTGTGCTGTATAATTTTATTTGTCACATGTACATCAAACATTAAAACATACAGTGAAACACACACAAAAATACTGGAGGAACTTAGCAGGCCAGGCAGCATCTAAGGAAAAAGGTACACTCCACTTTTCAGGCCGAAATCCTTCAGCAGGACAGTAAGAGTCGACTGGACTTCTTCCCACAGATACTGCCTGGCCTGCAGAGTTCCTCCAGCATTTTGTGCATGTTGCTCTGGATTTCCAGCATCTACAGATTTTCTCCTGTTTGTGGAAAGCACACAGCAAAATGCGTCGTTGACAGTCTGAGGATTTGCTGAGGGCAGCTCGCAAGTATCGCCAAGCTTCCAGTGCCAACGTAGGATGCCCACAACTTAATAACCCTCACCCGTATGTACCCAAGGAAACCGGACGACCCAGAGGAAACCCACGTGATCACGGGGAGAACGTACAAACTCCTTAGAGGCAGTGGCAGGAATTGAACTCACATTCATGGTGCCATAATAGTGTTACTTTTTTACCTACTGCCCATTACACCTCTGACCACGTGGGTTTCCTCTGGGTGCTACAGTTTCCTCCCACATTCTAGAGATGTATGAGTTAGGGTTAGTAAGTTGTGGCCATGCTACTTTGGTACCTGATTTACTGTTTGCACGATTTGTGTTTTTTTTTCTCTCTGTACATTAGGTGTTTGATGGTCTTTTTTTTAATGGGCTCTATTGGGTTTCTTCATTTTGTGGCTGCCTGTAAAGAGACGAATCTCAAAGTTGTATAATGTATACATACTTTATATTTTGAACTTTGAACTCTGAAGTATGGTGACACTTGCGCGCTGCCCCCAGCCAATATTTGGAACGTGTCGGTCATTGACGAAAGCGACACACTTCACTGTATGCTTCGATGTACGTGTGACAACTAAAGCTCATCTTTAATCTTTGAAGAGATGCTGCTCTACCCTCTGCTCCTCTCTCATTTAAACTGCAAGTTGAGGGACCCCGGCCTAAACCAGGAAGTCCGATTAAGCTAAAGTCCAGTCTTGTACAGCAGAGAAGCAACGGGCCGAATGTCATCCGCCCAGCTGAGGAATATTGGGCTGAATATGGGGAGCAATATTACCTGGCAATGATGCAGAGAGAAAGGTGCAAAGTGCCCACTTAACAAGGCTTCTGAGCTTAAACTGCGCACTGTCAGAGGGCAGATTTGTACTCAGCGGTTAACCTTTCTATATCAGCTTTAACAGGTTGTTACGAGAGTTTTAATTAACAGCCAACCATCACCCATGATGAATTGATCAGAAATAAGATATTAAAGTGCTCCAGAGATCCATGGTTCTAACAGCTCCCTGCCTGAAGGAACCTTCCTGAAAAATTGAGCCCCACCACATCAGGAGTGTCTGCAGCTGCTAATATTTTGATGAAAAAAAATCTCAGGGGTAGAGATTGAAAATAGTTTAACACTTGCCTTTCATAATGCCTACCTTGATAGAATTCCCTACAGCTAGGCTTGTTTTCACCATACTTCAGGACTTAGTTACTGCCCCTTCTGCCACTGGTGATTAGGGCATCAATGAAGGTCCTCCAGAGATGTACAGAAGAATATTTCATTGCTGTTCCCATAACAATTGTTTTCTGACCAGTCAAGAGTTCTTAGCCCTGAGCTGAACCCCTGAATCTGGAGGACCGGTGGACCACTCTTAGTCTGGCCTCTGTCCTATGACCTGTTTGGCATGGGTGACCCTACCAAGAGCCGAAGAATAGAGCCCTGACTCCAGCCAACATAGCTCTCTAGATCATTGATGCGCGCAAGCGTCCAAACCCAACGACAAGTTTGTGTTCCTCTTGGAGGACCTCTCTCATTAACAAATCATTTTCACTCACAGAACTGCCACTCACCCGATGTTTTTCTGTTTTTCGCATCATTCTCTGTAAACTCTAGATACTGTTGAGTGTGAAAACCCCCGGAGATTAGCAGTTTCAGAGATACTCTAACCACCCCATCTGGCGCCAAAGTCACTTAGATCACATTTCTTCCCCATTTTGATGTCTGGTCTGAACAACTGAACTTCTTGACCATGTCTGCATACTATTATGCATTGCGTGGCTGCCACATGATTGGGTGATTAGATAATTGTATTAATGAGTAGGTGTACAGGTGTAGCTAATAAAATAGAACTTGATTGTCACTGCTCAAAACAACGAGATTGTGGTCCTTGCAAAACAGATATTTACAATGCATATAGTACGGCTTAATTTTTAAAAATTCCCATATTTACATGCAACAAGTGACTTTGATATCCATAACACTCAAACGCTATCGGCAAGCCGGGGTGTAGCCTTATTCAGCTGCACAGCAGCCCTCGGGAAGAAGCTGTTTTTCAGCCTTACCGTCTTGGCTAAGAAGTTTCTGTATCTCCTACCAGATGGCAGGAGATTGAACAGACAGTGTCCGGGATGGAATGGAGTGTGCCGAGGGTTGTAGATTGTCTCAGGTCCAGTAGTTGAGTTCCAATGATGTGCTGAGCCAACCTAATCACCCGTTGGAATGCTCTGTGATCTGTCTTGCTGCAGCTAGAATAACACACTGTCATTTCCGATTGTCAGTATGATCTCTATGGCACATCGATAAAAGTTGGCCAGCAATTATTGGGCAGATTAGCTCTCCTTAAGCCCCTCCGGTAGTATAGTCACTGTTGTGCCTTCCCTACTATCAAGGTGGTGTTGATGGATCAAGACAGCTCTTCGGTGATGTCCATCCCCAAAAACTTGAAGTTGGAGACCTTTTCTACGACCTCACCATTTCTGAGTAGTGGGGCTTGTTCAGGACCTTTTGCCTTCCTGAAGTTAATTACCATTTCTTTTGTCTTCTTAATGTTGAGTGATAGATTGTGGTTCCTGCACCAAACAGACAGTTCAGCACTCGCTCTCTAAACACAGATTCGTCATTGATTGTGATTTGGCCGATCACAGTTGTGTCATCTGCAAATTTGATGATGGAGTTTGTAGCGTAGGCAGGAGTGCAGTCACAGGTGAAGAGCGAATGGAGAAATGGGTTCAGTCTAACCCTTCTCTACTACAAAGCCACCCACTTTTCCATCAACTGTGACATTTGGCCAATCGAATAAGTGCTAATCCCCAGCAGTCCAATCATTTGAGGCCTCTATCGGTCAAGATCGGCCATGGATATTGCGCGCTAGCTGTCCAGATACGTAAGTCAGGGCAGCACAATATGGAGAGAAAGCTGTTGCCCATATAGCAAGCTCCGCCTTCCCATCCATCATACGAACCCAAAGGAACAGCAGACACCAATAAACTTTGGCACCAGCAATGTCATAAGAGTTGACAGTCAGCATTGAACTCAAACACAGAACTTGCCTTTGGGGCTCCAGCTCCAGATTTTTCCCCTGGGGTTTACTCCTGAAGCCTTCCCCATGAGTGGGTATAGCTGCAAGGCAGTGGAAGTTCGAGATTAGTTTTCAATTAATCTCATTAGATAAAGGTACAAATTAGGCCATTCAGATGCTCAACTCTACACTGCCCTTCAATGAAGAGTTTTTCTCTCAACCCCATTCTGCTCCCTTCTTCCTGTAACCTTTAATCCCCTTACCAACCAGGAACCTAACAATTTCTGCCTTGAATATGCTCAATCATTTGGCCTCTACAGCTGCCAATGGCAACAAATCCCACAGATTCACCACCTCTGGCTGAAGAAATGCCTTTTAACCATATAACCATATAACAATTACAGCACGGAAACAGGCCATCTCGGCCCTCCTAGTCCGTGCCGAACTCTTACTCTCACCTAGTCCCACCGACCTGCACTCAGCCCATAACCCTCCATTCCTTTCCTGTCCATATAGCTGTCCAATTTAACTTTAAACGACAACATCGAACTTGCCTCAACTACTTCTGCTGGAAGCTCGTTCCATGCAGCTACCACTCTCTGAGTAAAGAAGTTCCCCCTCATGTTACCCCTAAACTTTTGCCCTTTAACTCTCAACTCATGTCCTCTTGTTCGAATCTCCCCCACTCTCAATGGAAAAAGCCTATCCACGTCAACTCTATCTATCCCCCTCATAATTTTAAACACCTCTATCAAGTCCCCCCTCAACCTTCTACGCTCCAAAGAATAAAGACCTATCTTGTTCAACGTGTCTCTGTAACTTAGGTGATGAAACCCAGGTAACATTCTAGTAAATCTTCTCTGTATTCTCTCTGTTTTGTTGACATCTTTCCTATAATTCGGTGACCAGAACTGTACACAATACTCCAAATTTGGCCTCACCAATGCCTTATACAATTTCAATATTACATCCCAACTCCTATACTCAATGCTCTGATTTATAAAGGCCAGCGTACCAAAAGCTTTCTTCACCACCCTATCCACATGAGATTCCACCTTCAGGGAACTATACGCCATTATTCCTAGATCCCTCTGTTCTACAGTATTCTTCAATGCCCTACCATTTACCATGTATGTCCTATTTTGATTAGTCCTACCAAAATGTAGCACCTCACATTTATCAGCATTAAACTCCATCTGCCATCTTTCAGCCCACTCTTCTAACTGATCTAAATCTCTCTGCAAGCTTTGAAAACCTACCTCATTATCCACAACTCCACCTATCTTAGTATCATCTGCACACTTACTAATCCAATTTACCACCCCATCATCCAGATCATTAATGTACATGACAAATAACATTAGACCCAGTACAGATCCCTGAGGCACACCACTAGTCACTGGCCTCCAATCTGATAAACAGTTATCCACCACCACTTTCTGGTGTCTCCCATCCAGCCAGTGCTGAATCCATTTTACTACTTCAATATTAATTCCTAACGATTGAACCTTCCTAACCAACCTTCCGTGCGGAAGGTTATCTGAAAACTCAGCTGTTCAACCAACTCCTCAATGGGTTTCTGGTTGCTCAGGATGCAGCTCCTGGACATTGATGGTGGAGATGGAATTTGAGCCAGTCAGTGTGATTGGGCCATCCCTTTGTTCTAAGGCTGTGCCTTGGTTTTCGGGCAGGTGGGGGTCGGCAGCTCAGAGGGAAACTCTGATCTGAACCCTCTGCTGCCTTGCGGCTATACCCACTCCGGGGAAGGCTTCAGGAGTAAACCCCGAGGAAAAATCTGGAGCTGGAGTCTCTGAGGTATTGTGTTCAATGCTCACTGGCTACTCCTGCAATGCTGCTGGGGTAGATTCTTCGGCTGTGTGGAGAGGGGGAGCCCGCTGCATGGGCAACAGCAGCTTTCCATATCGCGCTATCCTGGCTTGTGTATCATGTAGACAGCTAGAGTGTAATTTTTGCGTTTGACCCCAACCAACGGCGGGCTGCTGCTCAGGAGCACGGATCCTGGACTGTCCCAATGAAAGAAATAGCCTCTTCAAGTCAACTCCATCCAGGTCTCCCCCTCACATTTCTCCTTGCATTTCATCACCCCAGAGCAACAATATTTCATTTTGTTACGTATGGCTGCATGACAATAAACCTGCACTTGAACTTGTAATCCCTATTACTATATGTCCAAGTGATGTAGGAAGAGGTACACAGGCTCATCCAGCAATCCCACTCCAGACTAATCTTCCCCATAACTGATTTTCCTCACATCCCCATCAGTGCTCCGCCCGGTCGATCCCTCTTGCTGGCTCGGTCAAGCAGCCAGCATTGTCAAGGACCCTGCTCACCCCAGGCGTTCCCTCTTCTCCCCTCTCCCCTCAAGCAGAAGATACAAAAGCCAGACGGTGCGCATCACCAGGCTCAAAGACAGCTTCTACCTTGCTGTTATCGGACTGCCGACTGGTTTTTGGCTTAGCACAATGCTTTACAGTACCGGTAGCCTGGGTTCAGTCCCACCGCTGTCTGTAAGGCCTACGTGGCCGTGTAGGTTCCCTCCGGGTGCTTCAGTTTCCTCCCGGTCCAAATAAGTAAACTGTCCCGTGACTGGGCTGGGATTAAATCGAGGTTTGCTGAGCGGTATGGCCTATCCCATGCTATATTTCACTGAACTTTAAAAAGTTCTTCCACCTTCCTCCCAAGTTCTGGTGAAGGGTCTCGGCCAGAAACGTCAACTGTAGACGCCGCCTGGCCCGCTGAGCTCGTCCAGCATCACTACTGAATGGCTCCCTTGTGCATTAAGATGGGCCTCTTGACCTCACGATCTACCTCGTCATGGCAGAGCACCTTATTGTCTGCCTGCACTGCACTTTCTCCGTATCTGCTACACTTTATTCTGCGTTGTTATTGTTTCCTTGTTCTACCTCGGGGCACAGCTTAACGGCTTGACCTGTTGAACAGGATTTTTACCATACCTTGGTACATACACGTGATTAAAAAAAACACTAGCCCAAGCCTGTTCACGAGGTCCTTTCCTTTCCTGTGGCACAGTCATACAAGTTTTTAGACAGCTTTCCAAAGTAACCCGTTGCATTCAAACGAGAAGCAGTGCTATCCAAATCACACAATGCTTCACTTAACTTAGTGAAATGCCCCCATCAGTGCTTCAGAGCGGAAATCTGTCAGGCGTAAATGTCAAAGCAAATCGTGGTTAAAGAAGGAGCTTTTTAAGTTTTAACAGGTATGGTCAGGAGAAAGGAGATGGGATACACCCGCAGATACACAGGTACAGGGAGAAGGAGTGAGGGGAAGTCAGGGGAGAGAAGAGAGAGAGAGAAGAGAGAGAGAGTGAGAGAGAAAGAAAAGAGAGAGAGAGAAAAGAGAGCGAGAGAGAAAAGAGAAAAAAGAGGGAAGAGGGAACGAGACAGAGGGAGAGGGAGAGCGGGAGCGAGACAGAGCAAGAGGGGAAGAGTGGGAGAGAAAGAGAGTGGCAGAGAGAGGGGAGAGAGACCCTAGCCTTAACCCTAATGCGCGAGTACATAGAATAAACAGCCGGCTCCTTCACGTGGAGAGACACTTCAAAACAAGCCAAAGGCAGGGAGATGAAGGGGCTATGTTTGGCTGTAGTGTTTCAGCACCATTTCACCTTAACCCAAAGTCAGTCAGGGACTGAAGAGATCCATTCACTGTATGCCAGAGTATCACTGTAAATACTGTCCTAAAGTTTATTACCCTCTTGTCAGCTGATTATTGAGTGTTTTCAGGTCTTGTATAGGCTCAGTCATTCTACCCCACTCATACATCACCGCACCTACACCAGCCACACAGTTTGTTTGCTCATCATCCATGGAATCACAAGAGCACGACCCAGGCCCTTCAGCCCAACTAGTCCATGCTGACCAAGAACCCCAGCTAAGGTAGTCCTATTTGCCCCTTTCCCTCTCTGTGGGGAAGGGGGTAAGTAAGTGTGGGGAGGGATAAGGGGAGGGGAGAAGGAAGGTGAAGGAGGGTGAAGGAGGAGGGAAAGGCATGAGGGGGAAAGGAGGGGAGAAGGGGAAGGGAGGAGAGATGGAAAGGGGAGAGGGAGAAGGGGATGGGGAGGAGGGAGATAAAGGGGAAGGCAAGTGGAGGTTGTGAGGGGAAGAGGGGTGGGAGAGGGGAGAGAGGGATGGGAGGGGGAGGGGAGAGGGGAAAGGAGAGAGGGAGGGGTGAGGAGGGGAGGGGGAGGGGGTGAGGGGAGTAAGGGGGGAGTGAGTGGGAGGGGTGAGTGAGAGGGGGAGGGGATGGGGCGGGTAAAGGGAGAGGGGAAAAGAGAGGGGAAAAGAGAGGGGAGGGGGACGGTTGAGAGGAAGGGGAGAAGAGTGAGTAGAAGGAGAAGGGTTGGGGAGGGAAGGGAGAGCACTTGTGAGAGAGAACAGAATAGCAGAGATGGGCGTGGGATGATCAAATGGAGGAAGGGAGGGAGCAAGAGGAAGGAGGGGGGAGGAGGATATGGCATAAACACACCCCAAGTGACAGTGTTGGTCAGTGAGCCACACCTCTCCTCCCCTCTCCCCTCCCTTCCCTCCTACAGAGATCGGCTGGTGTAATCACCCCCCCCCCACACACACACTCCTACCCTCCTTGAGAGCAGTCAGCATGCCCTGCAGATGAGCCCACTGCATACGGCCCCCACACCCGCCCAGTTCCAGCCAACAGGGCTGCCGAACTCCAGTTAAAAGTTCATCCACAATGCAGTTCAAAGCCTTCAAGCCCACAGAGAATTCCTTCAAACACAGCTTCAATCAGATTGTTCAAAGGCTCTCTTACGCAGCCAACTGCACGCTACGGGTCACCTGACCGGTCGGTCAACTGCCCCGAGGAGAAACGGAAGGTCACGAGCTCCTTCCCCCGTCAAAGCTTTCCGTCACTGACACCTGTCCCCTGTGCTCATCACCGCCCCCACCCCCCACCGCACCTCAGCCCTCCCCACCTTCAACCCATCCACAGCTGCTGAGGGCCAGAATCGTGGTTGCTAGGTAAGAGGGCTGAGGGAGGTTTTCACTCCCAGCGCTTCCCGAGCTCCTCCACTACCCTCCCCCTTCTTCATCTGGAACACTAGAGCACAAAACATACACTACAGCACAGTACAGGCCATTTGGCCCAACTTTAAAGTATATCTAACCCCTCCCTCCTGCATAGCCCTCCATTTTTCTATTATCCATGCGTCTATCTAAGAGTTTCTTAAATGTCCCTAATCTTCCTGCCTCTACCACCACCCAGGGGAGCACATTCCATGCACCCACCACTCTCTGTGTAAAAACCTACCTCTGATATCACCCCTTATACTTTCCTCCCAACACCTTAAAATTCTGTCCCCTCATATTAGCCACCATCATGACATCTCATCCTCTTCGGTACCATTAGGGAGGAGGTACAGGAGCCTGAAGGCACACACAACAATTCAGAAACAGCTTCTCCCCCTCTGTCATCCAATTTCTGAATGGACATTGAACCCATGAACAGTAATAATAATAGTAGAAATAAATAGTACTTGTTATTTCTATCTTTGTACTACTTACTTAATTTCAATATTATGTATAATTTTTCTCTATTATTATGTACTACATTGTACTGCTGCCTCAAAGTCAACAAATTTCAAGACACACGAGGAAATCTGCAGATGCTGGGACTTCAAGCAACACACATAAAAGTTGCTGGTGAACGCAGCAGGCCAGGCAGCATCTATAGGAAGAGGTACAGTCGACGTTTCAGGCCGAGACCCTTCATCAGGACTAACTGAAGGAAGAGCTAGTAAGAGATTTGAAAGTGGGAGAGGGAGGGGGAGATCCAAAATGATAGGAGAAGACAGGAGGGGGAGGGATGGAGCCAAGAGCTGGACAGGTGATTGGCAAAGGGGATATGAGGATCATGGGACAGGAGGCCTAGGGAGAAGGAAAAGGGGGAGGGGGGAAAAAAACCAGAGGATGGGCAAGGGGTATAGTGAGGGGGACAGAGAGAGAAAAAGAATGTGTGTATATAAATAAAGAATGGATGGGGTATGAGGGGGAGGCAGGGCATTAGCGTAAGTTTGGGAAGTCAATGTCATTAGCGGAAATTTCACGACATATGCTGATGATATTAAACCTGATTCTGAAAGCACTAACTTGCTCAGCCTATCCTCAGAAGGCACGCTCTCTAATCCTGGTAAATCTCCTCTGAACCCTCTCTACAGTTTCTACATTCTTCCTGTAATGAGGTAACCAGAACTGGACACAATATTCCAAGTGTGGTCTAAGCAGGGTTTTACAGAGCTGCAACATTACCTTTAGGTGGCGGGGTAGAGATAAGTCTCTCTACCTATGGAGGTGTAGAGTGCTCCTTCCCTCCACCAGCTTGAAGGTCACCCGTGGGCAAGGTGTAGCACTTGCCTAGCCTCCGATCAGGGTCACGTGAAGCCATGGGGGCAGGTGGTGGATGGTCGTATAAACAGCTGGTTCATATCACAAGTCCTGGTTATGCGATCACTGACGCCAGACAGACAATCTCTGAAGAGTATAATGGCTGGGGTCACCCGTCTTGTAAAGACACTGCCCAGAAGAAGGCAATGACAAACCACTTCTGTAGAAAATTGGCCAAGAACAATCATATCCAGGATATGTCCTCTTCTTATTACTACCATTCGGGAGGAGGCACAGTAGCCTGACGGCCCTTACTCAGTGATTCAGGAACAGCTTTTCCCCTCTCCGCTGTCACATATCTGAACGGTCCCACAATCAGCTCCCCCCCTCACTGTCAGATATCTGAACGGTTCCACAATCAGCTTTTCCCCTCACTGTCAGATACCTGAACGGTCCCACAATCAGCTTTTCCCCTCCGCTGTCACATAGAAACATAGAAACATAGAAAATAGGTGCAGGAGTAGGCCATTCGGCCCTTTGAGCCTGTACTGCCATTTATTATGATCATGGCTGATCATCCAACTCAGAACCCCGCCCCAGCCTTCCCTCCATACCCCCTGACCCCCGTAGCCACAAGGGCCATATCTAACTCCCTCTTAAATATAGCCAATGAACTGGCCTCAACTGTTTCCTGTGGCAGAGAATTCCACATATCTGAATGGTTCCACAATCAGCTCCCCCCCTCACTGTCAGATACCTGAACGGTTCCACAATCAGCTCCCCCCCTCACTGTCAGATATCTGAACGGTCCCACAATCAGCTCCCCCCCTCACTGTCAGATATCTGAACGGTGTCACAATCAGCTCCCCCCCTCACTGTCAGATAACTGAACGGTTCCACAATCAGCTCCCCCCCTCACTGTCAGATATCTGAACTGTCCCACAATCAGCTCCCCCCCTCACTGTCAGATAACTGAACGGTTCCACAATCAGCTCCCCCCCTCACTGTCAGATATCTGAACAGTCCCACAATCAGCTTTTTCCCTCCGCTGTCACATATCTGAATGGTCCCACAATCAGCTCCCCTCCTCACTGTCAGATACCTGAACGGTTCCATGAACCCCACCTTGTTACTCATCCCTTGCACTATTTATTTGTGACTTCCAGTCTTTTTTACATCTCGCACCGTAGTGCGGCCGTGCTGCAGAATTTCACAACATATGTCAGTGATAATAAAGCTGATGGTGATTCTGAACTCGTTGGACCTGGTACAGTTCTCCCCAGATACCTCAGCCTCTTCTGCTGCGCAGTTTGAGGGATTAATGCTGCGTTCTGCAAGGGTCATCAAGCGAGTTTGTGCACCTCGGAATAATTCCGCTGCCCCCACAGGGCCGCGAGCTCCAAGCACTCGTCAATCAGGAGGCAGCGAGTGGAGTAGGGTCATCGAACTGTTCAAACCACAGTAATCCATCTTCAGTGCCAGTCAGGAACGATTCCACACCTGGACAATAACGGGGGCCCGAAGATTAACTCAATGACCTTGCCACAGTGCAGCAGGCCAGAACCTCTCACTCCGATGCATTTAAATTCTCATGCATGATAGCTGTCTGTCACCACAGTCACTCTACTCAAAGACTCAGGCTTCAATTGCAGAGAAAACAGGAGACCCAGGCTTCCGCGATCAAAAGGGTAATATATCTGAAGCTGGGAGGCAGATCATCGGTTACGTACACAGTACCACCCCTGCGGCCCACAATGTTGTGCCGACCTTTTAACCTACTCCAAGATCCATCTAACCCTTCCCTCCCACGTAGCCCTCCGTTTTTCCTTCCATCATCTGCCGAGCTAAGATCTCTTAAATCTGGGGGTTCCCAAACTTTTTTATGCCGTGGAGCAAGGGGTCCATGGACCCCAGACTGGAAACCCCTGTTAAATATCCCTGCCTCTACCACCACCCCTGACAGTGCATACCATGCACCTACCACTCTCTGCATAAAAACCTCCCTCTGACATCCACCCCCATACATTCCTCCAACCACCTTAAATTTACGCCCACTCATATTAGCCATTTCCTCCTGGGATAAAGTCCTCGGCTGTCCACTCTACCTATGCCTCCTATCATCGGTCAAGTCACCTTTCCCTACTCCTTCAGTCGAACGAGGAAGTCCCTAGCTCGCTCAGCCTATCCTCAAAAGGCATGCTCTCTAATCCAGGCAGCAACCTGGTAAGTCTCCTCTGCACCTTCTCTAAAGCTTCCACATCCTTCCTATCGTAACGCTCAGCTATATTGGCTCGTATATGTCTAGGGGAAATCCCGCCCAGCACCAGCCTGGACGCTTCCCGCTGAGTCGGTTGCTGTACCGCTGCCACCCGAATCAATCACAAACATCAATCATCGGCCAGCACACCCAGTATGTTTTACCGAGTACACTTTATAGATATTACTAAGTCTATGAAATTAATATAAATTCAATGCAGAAAAGGAAGTAAGGGGAAAAAAAAGGCGCCAGACTTATCAAAGTCCAAGTTCTTCGTGCACAACCATTGGAGCTCAATAAATTCCTGACGACCACCTGGATCCTGTCGACTCACGGCTCGGGACCACCCGGAGTGATCGACAGGAGTCTTTTCGCACGTCCGCCGTTCTCTCCATCTCTCCCCCGACTCCCCGCCAAAAACCCCCGTCCACAGTCATATGAGACAGCATTATCACCCGAAAAAAACGATACATGAACACCCATTGGCTAATAGCACCCTGCTGTCTGTATTAACCCAAGCAAATGTCTAGTTAGAGACTTTCTCAGCATTTAACATAACAAAGAAGCATTCCCCAGTATAACATAACAAAGGAGCCATTTTAATTAGCCTACACAGTAACATAAGAGACGAAACCCCCTTACACTATAATGAGGTGACCAGAACTGAACACAATACTCCAGGTGTGGTCTAAACAGAGTTAGGTCGACTGATGGATATGTCAAGCACTTCCTACGGTTTCTCAGTCTGGATTTCCAGAAATTAAGAGTCGTTTACTTATCGGGAGATTTAGTTACCAACCCTGCCCCAGGGATTCTCCACAGGCAGAGGCAGATGGGCTTCTAGCCACAGAATGGAAAACGCAAGCCTAGAATAGATCTGGCGGCGTCTGTGAGGAAACACTTTTCCGCTTCTCTCTCCACAGCTGCTGGCTGGCCTGCTAAGTATATGTTTTATTTGGAGTTAGAGAAGCAGGGGGGCAGAGAGACAGAGAGATAGACAGAAGAGGGCAGAGATAGAGGTGGGGGCTGAGGGGATGGGGAAGGGAGGGGAGAGAGAGGGAAGTATGGGGAGAGGGAGTGGAGAAGGATAGAGGGGAGAGGGAGAGAGTGAAGGGGAGAAAGGGGAGGGGCAGGGAAAGGAGGAGAGGGTGTTAGGAGAGAGGGGAAGAGAATGAGAGGGGAGAAGAAGAAGAAGAAGAAGAAGAGAGGAGGGAAGGAGGATAAGAGAGGAGGCAGAGAGAGAGAAGGGCTGAGGTAGCTGAAGGAGTAAGGGAATGAGAGAGGGCATTACCAATATGATTACCACAAAGACGTGGAAGAGTACTGGTCTGTATGCCCTCCCAGTGTCAACAACAGACCCACACTCAGCAGTTCCCAGGTCGACAGCTTGTAGCGAATGCTTACCATTGACACGAGATCTCATACAGTATGCTCTATGCCTGTAAGGAGTTTATACATTCTCTCCGTGACCATGTGGATTTCCTCCAAGTGCTCCAGTTCCCTCCCACAGACCAAAGACATGGGTTCGGGTTGTGGGCATGATGTGTTGATGCCAAAAGTATGGCGGCACTTGCGGGCTGCCCTGGCACAACCCTCACTGATCTGATTTGTAGCAAATGGCACATTTCTCTGTATGTATCGATGTACACATGACAAGTAAAGCTAATCTTTAGTCAAGTGGCAACGACGCAAATAATCCAGTATTTTAATCAAGGGATAAGCCACAGACATAAAAAGGGCAGCACATCATGAACACAAGAGATTCTGCAGATGCTGGAAATCCAGAACAACACACACAAAATGCTGGAGGAACTCAGCAGGCCAGGCAGCATCTATGGAAGCGAATAAACAGTCAATGTTTCCGGCTGAGTCCTTTCTTCAAGACTGAAAAGGAAGGGCAGCGTAGTGGCTAGCACAACACTTCACAGCACCAGCAACTGAGGTTAAATTCCCACCGCTGCCTGTAAAGAGTTTGCACGTTTTTACCATAACTACATGGTTTTCCTCTGGGTGCTCTGGTTTCCTCCCACAGTCCAAAGATGTACCTTTTGGCAGGTTAACTGGTCATTGTAAGTTGTCCTGTGATTAGGCTGGGGTTAAATGGGGATTTGCTGAGCAGCGAGACTCGAAGGACCAGAAGGGTTTATTCGGCACTGCTTCTCAATAATAAAAAATAAATAAAATTGGTAATTTTGGGACTACTGGGAGAGAGGGAGGGAAGAAGGCAGGGAAACAGGGAAAGGATGGTAGGATTTAATATTTTGCTCTGAGTTATACAAGCAAGGAAACAAGCTCTTCAGATCACTGAGTCTGCGCTGACCATAAGTTCCCTATTTAAACTATATTATATTCTTTCCCCCTCCCCCTCCTCTCAGACTCTGCCCATCAACCACACACTGAGAGGCGATTTACACCAGCCAATTAACCCACCGACCTGCCTGCCTGTGGGATGTGGGAGACCCACTCCCCACTTCCGGGAGGGGAGGGAGTGCTCAGATTTGAACCAGCTGCTGTTTAAAGATGGTGCCCTCTCACTCCGAAGCCCCCAGCAGAGGGCAACAGTTTGCTTCGTTTAACTGATCGCTCCCTCCCGTGAAACGTCAGGCACAGTGAGTGCCTCATGCGGGGAGTTTGACGGGAGCACGAGGGACAGTTCCCATCGGCCGCCCGGAGCCTGGCCGTCCTTGGTCAGCCTGGGGCTCAGCAGAGCTGGCCGCGTTGCCCACTGCTAAATGCGCACACGCGCATCCTCCCTCACATGCACATGAGGTTCACGTACGTGCAACTACACGCAAGCAAATGCACTCCCAAGCATGCAACTGCACATGCGTTCACACCCAACACCCGCACACACGCCTACACTTGCTTCCACGGTTAAGTTGAAGTTCAGCAGCCTCGGACACCTTGACTAGTGTTAAAAATGTAACTTTGTACACAAACACACACACTACTGGAAGTTGTCTACCGTCCCTCGTAACCTTTAAGAACCTTACCATATTATAAACCAATTTCCTGCATGTCCATCAGACCTAGGAGCAGAATTAGGGCATTCGGCCCATCAAGTCTCATCTGCCATTCCATCATGGCTGATTTATTTTCTCTCTCAATCCTATTCTTCTGTCTTCGCCCTGTAAACTTTGACACCCTGACTAATCAAGAACCTATCAATCTCTGCTTTAAATACACCCAGTGACTTGGCCTCCACAGCCATCTGCAACAATGAATTCCACAGACTCACCAACCTCTGGCTAAAGAAATTCCTCCTCATCTCTGTTCCAAATGGATGTCCCTCTACTCTGAAGTTCTGCCCTTTGGTCCTAGACTTCCCCACTAAAGGAAACATCCTCTCCATGTCCACTCATCTAGACCTTTCAAAAGTCGATACACTTCAATGAGATTCCACCCCCCCCCCCATTCTTCTAAACACCAGCAAGCACAGGCCCAGAGACATCAAACTCTTCTCGTATGTTAACCCTTTCGTTCCTGGGGTCCTTCTCATGAACCTCCTCCGACCCAGTGCAACGCCAGCACATCCTTGGATTAGGGGCTCAAAACAGCTCACAATACTCCGGGTGCGGTCTGATGGGATCTGCACTGAGGTGATCTTTATCTGTACACAAGGACCTTTGTTAGTGTATTTATAAAAAATGCCAGGCTCTGTGGAATTTAAAATTAGGTGACTGCTGCTTAACCAACCATGAAACGCCAGCAACCTCATGGGATTCTCCACTATAATTAGAAACAGCTTCCCTCCAATGACCCAAATACTGTCTCAGCATCCCCACAATATCCAGAGCTGGCCCTTCGGAATACTACACTTCTCTGTAGTAAGAATCTTGGAATATTGTGCTCATTTCTGGTCACCTCATTATAACAAGGATGTGGAAGCTTTCGAGAGGGTGCTCAACCAGGATAGTACCTGGACCAGAGACCAGGTCTTATGAGGAAAGGTTGAGTGAGCTCGGGCTTTTCTCTTTGGGGTGAAGGAGGATGAGAGGAGACTTGACAGAGTCAAGGGGCACAGATCGAGTGGACAGCCAGCATGTTTCCTCGTGTTGAAAATGGCTAATACAAGGGGGCAGTGGTTGCAGGAAAGTATAGGTGGAGGCTCTTTAACCCACAGAGTGGTAAATCCAAGGAACTCATTGCCAGGGGTGGTGGTGGAGGCAGATGCACTAGGGACATTTAAAGAGACTTAGATGGATGATAGAAAATTCGAAGGTTATGCAGGAGGGAAAGGCTGGATTGATCTTGAAGTAGGTTAAAAGGTCGGCATAACATTGCGGGCCGAAGGGCCTGTGGTGTGCTGTATGTCCTCTGACATCATTTATAGAGAGCAGAGGGAGAGCATCATTCAACCTGCATCACTACAGCAGGCCATTGCTCTTTATGTGATGTTCCTGTGCACAGATTGGGCACTGTATTTCTTGTCTCACAGCTCTGATGTCTCTCCGAACTCATTATCGAGTTACGCTGGAAAGTCTCTTCAAAGTGTATCCTTCTCTCCACGATGGTGGTACGATGAGACCCTCCCTCAGTTCTCTCCCTCTGCTGGTCTCCCGCCATCCACCTATCACCTACCAGTGTCCTCGTGCACGATTCCCTAACGCAGGCGTTTCCAACCTTCTTTATGCCACAGACATAAACTGCTTAGTGGAACTCAGGTAGGGAAGCCCTTGCCCTAAAACTTAACTTGCAGGTTGAGTCGGTGGTGAGGAAGGCAAACGCAATGTTAGCATTCATTTTGAGAAGACTAGAATATAAATACAAGGATCTAATGCTGAGACTTTGTATGGCACTGGTGAGGCCTCACTTGGCATATTGGGCCCCTTATTTAAGAAAGGATGCAGTGACACTGGAGAGGGTTCAGAGGAGGTTCACGAGAATGATTCTAGGAAGGAAAAGGTTATCATATGAGGAGCGATTGATGGCTCCAGGCCTTTACTCACTGCATTTTAGAAGAATGAGGGAGAATCTCATTGAAACCTATCAAATATTGATAGGCAAACAACAGGAATTCTGCAGATGCTGGAAATTCAAGCAACACACATAAAAGTTGCTGGTGAACGCAGCAGGCCAGGCAGCATCATGTTTCCTATAATGGAGGAGTCTAGGGCCAGAGGGCAGCCTCAGATTAGAGGGACGTCCCTTTAGAACAGAGATGAGGAGGAATTTCTTTAACCAGAGAGTGGTGAATCTGTGGAATTCATCACCACAGACGGCCGTGGTGGCCAAGTCATTGGGTACACTTAAAGCGGAGATTGATGGGTTCTTGGTTCATAAGGGTGTCAGAGGTTATGGGAAGAAGGCAGGAGGATGGGGTTGAGAGGGATAATAAATCAGCCATGATGGAATGGTGGAGCAGAATTCAATGGGCTGAATGGCCTAATTCTGTTCCTATGCCTTATGGTCATTTGTGATCCCTTGGGCTTTGCCTCTGCAGCAGGAAAGACCACACAGACATAACGTCACTTTGGGTGGTAATTGGCACCACCCTGACACAACTTCTGCCCCAGATATTCTGCAGCTGTGTGATGTAACGGAAGTGCCTGGACTGAACCCTTTCTGTTTCACGCAGAATGTCAGACTCCACAGTGAAGGGCCAATACACTTGGTGATTTCCAGTCCACACAACCAAGTAATGTCGCAAAACAGCAGGTTAGTCGAAAGGTACTAAATTCTGGCCCTCTACATCAAATAAACCACGGGGAGCATGTTCAGCAGAAGGATTGTACCTAGAAGGACAGGGCAGCACGTAAGCATAACTCTATTACAGGATCAGTAACACTGGTTCAGTTCCTGCCACAGCCTGTAAAGAGCTTGTACGTTCACCCTGTAACTGTGTGGGTTTCCTGCTGGTGTTCGGGTTTCTTCCCACATTCCAAAGATGCATGGGCCAGTAGTCACAGGCTGAATGGGCCGAAAGGGCTTTTTATGGTGCTGTATGTCTAAATAGTCATAGTCATACTTCATTAATCCTGGGGGAAATTGGTTTTCGTTACAGTTGCACCATAAAGAATAAATAGTAATAAAACCATAAATAATTAAATAGTAATATGTAAATTATGCCAGGAAATAAGTCCAGGACCAGCCTATTGGCTCAGGGTGCCTGACCCTCCAAGGGAGGAGTTGTAAAGTTTGATGGCCACAGGCAGGAATGACTTCCTATGACGCTCTGTGTTGCATCTCGGTGGAATGAGTTTCTGGCTGAATGTACTCCTGTGCCCAACCATTTATTAAATAAATAAATGTAAAACTGTACAGCACAGAAACAGACTCCTTGACCTACGAATTCAGTGCCAATGCCAAACTAAATTAAATCTCTTCTGCCTGCACATGATCCGTATCCCATCCATCCCTGCACCAACCTCGATCGCTGGGCACTGCGGAGAGCGGTACGGGCCGCCCAGCACATCTGCGAGACGTGAACTTCCCTCCACTGAGGACATTTATAGCGGCAGGTGCGGAAAGAAGGCCAGGAAGATTTTCAGGGACACCAGTCACCCCAACCATAAACTGCTTCAGCTGCTTCCGTCTGGCAAACACTATCGCAGTATTAAAGCCGGGACCAACACCACAGTCTATGATAAAATAACTTTGACACTTTCTCACTCTTACCTTAAAGCTATGCCCTCTAGTACTTGGCATTTCCTCCCTGTGAAAAAGACTCTATATCTCTCATCAGGTCTCCCCTCTAGCCCTTGACACTTCAGAGGGAACAATCCAAGTTTCCCCAACCTCTAAACTCAAAGTAAATTCAATATCAAAGTTCCCCAAGAGGACAACAAGCTTGTTGTGCTCTGGAGGCTTGCGTGCCTCTAAGACCCAGAGGACTACTTTGGCTGGAGTCAGGGCTTTATGCTTTGGCTCTTGGTAGGGTCACCCATGCCAAGCAGGTAGAGGCCAGACTAAGAGTGGTCCACCGGTCCTCCAGGTTCAGGGGTTCAGCTCAGGGCTAACAAACATGACTGGTAAAACAAAATTGTTACGGAAACAGCAATGAAGAATCCTTCTACATCTGAGTGCGACGGTATTCCTGAGTCTCCACCCGGGACTTGCATGACCGACTACAGTGAAAACCAAGAGGAAACTATTGACATGATGAAGGAAGCCCTGAACACTGCCAGACCTTCATTGCTGCCCTAAATGCCAGTGGCATAACAGGCAGTAACACATATATACTGTATGCATTACCACCAACCACCTTGCAATTCATCCGCTTGCAGGCATTTGGAAAAACTACAAATGAACAAAGACAGACACCAACGTGCAGAAGACAAACTGTGCAAACACAAACAATACTGAGAACATGAGTTGTCGAGTCCTCGAAAGTGAGTCTGTAGTTTGTGGAATCAGTTCAGAGTTGAGGTGAGTGAAGTTATCCACGCCAGTTCAGGAGACTGATATTTGTAGGGTAGTGCCGGAGGGGTGGTACGTAAGGCTTTTATACCTCCTGCCCAGTGGTAGTAGGAAGAAGAGAGCAGGGTCTGGGTAGTGGGGGGAGGGGGTCTCTGATGATAGATGCTGCTTTCGTGTCGCAGTATTCCTCGTAGATGTGCTTACTGAACAGCAGATTATATCTCATACCCTCTAATCCAGGCAGCATCCCGGTGAACCTCTTCTCTATCTCTGCATCCTTCCTGCAATGGGACGACCAGAATTAAACACAATCCTTCACATGCAGTCCAACCGAAGATCTAAGTCTCTGTAGAGGTTCAACAAGACAGCTGAGGTTCAAGGTGCACTTAGGGTGGGGTAATAAATGCACAGCTTCCTGGCAACATCACAATGAACAAATAAATTTGAAAAAGCTCCACCTAAAATAATTGACTCCTTTAACCATACACTTATTACTTTGTACTATTGTTGCAAAGCACTTAATTGCCAGAACAATAATGACTAAGATTTGGCTACATGTTAACTATTAAATGAAGAAAACATGGGAAAGGGTAAATTAATGGGAACTGGTGCAAAGACATACAAACATAATGATAGGTGTAGAAGCCATACAACTGATCTCTAACTGCACTGTAATCTGTGTTCTGCGTTATTATGGTAACTAGTTACATGAGTGCAGGCGTGGTAAAAGCAAAGGGAGTAAGTTACACCTTCATGCTTTGTCCAGAGTTTGTAGCAGCTGGGGACGTCAGATCTTTTGCTGCAATCAATTATACTTAGCTTTCACTTGATTAGTTTCTTGAGGTTGTTCTAGCTGAGGTGGTCATGAGGACAAGCTCCCACAATCTACTAAATGCTCCCAATGGTGTGCGCCTCAAATATCCACTGACAACCAAGTCCAGCTTCAGGCCTTCGAGTGTGACTTAGCTACTAAGCCCAGCAGAACCATTTCTACTGACAGGAGAAGGGTAAGGGCAGGTCAAAACCAGTTGCCAGGGGCAGATAGGGCTCGTCAGCCGTGGTTGGCAGCTCATCTAGGAGAAGGAAAAACTCTGATCTCAAACCTTCACTGCCTTGCAGCGATAACCACTCACGGGGAAGGCTTCAGGAGTAAACCCCGAGGGAAAAATCCAGAGCTGGAGTACCGAACACAGTCCTATGTTGATTCAATAATGACTGGTAACTCCTGCAATGCTGCTGGTGCCAAACTGTATCGGTCTCTGCTGTTCCTTTGGGTTCATCAGATGCATGGAGAAGGGGAGCTTGCTACACAGACAACCACTTGCTCTTTATGTAATACACTCAAAAATTTCTGTGATTGTACCGTGGAGAGCATTCTGACAGGCTGCATCACTGTCTGGTATGGAGGGGCTACTGCACAGGACCGAAAGAAGCTGCAGAGGGTTGTAAATCTAGTCAGCTCCATCTTGGGCACTAGCCTACAAAGTACCCAGGACGTCTTTACGGAGCGGTCTCTCAGAAAGGCAGTGTTCATTATTAAGGACCCCCAACACCCAGGGCATGCCCTTTTCTCACTGTAACCATCAGGTAGGAGGTACAGAAGCCTGAAGGCACACACTCAGCGATTCAGGAACAGCTTCTTCCCCTCTGCCATCCGATTCCTAAATGGACATTGAATCTTTGGACACTACCTCACTTTTTTAATATATAGTATTTCTGTTTTTGTATATTTTTAAAATCCGTTCTGTATCCGTAATTGATTTACTTGTTTATTTATTATTATGATTTATTTTATTTGCTATTATTTTTCTCTCTCTGCTAGATTATGTATTGCATTGAACTGCTGCTGCTAAGTTAACAAATCTCACGTCACATGCCGGTGATAATAAACCTGATTCTGATTCTGATTCAATGTACATGTGAGAAATACTCTCAACTTTAAATCATTTTTCAGTTAATAAAACAATTCAGCACAAGGGAACACATCCCAGCAACTGTACCTCAGTACATGTGACAATAATCAACCAATTTACCTCAAGGTCCAGAAGAGGAGGGAGCCTAGACTGTGCTCCTCCCCCACCTCCCCCAACAGACCCTTTACATGGGCTTCATTGCATCCCTCAGCAAGAACTTCTGTAGCCCGGATCATACCAAATGGCAGCATTCCCTTAGGGGCATCTTACGGTACTGGAAGTCTTGGATGGACCAAAGGGTGGCTTTTATCGAATTGATAATCTTCCAGAAGCATTCATTGTCCACCTCTGCCTGTGGACCTTGCCAGCCCTCAGAGCATCCTTGTTCCCAATACACCACAGTCCACATCGACAGCGAGGGTGGTATTGTTCACAGGCAGGGAATTCTGGTGCTGACTTGCACGTTTGGGCTGTCACAGAAAGGTGGGCGAGGTGGTTGGGGACGGGTGAGAGGGCAAGGCTGTACTTTGAAGTATTCCCCTGGCACACACCATTAGGACGTGGATGCTTTAGAGAGCGTACAGAGAGATTCACCAGGATGCTGCCTGGATCAGACAGCATGTCTTATGACGATAGATTGAGTGAGCTAGGGCGTTTGCCTTTGGAATGAAGTACGATTGGCAACTTGACAGAGGTGTACAAGATGATAAAGGGTATAGAATGAGTGGACAGCAGCAGACTGTTTCCCAGGGTAGAGTGGCTAATACAAGTGGGCAAGATTTGAAGGTGTTTGGAGGAAAGTATTGAGGTTATGTTAGAGGTAGGTTTTATACAGAGTGTTTTGCATGGTACCCCCACGAGTGACGGTACAGCCAGATCCATTAAGGACATTTAAGAAACTCTTAGATTGATGTATTGTTGATAGGAAAATGGAGGGCTATGTGGGAAGGGAGGGTTGGTTTGATGAAAGTTCAAAGTAAGTTGTATTATCAAAGTACCTATATGTCACCACTTACAGTCTTGTGAATCTTGAAGTTTAGAAGAATGAGGGGAGACCTCATAGAAACATTTCGAATGTTGAAAGGCATGGACAGAGTGGATGTGGCAAAGTTGTTTCCCATGATGGGGGAGTCTAGTACAAGAGGGCATGACTTAAGGATTGAAGGGCGCCCATTCAGAACAGAAATG
Organism: Mobula birostris; assembly: GCF_030028105.1. NCBI lineage: Eukaryota > Metazoa > Chordata > Chondrichthyes > Myliobatiformes > Myliobatidae > Mobula > Mobula birostris. Next base: position 6,762,750 of record NC_092385.1, on the reverse strand, counting down.
CGAAGAAATTTTTTTAGTCAGAGGGTGGTGAATCTATGGAATTTGTTGCCACGGGCGGCAGTGGAGGCCAAGTCATTGGGTGTATTTAAGGCAGAGATTGATAGGTATCTGAGTAGCCAGGGCATCAAAAGTTATGGTGAGAAGGCGGGGGAGTGGGACTAAATGGGAGAATGGATCAGCTCATGATAAAATGGCAGAGCAGACTCGATGGGCCGAATGGCCAACTTCTGCTCCTTTGTCTTATGATCTTATAGTCTTATGAGTCGTTTTTCTTGTGAAAATAGCAACTATAACAGGATCGATGACAGATCAACCAGAGTGCAGAAGACAACAAACTGTGCAAATGGAAATATAAATAAATAGCAATAAATAACGAGAACATGAGATAATGAGATAAAGGGTCCTTAGCATGAGAATATTGATTGTGGGAACATCTCCATGGATGGGCAAGTGAGTGTAGTCATCCCCTTTTATTCAACAGCCTGATGGTTGAGGGGTAGCAACTGTGCCTGAACCTAGTGGTGAGAGCCCTGAGGGTCTTGTACCTTCTACCTGATGGCAGCAGCGAGAAGAGAGCATGACCTGGGGTGGTGGGGATCTCTCCTGATGGCAGCAGCGAGAAGAGAGCGTGACCTGGGGTGGTGGGGATCTCTCCTGATGGCAGCAGCGAGAAGAGAGCATGACCTGGGGTGGTGGGGATCTCTCCTGATGGCAGCAGCGAGAAGAGAGCATGACCTGGGGTGGTGGGGATCTCTGAAGCCGAATGCTGCTTTCCCCTGACAACATTTCATTTAGATGTGCTCAATGTTTGGGAGGGCTTTACCGGTGATGGACTGAGCTGAATCCACTATCTTTTGTAGGATTTTCCACTGAAGGGGATTGGTGTTTCCATATCAGACTGTGATGCAACCAGTCAATATTTTCTCCACTACACACCTACAGAAGTTTGTCTTGGAGGAGGTGAAAAGATCGGAGGCCAAAGGGCTGAACCAGTCTATGTTCTGCTGAATTCACATTAGAGTGAAATGCAAATGGACAGAAACGACAGCAAACGCAGAGGAAATTAATAACTCCATCTGGACGGACATGGGACAGTGAACAGAGGATGCATATTTAAGATAATTGGGCTAAAAAAAGCCAGAGGGTGAAGAGAAGAATGTTTTATTTCACAGAACAATTCATCCTGATGTGGAATGCACTCCCTGAATGAGCAGATTCCATCAAAGCACAAGAACAGAGAAAGACACAGAGCGGGACCCCACTTAACGACACTGTGTGCATTCACATTATCTGTGCCCTCTCATGGTGTGACACACCTCTACAGCTTCACCCCTCAGTCTCCTGCAATCCAGCAGTAAGTTTCTACCCTGTCCAACTATACCTAACATCTCAAGTCCTGGAGGTTCAGCATTCAATAGACCAAAAACTATTCTTCAATCACACAAGTAGAAGGAAATGTTCTCAGTACCACACAGTTCTCTGTGAAAGCTTACAGTGCCCACCATATTTCATACACTACAACAGTGACATATTTCACTGGCTTGGGAGTTTTTATTTCATTTTATTTCGATGTACTGACAGTATCAGGCCCCTCCAGGCTAATGAGCCTGCGCCAGCCAATTACACCCATGTGACCAATTAATCTACGAACCCGTACGCACTTGGAATGTGGGCGTGTGAAAGTGTATGCTGTCCTCTGTATCTAAGCTTATGACAACATTAAAACTGAACTCAAAACTCCAGGATTTCTTACCAATCCCCACATTGACAAGTTGTTCCTCAAACGTTGGCAGTGTATTCCCGCAAACGTGAGAGCCAAAAGCGTCAGATTAGGTGAAGGGAAAGTGGTAGGTTTCAGGGAGTGCGGAATGACAAGGATTCAGGAAGGAATTCCAGGATCTTGGAAGTTATTAAAGCCAAGTTACTACAGGAGCTTATACAAAGTTGGGCGTCTGCTTGAAGGCTTTGTATGGCATTGGCTATTTGGAGCATTGTCAAGATGCCAACTTATGAATAATTCCAGAAGCTTTAAGGGTGGAGGAAGTTGCCCACAACATGCTCACACATATTCCTTGCTGACAATAGAGAGTGAGACCAGGAGGCCAGTCTGCACTGCACTGGGGCTCCCCAGACTACACCTAATTGTGGGCAGTACAGTGGCATAGCGGTTAGCCTAAAGCTTTACAAGCAGTAAGGTTGGGGGGGGGGGTCAATTCCCGCTACTGTCCGTAAGGAGTTCGTATGTTCTCCCCGTGACTATATGGGTTTCCTCCGGGTAATTAAGGTTTCTTCCCACATTCCATAAAGACATATCCGTTAGGATTAGCCTGGGCATGCTACATTGGTGCCGAAATGTGTGGCGACACTTGCGGGTTGCCCCCAGCACATCATCGGACTGCGCTGGCCATTGACGCAAATGACATCTTGCACTCCATGTCTTGATGTAGATGTGACAAAGTAAAATCTATCCTGAACAACAAATCCCTCTCGGCATAAATGTTGTGAAAATAAAGGAGGGATTTCTTTAGCCAGAGGCTGGTGAATCTGTGGAATTTGTTGCCACAGAGGGTTGTGGAGGCCAAGTCAGTGGGTGTATTTGAGGCAGGGACTAGAAGGTTCCTGATTAGTAAGGGAGTTAAGGGTTACGGGGAGAAGGCAGGAGATTGGGATTGAAAAAAAATCTCCATGACTGAATGGTACAGCAGACTCCAGAAGACATATGAGCAGAATTAGGCCATTCAGCCCATTGAGTCTGCTTCCTGTTTAAAAAATTGTCTACCGCCTTAAATCCTTGTACCAAAGTGCATGACCATACACTTCCCTGCACTGTATTCCATCTGCCACTTCTTTGCCCATTCTCTCATCTGTCCAAGTCCTTCTGCAGACTCCCAGTTGCCTCAACATTACCAGTCCCTCCACCCATCTTTGTAAAATTCACAGACTTGCCCACAAACCCACCAATTCAAAGAGCCTAAATCTGCTTTTATATTTAATCGTCTAAATTTGGCTTCTAGCAACAACAGCATAGCATACTGCAAGTCAAAGGGAAAAATAATTAACATGAGCATTAATTAAATGACACAAGATTCCATCAGTACACAATGATACTCAATTTCCTGTATGACGTCTATGGTAGATGAGCGGCCAGTGAAAGACGTAAACGGAACATACTGCGATACCACTGACTGATAGAATGGATTTGATGGGCTGAATGTCAGCAGGTCTGCCAAGGGGTCTCTGTACTTTTTTCCACAGATGCTGCCTGGCCTGCCCAGTCCCTCCAGAATTTTGTGTGTGTTGCTCGGATTTCCAGCGTCTGCAGACTTTCTCTAGTAAGGCATTGATCAGACCACTCTTAGACAACTGAGAGCAATTTTAGGCAACTTATCTAAGAAAGGATGTGTTGACATTGGAGATAGCCCAGAGGAACATAGAACATAGAAATCTACAGCACATTACAGGCCCTTCAGCCAACAATGCTGTGCCGACCGTGTAACCTACTCTAGAGACTGCCTAGAATTTTCCTACAGCATAGCCCTCTAGTTTTCTAAGCTCCATGTATCTATCTAGGAGGCTCTTAGAACACCGTATTGTATCACTTCCACCGCCACTTACAGTGCATTCCACGCCCCCACCACTCTCTGTGTGAAAAACATACCCCTGACTTCCCCTCGGTACCTATTTCCAAGTGCCTTAAAACTATGGCTGCTCCTGTTAGCCACCTTAGCCCTGAGAAAAAGCCTCTGGCTAGCCACACAATCAATGCCTCACATCATCTTATCCACCTCTATCAGGTCATTTCTCATCATCCGTCGCTCCAAGGAGAAAAGGTCAAGTTCATTCAACCTATTCTCATAAGGTACGCCATCCAATCCAGGCAACATCCTGGTAAATATCTTCTGCACCCTTTCTATGGTTTCCACATCCTTCTGTAGTGAAGTGACCAGAAATGAGCACAGTACTCCAAGTGGGGTCTGACCAAGGTCTTATATAGCTGTAACATCACCTCACAGTTCTTGAACTCAGTCCCATGGCTGATGAATACCAATACACCATAACACCTTCTTAACAACACCGTCAACCTGCACAGCATCTTTGAGTGCCCTACGGACACTGACCCAAAGATCTCTCAAATCCTCCACACTGCCAAGTGTCTGACCATTAATATTACATTCACCAGAGGTTCATAAAAATGATCCCAGGAAAGAAAGGATTAACATATAAGCAGAATTTTGATGACTCTGGGCCTGTAATCAATGGAGTTTAGGAGAATGGTGGGAGAGGATCATATTGAAAACTACCAGATATGGAAAGGACTAGAAAGACTGCACATGCAGAGGATGTTTCCAATAGTGGGAGAGTCTCGGACCAGACAGTACAGTCTCAGAACAGAAGCACAGCCCTTTAAAACAGAGAAAAGGGAGAATTTCTTTAGCTAGAGAATGGTGAATCTGTGGAATTAATTGCCAAGGATGGCTGTGGAGGCCAAGTCATTGGGCACATTTAAAGTGGGGATTGATAGATTCTTAGTTAGGTGGGAAAGAAGGCAGGAGAACCTGGCTGAGAGGGAAAATAGATCAGCCATGATGGAATAGCGGAGCAGATCAAATAATGAGGTCAAATGGCCTAATTTTGACATACGTCCTGAGGCCTAATTTTGCCCATATGTCCTGAGGCCTTAATAAGAAAACGCACAGCTAACACGTCTGTACGTTAAACTGTCCTTCACCACCCTCAAACCCTCATTAAATGCAAATGAGGCTGCATTCAACAGGGATGGTTATTTGGATAAAATCTCACCTACAGGGCGGAATAGTGCCGCGAGTGAAGTGTGCTGCTGGCTCTCCGCTCCAGAGAACTGGGCTCCCCGATGCTGTCCGTGCAGAGTTTGCCTGCTCTCCCTGTGGGCTTCTTCCAGCCACTCTGGTTTTCCTCCCGCATTCAGGCTCGGCTGACCCCAGGGTGAAATCTAGGGGCCACTGATGTCAATAGGGGGAGAGTAAAATGAGAGAGGGCTTGAGTCCAACCCTGGTGAGAGGTGGAAATGGGTAAGGCCGGTGAAGCCGTATGGGCCAATCTCTGTACAATGGACACTATGGACTGCAGAAGCATTAATGAACTCCAACCATACCATTGACGTGAGAGGACGATGGAGCCGGGAGGTCGTCAATGGCCACTGGGAGCTAAGAGCCCAAGCAGGTACAATGCATGAGGGTAGGATTGCTGTAAATGAGAGGCTAATGGGCAGCACAGACTCAAAGGGCCAAATAGTCTCTTTGTGTACTGTATCTTACAGCCATACAGCATAGAAACGGGCTCTTGGGCCTAAATGGTCCATGCTATCTAAGATTTCCATCTAGACTAGTCACATTGAACGTGTTCAGTCCTCATCCCTCTGAAACTTTTTTATACCATGGACCTCTACCATTAACCAAGCGGTCCATGGACCCCAGGTTGGGGTTCCCTGCTCTAGGAGAATAAGGGGAGCCTTCAGAATCAGAATCAGGCATAACATCATGAAATTTGTTGCCTTTGCCGCAGCAGTACAATGCAATACATAACAACAGAAGAGAAATGGGGATTACAGTAAATATTTATATGTTAAATTAAATAAGTGTAAAAACAAAAATACAAAGTAGTGAGCGCGGGTTCAATGTTCATTTAGGAATCGGATGGCAGAGGGGAAGAAGCTGTTCCTGAATCACTGAGTGTGTGTCTTCAGGCTCCTGTACCTCCTCCCTGATGTAACAGTGAGAACAAGGCTTGTCCTGGGTAATGGGAGTCATTAACAATAGATGCTACCTTTTTGAGGCATTTTATATAGAGGTCTACAAAATCTCAAGGAATATAGACAGGATAAATACAGGCATGCTTTCTCCATTGAGGCTGGGTGGGACTATAACTAGAGGTCATGGGTTAAGGGAAAGGTGAAATGTTCAAAGGGAAGCTGAGGCAGAACCTCTTCACTCAGAGGGTGAGAGGGCAAGAACGTGGAACGCGCTGCCAGAGCAAGCGGTGGATACGGATTTGAATTCAACATTTAAGAGAATTTTGGTTAAGTACGTGGATGGAAGGAGATGGGTGGGGTATGGTGGGGTATAATTCAGGTCTGGCTTGCTGGGACTAGGCAGAGTAATAATCTCGCAGAGACGAGATGGGCCAAGGGCCTTTGTTCTGTGCTGTAGTGTTCTATGACTCTAAACCTTTCTCCTTTATGATTATGACATTTAAAATTTGTCAATAAACAAGGATCTGGAAAACCAATGTGGCAAACGCTTGCCGAGTAAGAATGGAAGTTTGCTACCAGGGTGGAGTCAGCCGGCTGGAGTTACTGGACTGTGGTAAAAGACAGTTGGGAAGAGGGAGATGTTAGTGAAGACCTCATGCACCCATCAATTATCTAAAAAAAAAGTACAATTAAATTACAGAGCAGGCACCTCCCACAGTCCGAGAAGAATCCCTCTGGAAGCAGGCAAATTTAAATTCCTGTGCAGGGCCCTATCCAAAGCTTAGAGCAGTAACCTTGAAAACCAATCCTCAGCTTGCTGTCTGCCACAGACAGTATTCACTTACTTCCAGACATAACTGTCCCACTCCCCACCAGGATAATTTGACCAGCTGCCTCAGGCAGGCAGGGGTAAGACAGACCCGCCTCGATGGGGTGGGGAGGAGGGGAAGACCAACAAACGCACTACCATGCCAGCAGTAAAACTTCACCAATCACAAGGTCCATAAAGCTGAAAGACGTGTGTGCTGTTCGGAGCTGTTAATCAGACTTCCTCGAACAACCCTCCGTTCCCATGTGTTTTTAATTTACAGTGAAGCCACAGATCAAATGTATTTCAGTGTTCAGCATACAAGGATCAGTAACACATATGGGAAAGTTCAGAATCAAACCTATCCCATCTCTCCATGCAATCCCATCGATATCATTCATTGATTTAGAGCAGGGGTTCCAAACCGTTTATACGCCATGGACCCCTTCTGTTAATCGAAGGGTCCATGGATCCTAGGTTGGGAACCACTGATTTAGAGATACAGCAAGGGACAGACCCTCCCGGCCCAAACGAGCCACACTGCCCAGTGACCCACCAACTTCACCCCTAGCCTTAATCACAGGACAACTTACCAATTAACCTACTAACCAGTACATCTTTGGACCGTGGGTGAAAAGTGGAGCGCCAATGCGCACATGGGAAGAACGTACAAACGGAATTGAACTCTGAACTGTGGAATGCCACGAGCTGTGATAGCATCATGCTAACGACTCGCTACACATCCCGAAAGCCTACTCTCTCTGTCATATCCCATTACATCGCAGTCTACCTTGTTTGGCGACCCTCACACCTTCCTGACTGCCTGAACTTTCACTACATTCTGCATTCTTTAATCGTTTATTCCTTTGTAGCTACTCCATTCTCTTTATGTTTTGGAATGATCTGCATGCAAAACAAACCTTTTTCAATGTACATGGTCCATGTGACAACAATAAATCAATTACTATCTTATTAATATGATTGTTATTGATTATAGTCACATGTACCAAGAAAAAATGATGAGAGGTATAGTTAGGGTAAATGCAAGTAGGCTTTTTCCACCGAGGTTGGGTGGGACTGCAACTAGAGATCATGGGTTAAGGGGAAAAGATGAAAAGTTTAAGAGAAACCTTCACTCAGAGCTTGATGAGACTGTGGAATGAGCTGCCAGAGCTAGGGGTGCATGCGAGCTCGATTTTAATGTTTAAGAGAAGTTTGGATAGGTACGTGGATGGCTATGGTCCTGGTCCAGGTCGATGGGAGTAGGCAGTTGAAATGTTTTAGCGCAGACTAGACGGGCCGAGAGGCCTGTTTCTGTGCTGTACTTCTCTATGACTATGAGATACAGTGCAAAGCTTGTCTTGCATACTGTTCATACTGATCAGATCATTACACAGTGCACTGAGGTAGAACATAATAACTATAAGAGAGTGTACGTTCTCCCCATGTCCGTGTGGGTCTCCTCAGAATGCCCTGGTTTCCACCACATTCCCCAGACCTATGAATTAGGGTCCGTGAGTTGCGGGCATGCAACGTTGGAGCCGGAAGCATGGCAACACTTGCAGTCTGCCCTTTCTCACTGATCTGACTTGACACAAATGACGCATTTCTCTATATGTTTCAATGTGTATGTGGCAAATAAATCTAATCTTTAATCTTTAAAGTGTAATGGCTGCAAAATAAGTGCTGTACAGGTAAACAATAGAGTGCAAGGTCATAACAAGGTAGACTCTGAGGCCAAGAATCGATCTTCTCATACAAGAGATGTGTTCAACAGTGGGATAGAAGCTGTTCTTCAAGGGCAAATCAAACCACCCCTCACCCATACAACTGGCGTGGCGCGGTAGCATAACCTTTAGCACAACGCTCTACAGTACCAGTGACTCAGGTTCAATTCCTGCCACTGCCTGTTAGGAGTTTGTATGTTCTCCACGTGCCATGTGTGGGTTTCCTCCGGGTGCTCCGGTTTCCTCCCACAGTCCAAAGACGGACCAGCTGGTAGGTTAATCGGTCATTGTAAATTGTCCCGTGATTAGGCTCGGAGTAAACTGGGCGATTGCTGGGCGGTGTGGTTCGAAGGGCCAGATGGGCCAAATCCACTCTGTATCTCAATAAGTAAATAACATTGTAGCGGCCAAATGACTGACCGACCTGTGTGTCCCAGTGACACACAGGAGGAGACTGGAGCCCCGCCGGCGTGGGGGGACAGGAGGAGCCCATGCAGTCACAGGGAGAACGTGCAAACTCCACACAGCCAGCACCAGAGGTCACGAGCAACCAAGGTCTGAGGAGCCATAAGGCAGCAGCTTCACAACCTGTGCCACTGAGTTGCCGTGACTGGCTCCATCTGGGGATTAACGGCACTTGTTAAAGTGACAAAGCCTGGAACCTTTTGGTTCTTATTTTCAGTTCGATTGGAAGGAGGATGTTTGACCATCTCTAGAATGCTCAGTAAAGTTGGGATATCCTGAGATACCGTATTCAAAACAAAAATCAGACAGAGACATGGACTTTCAAATTCAACCAAATCAAAAAGCAATTCGAGCACTGATCAAGGTTTTATTAACTCGTTAATGTTTGCTACCATTCACAGGCCACTACTGTCACATTTGGAACAGAGAAGTCTTCAGAAAGCGGTGGATATGACCCAGTCCATCACAGGCAAACCCTCCCCACTGTTGAGCACATTTACAAGCAGCACTGCCACGAGAAAGAAGCATCCATCATCAAGGACTTCCACCAGCCAGGACATGCTCTATTCTCACCACTACAAATGGGAAGAAGGAACAGGAGCCTCAGGTCACAAACCACTAGGTTCAGGAACAGCTATTACCCCTCGACACTGAACCAGCCAGGATAACTTCATTCACCTCAACCCTGAACTGATTCCACAACCTGCAGACTCTCTTTCAAGGCATCTGTAACTCACACTCTTCAGTATTATTCGTTATTTGTACGGTTTGTCTTCTGTTTCATATTGGTTGTTTGTCAGACTTTGTTTACAAGTACAGTACTATGTAAAAATTTTCAGTACATATATAGGGAACCTAAGACTTTTGCACAGTAGTACTGTAGTAATTTTATGTATTGCACTGAACTGTTGCTACAGCAAGAAACAAATTTCATCACATACTGTATGTAACCTGATTCTGGAATGGGTCTCTATCGTGGACTGAGTGGGAAGGGGGCAGGGAGAGGGGAATCGTGGTTGGGAAAAGGGGAAGGGAGAGGCGAGGGAGGGAGTGGGAAGCACCAGAGAGACATTCTGTAATGATCAATAAGCCAATTGTTTGGAATCAAATGACCTTGTTTGGTGTCTCAGGGTTGGGTGAGTCTACACCTGTGCCACCCCACACCCCTGGCACTCCTTCTCTGCCACCTGTCCCATACCCCTCCCTCAGCGCTCCACCCTCGCCATTCCCAACATCCTTTGCTCCCACCAGATTTACAAACTCATTCTCTGCTCCACGTTGACAAGTACAGTACTGAGCAAAAGTCTTAGGCACCCTACTGCGTGTGTAGTTTTTTTTCCCCCACAAATTCTATGGTATTTATTTTACTGTGAACCCCTGTAAGAAAATGAATCTCAAGGTAGTATAGTATATCGCGAAATCTATGTACTTCGATAAGAATCTCACAACTGGGATTGATCAATGGTTGAGACAGACAATTTGGAAGCCAGGGGCATTCCTAAAGGAAAATGAGTGAGAATGTAAATTCCAACTGTTTTAAATTTATTACCAATGTTGGGTTTAATCATAGACAAAAACTATTTGCCAAATAAACTAAGAGAATTTAGAGTCTGAGAAAGTAAGAGAATTTAGAGTCTATGGCTCTACATTCAAGACTTATCAATGGTTTAAAAATTAATTTCTTGCAAAACAATTTAGTGTGTGAACATCAAGAACAGTAAAGAGTTATAGCAGAGGAGGAGATTCAACCCATCCTATCCGTGCTAGCCTATGAGAAACATGGCTGTAGCCCAACTTTGCAGTTCACATTCCTGTAGCCTTTGACAAACATAAGACACTTTGATTACATTATAGTCATAGAACACTACAGCACAAAAAGGCCCTTCACCCATCTATTCTGTGCTGATCTCATCTTCCTGCACATTGTCTGGGAAATGGGAGGAAATACAGGTGAAGGCAGTATCAGTGGTGCAGGAAAGGAAACCCTGTTCTGTGAAGGGAGGAGGACATCCCAGATGTCCCGGAATGAAAAGCCTCATCCTGAGATCAGATGCTGCAGCGACAAAGGAACTGGGAAAAGGGGATGGCATTTCTACAGGAGACAGTGTGGGAAAAGGTATAGTCCAGATAACCATGGTTTATAAGAGATATCGGTAGACAGTTTGACTCCAGAGATGGAGACAGAGAGATTTTTTCCCCATGTTGCAATCAAAGCCACATCCACCACATCTGCTGGCAGCTTAATCCACACTCACACCACCAGTAAAGAAATTCCCCCTTAGGGTCTCCTGAAATATTTCACTTTTCACCTTTAACCTATGACCTCCAGTCTCACCTAACATGAGGGGGAAAAGGATTGCATGCATTATAGACGGATAAACGTGGAAATTATTGGAGATCTCATAAAGAGGTTGCTTGAATGAACTTCCAAGCGTTACCCAATGAACAATTCTGTCACTAACCGATCAGTAGAAAGCCGTGATAAAAGTTACAGACAGGAAAGGCTGGGACTGTTTTTCCCAGAGTGCAGAAGGCTGAGGAATGATGTTATGGTGGTTAATGAAATCATCAAGGAGCAAGGGTCAACTTCATTCAAAGTAAACACTTGGATGTATTAGGAATTTGCTGTGATGTGTTGGTCAGGGTGCAACATGAAGAATAAAGAATTATATAAAACTACAGTTCGTGGTTAAAACCAAGTATGGAAAAAATGTGCATAAATAAATAAATACCAGCATGTATTTACTATGTAAACAGCGTTACAGCAGCTGCACTGATGCCTGGCTTCGTGGGTTTCATAAAACTCCATTTCTGAACATTATTTGCTTACTTTCATTGTTTGCATGATTTGTTTTATTTTCTGTCCCTGCGCATTGGGTGTCCGATGGTCTTTCTTTAAATAGGTTCTTTTGGCGTTTCTTTGTTTTGTGGCTGCCTGTAAGGAGACGAATCTCAAGGTTGTATAATGTGTACATACTTTGATAATACGTGTACTTTGAACTTTTTGAACTTTGAGTTAGAGGTTAAAGTACAGATCTGGAATAAAATGTGCATAAATACATAGATACCAGGATACCAGGGGCAGGGCTTCAGATTCTTGGATCATTGGGATCTCTTCTGCGGGAAGTATGACCTGTTCATAAAGGACAGGTTACACCTGAACCCGAAGGGGACCAATACCCTGGCGGGAAGGTTCAATAGAGCTGTTGGGGAGGGTTTAAACTAATTTGGCAGGGGGAAAACAGAAATAAGTCTAAGATAGTGAGCAGTAAAGATGTCAGGAGGGACAGGCAGATGATGAGGTAAATTTGCAGCCATTGGGATGAGTTGTAGTGCAATAAAGTTGCAGTGAAATCAAAGCAAATGGTGCCAAATACTGGACTTAAGGTGTTATACTTAAATGCACACAGCATAAGGAATAAGGTGGATGATCTTGTTGTACAGCTACAGATTGGCAGGCATGATATTGTGGCCATCACTGAGACGTGGCTAAAGGATGCATGCCTCTGGGAGCTGAACGTCCAAGGATTCATGGTGTATCGGAAGGATAGGAAGGTAGGCAGAGGGGGAGGCGTGGCTTTATTGGTAAGAAATGATATTAAATCATTAGAAAGAGGTGATATAGGATCGGAAGGTGCAGAATCTTTATGGGTTCAGCTAAGAAGTAGCAGGGGTAAAAGGACCCTGATGGCAGTTACTTATAGTCCTCCAAACAGCTGCAGGGGTATGGACTACAAATTACAACTGGAAATAGAAAAGGCTTGTCAGAAGGGCAGTGTTATGATAATTGTGGGGGATTTTAAGATGCGAGTAGATTGGGAAAATCAGGTCAGCACTGGATCTCAAGGGAGAGAATTTGTAGAATGTCTGCGAGATGGCTTTTTAGGACAGCTTGTTGTTGGGCCCACTAGGGGATCGGCTGTACTGGATTGGGTATTGTGTAATGAACCGGAGATGATTAGAGAGATTGAGGTGAAGGAACCCTTAGGAAGCAGTGATCATAACATGATTGAGTTCACTGTGAAATTAGAAAAAGAGAAGCCGAAATCTGATGTGTCGGTATTTCAGTGGAGTAAAGGAAATTACAGTGGCATGAGAGAGGAACTGGCCAAAGTTGACTGGAAAGGGACACTAGCGGGAAAGACGGCAGAGCAGCAGTGGCTGGAGTTTATGTGAGATGTGAGGAAGGTGCAAGACAGATATATTCCAAAAAAGAAGAAATTTTTGAATGGAAAAAGGATGCAACCGTGGCTGACAAGAGAAGTCAAAGCCAAAGTTAAAGCAAAGGAGAGGGCATACAAAGAAGCAAAAATTAATGGGAAGACAGAGGATTGGGAAGCTTTTAAAAGCTTACAAAAGGAAACTAAGAAGGTCATTAAGAGGGGAAAGATGAACTATGAAAGGAAGCTAGCAAATAATATCAAAGAGGATACCAAAAGCTTTTTCAAGTATATAAGGAATAAAAGACAGGTGAGAGTAGATATAGGACCGATAGAAAATGATGCAGAGAAATTGTAATGGAGGATAAGGAGATGGCGGAGGAACTGAATGAGTATTTTGCATCAGTCTTCACTGAGGAAGACATCAGCAGTATACTGGACACTCAAGGGTGGCAGGGAAGACAAGTGTGCGCAGTCACAATTACGACAGAGAAAGTACTCAGGAAGCTGAGGGTAGATAAATCTCCCGGACCGGATGGAATGCACCCTCGTGTTCTGAAGGAAGTAGCTGTGGAGATTGCGGGGGCATTAGCGATGATTTTTCAGAAGTCAATAGATTCTGGCATGGTTCAGGAGGACTGGAAGATTGCAAATGTCACTCCGCTATTTAAGAAGGGGGCAAAGAAGCAAAAAGGAAATTATAGACCTGTTAGCTCGACATTGGTGGTTGGGAAGTTGTTGGAGTCGATTGTCAAGGATGAGGTTACGGAGTTCCTGGAGGCATATGACAAGATAGGCAGAACTCAGCATAGTTTCCTTAAAGGAAAATCCTGCCTGACAAACCTATTGCAATTTCTTGAGGGAATTACAAGTAGGCTAGACAAGGGAGATGCAGTAGATGTTGTATATTTGGATTTTCAGAAGGTCTTTGACAAGGTGCCACACATGAGGCTGCTTAAGAAGATAAGAGCCCATGGAATAACAGGAAAGTTACATACATGGATAGAGCGTTGGCTGATTGGCAGGGAACAGAGAGTGGAAATAAAGAGATCCTATTCTGGTTGGCTGCCGGTTACCAGTGGTGTTCCACAGGGGTCAGTGTTGGGGCCGCTTCTTTTTACGTTGTACATCAATGATTTGGATTATGGAATATATGGCTTTGTGGCTAAGTTTGCTGACGATACGAAGATAGGTGGAGGGGCCGGTAGTGCTGAGAAAACAGAGAGTTTGCAGAGAGACTTGGATAGATTGGGAGAATGGGCAGAGAAGTGGCAAATGAAATACAATGTTGGAAAGTGTATGGTTATGCACTTTGGCAGAAGAAATAAATGGGCAGACTATTATTTAAATAGGGAGAGAATTCAAAGTTCTGAGATGCAACGGGACTTGGGAGTCCTCGTGCAGGATACCCTTAAGGTTAACCTCCAGGTTGAGTTGGTGGTGAAGAAAGCGAATGCAATGTTGGCATTCATTTCTAGAGGAATAGAGTATAGGAGCAGGGATGTGATGTTGAGGCTCTATAAGGCGCTGGTGAGACCTCACTGGAGTACTGTGGGCTCCTTATTTAAGAAAGGATGTGCTGATGTTGGAGAGGGTACAGGGAAGATTCACTAGAATGATTCCGGGAATGAGAGGGTTAACATATGAGGAACGTCCGCTCTTGGACTGTATTCCTTGGAGTTTAGAAGAATGAGAGGGGATCTCATAGAAACATTTCAAATGTTGAAAGACATGGACAGAGTGGATGTGGCAAAATCGCTTCCCATGCTGGGGGAGTCGAGTAGAAGAGGACATGACTTAAGGATTGAAGGGCGCCCATTTAGAACAGAGATGCAAAGAAATTTTTTTAGCCAGAGGGTGGTGAAGCTATGGAATTTGTTGCCACAGGCGGCAGTGGAGGCCAAGTCATTGGGTGTATTTAAGGCAGAGATTGATAGGTATCTGAGCAGCCAGGGCATCAAGGGTTATGGTGAGAAGGCGGGGGAGTGGGACTAAATGGGAGAATGGGTCAGCTCATGATAAAATGGCGGAGCAGACTCGATGGGCCGAATGGCTGACTTCTGCTTCTTTGTCTTATGATCTTATGGTCTTATGGTACTTACAATGTAGACGGGGTTATACAGTAAACCATGAGGCCCATAGGTAAGTGGTCACAGTCTTCTCAAGGGAGAAGAGCCTAAAGCTAGACAGCACAGAATTAAGATGATACAGAGAAACAATTAAAAGGGGGGACAGTGCCCAAGGGGGCGTGTTTTTCAGATGGTGATGGAACAAGCTGCCAGAGGGCACTGTAACCTGCAACGATGGGTACAGTTGCTACAACAGAAAGCCATTTGGACAGGTACGTGGATACCAAAGGTCAGGGGTTCCCGGACTCCTCAGTTAATAGTATGGTTCTGTGGCATAAAAAAAATGTTGGGAACCCCTGGATAAACCAAATGAAAATGGAATCAGCTCAGGGAGGCACCTTGGTCAGCATGGACTGGTTGGGCCGAATGGCCTGTTCCCATGCTCTGCAAAATCGTACAACAGGGAACCAGGCCCCTCAGCCCAATCCATTTCCGCCAGCCAAAATGCCCCACCCAAACAAGTCCCATGTGCCAGTGTTTATCTAGATGCTTCCAAACTTTTGCAATCTATGCATCTGTCCAACTGTGGCGGACGTGGCAAGGGTATTTCCTACAGTGGAAGAGTCTAGGACCAGAGGGCACAGCCTGGGAAAAGACGATCATCCCTTCAGAACAGGGAAGAGGAGGAGTTTCTTTAGCGAGAGGGTGGTGAATCTGTGGAACTCATTGCCACAGATGGCTGCTGAGGCTAAGTTAGTGGGTATATTTAAAGCAGAAGCTGATAGGTTGTTGATCAGTCACGGCATGAAGGGATACGGGGAGAAAGCCGAAGAATGGAGTCGACTGGGAAAGTAAACCAGCCATGAGGGAATGGTGTAGCAGACTCAATGGGCTGAATGGCCTAATTCTACTCTTATGTCATATGGGCTTTTAAATGTTGTTGTTGTACCCACTCAATAACTTCCTCTGGCAGCTCGTTCCATATACGGACCACCCTTTGTGTAAAAATAAGGGCCCTTCAAGTTAAATCTTTCCCCTCTCACTATAAACCTTTAATTCTTAATTCCATAACTCAGGGGAAAAAGACTGAGTTCATTAATTCAATTCACAAATATTTGCATTTAATCAATTCGCAGGCAATCCAACAGGGTTTCAGGGGCTGAATGGCCTCGTCCCATAGCTGGTGGGGCAGGCAGGACTGCCCATGGTTAATGGACAGCCCTGTCTATGCAGCAGCATTACCGGTGTAAGCTCTGAACAGAGGATTAGTGGAGCTTAATGTGTCAAAAGTTACGTGATGATACTTTCAAAACCACTTTCAGCCTCACTGCACTTTATTCCCCGAAGACTTCCATTATTTCCGGAACAGTCTCCGGATTATTTACTCCAAGAGCTTCACAGAATCTCTCCCTCTCTCTCTCTCTCTCTCTCATGCACACACAAACAAAGGCGCTGTCTTATTCTGAGTAATCCATATTTAATGTTCATGAATATTCTAAATCAACTTTCCCAGCTATCAACTCGTGCGTAATTGGCCTAACTTTGAAAATTGGATTCATCAAGATTACTGTAAAAAAAAATCTATTAATTTGGAGAAGGTAAAATAGCGGGAAGGGTCTCTGAACTGGGCTGACACACTTTGGGAGGGAATCATTAAGGAAAATAACAACACGTGGAAGTGCATGGATGCGGGTCCAATTTCAACACTAAAGAGAGGTTTGTATGAGTACGTGGATGGAAGGGGCATGGAGGGTTAGGGACCAGGTATGGGTTGATGAGACTAGACAGAATGGCAAATCAGCACAGACCAGATGGGCCAAAGGGTCTGCTTCTGTGCTGTCGTGCTCCATGACTCTGACCTCCTCTCCAAAGGGGATCTCCTTTGACCACAGGTACCTTGACGTGGCTCTCATCGCAGAGAAGTTCAGCACCATTGTACCAACTGGGAGCACAGGAGACTCCAGCAAGCAGAGTGAGAGACTCATTCAGCACATAACAGGCCCTTCAGCCCACCAAACACATGCCAACCATCAAACTCCCACTCCTTCCAGTTTAGTCTGCTACATGCAGGCATGGAATCAAATGGGTGAATCACCGAGTGTAGGAGTTGGGACAATATCTTGCTGCTGTACAGGACACTGCTGAACCCACACCTGGAGCACTGTGTACAGTTTCGGCCAACCTGTGATAAGAAAGATGTCACTAAGCTCGAGAGGGTGCAACAATTTACAAGAACGTTGCCAGGAATCGTAGGTAACAGACAGGCTAGGACTCATTCCTTGCAGTTTATACTTTACTGTTGTCAAACAATTGATACTAGAGCGTACAGTCATCACAGCGATATTTGATTCTGTACTTCCCGCTTAATATTTACTATTCAATAGTAAATATTAAAAATTTAAATTATAAACCATAAATAGAAAATAGAAAAGGGAAAGTAAGGTAGTGCAAAAAAACCGAGAGACAGGTCCGGATATTTGGAGGGTACGGCCCAGATCCGGGTCAGGATCCGTTCAGCAGTCTTATCACAGTTGGAAAGAAGCTGTTCTCAAATCTGCCTGTACGAGTCTTCAAGCTCCTGAGCCTTCTCCCGGAGGGAAGAGGGATGAAAAGTCTGTTGACTGGGTGGCTCGTGTCCTTGATTATCCTGACAGCACTGCTCCGACTGCATGCGGTGTAAAGTGAGTCCAAGGATGGAAGGTTGGTTTGTGTGATGTGTTGTGCTGTGTTCATGATCTTCTGCAGCTTCTTCCGGTCTTGGACAGGACAACTTCCATACCAGGTTGTGATGCACCCCAGAAGAATGCTTTCTACGGTGCATCTATAAAAATTAGTGAGGGTTTTAGAGGACAGGCCAAATTTCTTTACTTTTCTCAGGAAGTAAAGGCGCTGGTGGGCCTTCTTGGCAGTGGACTCTACTTGGTTGGACCAAGTCACGTCATTTGTGATATTGACCCCGAAGAACTTAAAGCTTTTGACCTGTTCCACTTGCGCACCACCGATGTAAACTGGGTCCTGCGGCCCGCTACTCCTTCTGAAGTCAACAACCAATTCCTTCGTCTTGCTGACGTTGAGGGATAGTTTAGGAGTTAGACAGGTGATATTTTAATCTGTACAAACTTACATCTTTGCCTCACTTTTATCAGTATAAAATCTTGAGAGGCATAGGTAGGTTGAATGCACATAGTCCTTTACCTAGGGAAAGAGTATCAAAAATATAGAGGGCACAGGTTCAAGGTGAGAGGAGAACTAAGTGGCAACTTTTTACAGAGAAGGTAGTGTGTGTATAGAACAAGCTGCCAGAGAAAATGGTTGAGGCAGATACATTACCAACATGGGTTATGGACTGTAGTTTTGTCGGACTCTGAATCAAGGTGTCTTTGGTGGCCCTTTGCTGTTGCTTGCGTGGTGGGGAGTGGAGGGGTCAGTGTTTCTGCTGGTTTAAGGGGAGGGGTGAGGGGGGGCTTTGGACTTTTCTATCATTCCTCTATGGGGTTTCTTGTTTCAGGGATGTCTGTGAAGAGTAAGAATTTCAGGTCGTACTCGTCATACATTTTCTGGTATCAAAATTAAACTTTGAACACTTAAAAGGTGCTTGGACTGGTACACGGATAGGAAGGTTTAGGGCAAGGGTTCCCAACCCGGGGTCCACAGACCACTTTGCTTAGTGGTATTGGTCCGTGGCATAAAAATAGGTTGGGAACCCTTGGTTTAGAGGGAGGTGGGCCAAGTACCCTCGGTGGCTACTCTATCAGGTACCTCCTATACTTAATAAATCAGGCACTCAGTGTATGGTTGTGGTCTTCTTCTGCTTCAGCCCATCTACTGCAAGGTTCGATGGTCTGTGCACTCAGAGACGCCCTTCTGCATGGTTATTTGAGTTACTATTACCTTTCTATCAGCTTGAACCAGTCTGGCCATTCTCCTCTGACCTCTCTCACTAACAAGGTGTTTGTTATCCACAAGCCAGCTGTTCACTGGATTTTTTTTCCACTTTTTTGCACCATTCTCTGTGAACTCTAGAGATTGCTGTGCATGAAAACCCCAGTTATCAGCCGTTTCTGAAATACTTAAACCACCCTGTCTGGCACCAACAATCATTCCACTGTCAAAGTCACTTCGATCACATTTCTTCCCCATTCTGACATTTAGTCTGAACAACAACCGAACCTCTTGACCATGCCTGCATGCTTTTGTGAATTCAGTTGCTGCCACGTGGCTGATTAGATATTTGAACTAATAGGCAGGAGAGTAAGTATATCTAATAAGGTGGCCTCTGAGAGAACAAGCAAATGGTACTAAGATGGGCATGAACGGATTGGCAGAAGGGCCTGTTTTTGTGCTCTACGTGACTAACTTGGATCGAATTTCCCTTCCAGAACGTTTTTGATAGAGAAGAAACATTGGGGGAAATCGTGGTGACTTCAGGGACAGATTCCAATATGCATGCCACCTGGCACCCTTTTTTGCCACGGCAACTGCACCCATAAGGCATGATATATTTGTGTGTCACCCAGTGGCCAGTGGGAAACAGTCCAGGGTAGAATATGAATCAATTTGGTACCCAAGTGGCAGATGGTGTTCAGCCCGGAAAAGTGTGAAGTGATTCACTTTGGAA
Organism: Mobula birostris; assembly: GCF_030028105.1. NCBI lineage: Eukaryota > Metazoa > Chordata > Chondrichthyes > Myliobatiformes > Myliobatidae > Mobula > Mobula birostris. The sequence goes on along the minus strand of NC_092385.1, from coordinate 6,743,175 downwards.
GGTTGAATTTGGAGGCAGAATACAGAGCTAATGGCAGGAGTCTCCAGTGTGGAGGAACAGAGGGATCTTGGGATCCTTGCTGGGTTTGGAGGACCTGAAAGATTGAATAGGTTAGGAGTTTATTCCTTGGAACAAAGATCATTGAGTAGAGAATTGATTGTGGTACGCAAAATTATGAGGGGTATAAATAGGGTAAGTGAATGCAGGCTTTTTCCACTGAGGTTGGACGGGACTACAACCAGAGGTCATGGGTTAAGGGTGAAAGGTGAAAAGTTTAAGGAGAACATGAGGGGGAACTTCTTCATTCGGATGATGCTGAGAGTGTGCTGCCAGCAGAATTGGTGCACGTGAACTTGATGTTATCATGTAAGACAAGTTTGGGTAGGTACATGGGTGGTCGGGGCATGGAGAGCATGGTCCTGGTGCAGGTCGATGGGAGTAGGCAGCTTAAATGGTTTATGTATGGATTAGATGGGAAGAAGGGCCTGTTTCTGTGCTGTACTTTTCTATGACTCTATGTTGATAGATCCCTCAAAGTTACAGCGCAAGTTGGAAGGGTTCTTAAGAAAGGATATGGTGCATTGGCCTTTGTTAGTCAGGGATTGAGTTCAAGAACTGCTAGGTAATGTTGCAGCTCAATAAAACACTGGTGACACTGCACTTGGAGTACCGTGTTCATCTCTGGTCACCTCATTATAGGAAGAATATGGAAGCTTTAGAGAGGGTGCAGAGGAGATTTACCAGGATGCTGCCTGGACTAGACAGCATGCCTGGTTGAGCAAGCTAGGGCTTTTCTCTTTGTAGCGAAGGAGGATGAGAGATGTACAAAATCAAGAAGACAGCCAGAAACTTTCTCCCAGGTGGGAAATGGCTAATACGAGAGAGCATAATTTTAAGGTGATGGGAGGAAAGTATAGGGGGATGTCAGATAGAAGTTTTTCTCCCCACATAGAGAGTGGTGAGTGCATAGAAACACCCTGCAGGGGGCGCTAGTGAAGGCAGATGCATTATGTACATTTAAAAGACTCTTAGATAGGCACTTGGAATGATAGGAAAGTGGAGGGCTTTGTAGGAGGGAAGGGAGAGATTGGATTAAAAGGTCAGGATAACAATGTGGGCTGAAGAGCCAGTAGTTTGCTTTATTGCACCATGATCAGTTTTGGGAGGAAGGAGCTGTTTACCTTTAGGATGAAGAATTATCCAGTCCTGCAAACACGAAGTTAACATTGCAGGAAGTGCTTGCAGCGAGGATGAACAAAGGGCCTTTTGTTACGGTTTGTGGGAACCCTGCCAGGTAGTCTAAAGGCCGAGGATTCGTACACCACTCCGGAGATCCCAGGATTAGATAACCGGGCACTCCCACTTAGTCTCGAAGGATTGTCGCTAAGGTAAACCTCTTCCCTTGCAGTCTTACAGAGACACAGAATGGAAACAGGCCATTCGGCCCACTGAGTTCATCCTGACCACTGACCACCCACTTACACCATTGACCAAAAGGATTACAGTTCAAAAGATTAGCTTTATTTGTCACACATACATTGAAACAGCAAAATGCACCATTTGCATCAATCACCAACACAGTTTGAGAATGTGCTGGAGGCAGCCCAGGTGTTGGCATACTTCCAGCACAAACATACCAACATAACACACAACTTACAGCTCCTAACTTGTACGACTTCGGACTGTGGGAGGAAACCGGAGCACCCGGAGGAAACCCACGTTGTCTCAGGAACAATGCACAAACTCTTTACAGACAGAGGCAGGAATTGAACCCCCGCTGTAAAGAAACGTACCAGCTGCTATGCTGCCGTACCACCCGCAAACACTCCCATACCACATTTCATTCCTTTTACATTCCCATCAACCCCAGAGACACTTCCTCTCACCTACAATTTACAGCTTAAGGGCACTTTGCGATGGCCTGCTAGCGTACCGACCGACCCTGCGTGTCTGTAGGATGTGGGAATATACCAGAACACCCGAGGGAAACCCCAAACAGTAGGAGGGAGATCGCACAAACTCCACACAGACAAGCGTCGGAGATTAGGATCGAACCAGGGTCTCTATGAACCAGCCACTCTACCAGTTCCCACAACACAATTTGAGCATGGCAAAAGCAGTAACTGCTACCTCTGGAATGATACCCATTCCCAAACCAATGCCACCAAATCATTCCGCGTCACCCTGCGGTTTGTGGTATCTTGCTGGGCAAACCGCTGCCTGCTGTCCTTTCCCCGTCAGTGCATCGACTACACGCTATAGGATTAGAGTAGAAAATTATTATGCTTCTTTGGATTTTAACTTTCTCTGTGCTTGTTTCTTTTACATAATCACGTGTGTAATTGCGGTGTATTTTTCAGTAATTGCAGTATAGCTGATTCAGTGTTTTTCTACAAGATTCTCTGCAGTCGGTGTCACACCGCTGAATCTCACTATTTCATAAGTTACCTCTTATCAATGGAATGTCCTTGGTCTGAGTACAAGGTAACGCTGCAGCTCTTTAAAGCTCTGTGGAGGAACAACAGGGACTTGGGGTACACATCCACCGAGCCCTCAAAGTTGCTACTCAAGCTGACAGGGTGATTAAAAAAGCACATGATGTGCTGGCCTTCATTAGTCGGGGGACTGAGTTCAAGATGATATTGCAGCTCTATTAAACCCTGGTTAGACCACACTTGGAATATTGCGCTCAGTGTTTTTTATGTTATTTATTCATTCAGGTACAGCGTGGAATCGGCCCTCAAACATGAGAAAGTCTGCAGATGCTGGAAATCCAGAGCAACACACACAAAATTTTGGAAGAACTCAGCAGGTCAGGCAACATCTATGGAAAGGAGTAAAGAGTCAGCAGTTCGGGACTTAACCCTAGGTTATGTTGCCGGGACTTGAGAAACTCAGTTACAGAGAAAGGTTGAATAGGTTAGGACTTTATTCTCTGGAGTGTCGAAGAATGAGGGGAGATTTGATAGAGAAATATAAAATTATGGTGGGTATAGATAGAGTGAATACAAGCAGGCTTTTTCCACTGAGGCAAGGGGAGAAAAAACCAGAGGACATGAGTTAAGGGTGAAGGGGGAAAAGTTTAAAGGGGACATTAGGGGGAGGATTCTTTCACACAGGGAGTAGTGGGAGTGTGGAATGAGCTGCCAGATGAAGTGGTAAATGCGGGCTCACTTTTAACATTTAAGAAAAACTTGGACAGGTACATGGATGAGAGGTGTACAGAGGGATATGGTCCATGTGCAGGTCAGTGGGACGAGGCAGAAAATGGTTCAGCACAGCCAAGAAGGGCCAAAGGGCCTGTCTCTGTGCTGTAATGTTCTATGGTTCTACGGTTCTAATCACGGGTCAATTTACAATGACCAATTAACCTACCAACCGGTACGTCTTTGGACTGCGGGAGGACACCGGAGCACCCGGGGAAACCTACTCGGTCACGGGGAGAACGTACGAACTCCTTATAGGCAGCTGGTTCAGCAAAACGTTGTGCTAACCGCTACCCTACTGTGCCGCCTCAGTTCCGTTCACCTCCTTACAGGAGGGATGGGGAAGCTTTAGAGAGGATGCAAAGGAGATTTACCAGGGTGCTCCCTGGATTAGCGAGCATGCCTCATTAAGCCAGCTACAGCTTCTCTCTTTTGGAGCGAAGGAGGATGAGAGGTGACTTGATGCAGAAGTACAAGATGATAAGACATGACAGCCACAGACTTTTTCCCAGGGTAGAAATGACTAACGCAAGGGAGCACAACTTTAAGGCGACTGGAAGGAAGTATACAGTATAGGAGTGGTTATCGGAAGTAGGTTCTTTTCACACAGACAGTGGTGGGTGCGTGGAATGCGCTGCCAGAGGTGGTGATAGAGGCAGATATGTTAAGGACATTTAAGATACTCTTATTTAGGCATATGGATGATAGAAAATGGAAGGGTAAGTAAGAGGGCAGGATTAGATTGATCTTAGAGTAGGTAAAGATTCAGCACAACATCATAGGCCGATGGGCCTGGACTGGTCTCTGTTCTATAAGACAGCCATGACTTCTTTGTTTCTTCTTCTTGGCTTCCGTACTCCGTTTGATTTTCTTCTTGTAATATCGAATGAAGCAGCGGAAACTACTTCCGAAGAAGCTCTGGATCATAAATCAAGATGCAACAATACTTGAGCGCTCTAGCAAGCTTCAACTTGTTTCGAGGTTACAGAAGGCACTACGTTAAGAGCCACTCTATTTAGCCTGGTCTCGGTTGTCGAGGAAAAGCATACCTTGGCACCATCTCCCTCCCGTGGCAGCACTTTTGCTGCGTCTGTTTCCCGCTGCTCTTTCACTAATGGGCGCGCTTGTTGTGAATAATGACTGCTCCTATCGGTCGGGTGACTGCAGAACGCACTCGCCCCCCCTGCCCCCAGCCAACAGAGCAGCGCTCTCCCTGCCTGCCGCCAAACCGGATCCACCTCACTCCCAACGGCAGGCCATCTCGGACACACATCGTGGGGCCGTAACAGTGTTGTGGCCCTGAAGCAGCCTGCCCTGACGTGCTCCCACATTCCTATCCTCTGCCTAGTTTGGGAGTCAATGATCCCTCCCATCCGTCCCACAATTTCCTTGACCCCACCATCAGACAGGAGGTGTCGTAGCATTAGGACAAGGACCGTTAGGATGGGAAACAGCTTCATCCCTCAGGCTGTTCAACTACTGAACTCCCTGACACCACCCAGGAGTTATGCTATTTACTTGTTGGCTTGTGTGTCATAACTGCACCTTATTATTTGTTAATTTATTTATGGTAATTTTACTTTATGTGTTGTGGGTGAGTTATATCTACTGAGTTATCTGCACCTTGGCCCGGAGGAACATTGTTTCATTTGGCGGTACACACGCATGTGGTTGAAAGACAGTAAACTTTCACTTGAACTTAAATACTTTATATAACAATTTGTATGTACTTTGATAATAAATTTACTTTGAACTTTTGAGTCATTATCATTAAGAGCAAGGAACCTGAATAGAAGGAGAAATTGAGCACAGCTTTGATTAACTCATTTGCTTCTGGAAGGATTCTTAGTAAATAAAGGCATTTATCTCCATAGCATATTTTGCGTCCTGCTAGAACTTTCCAAAGTCGAAGTCAAAGATTATTGTCCCACGTCACTTTATAAAGCTCCATTAGATCATCGTGCCGCCCATGTCCCAGTGAAACTAAACAGCCTATTTAATCTCCCATTTCCCAGCCCTCCATTCCAGACAATATCGTGCTGAATCTCTTCCGCACTCTCTCTACCACTGCCTCACCCTTCTTGTAGAGTATCGACGGGAGGTGCTGCCTCACGACACATGTTGAGTAACAAACCAGACCAGTTAGTACAAGCACCAACTTTGGATAATTAGACAACAGTTAACGAAGGATGCACAGCCACGTAATCGTCAGGGTGTTAACGGTAGGGTACCTAACTGCAGGGTGGTGGGGTGGAGCTATGTCTTTACATAAGAAGGTGCAAGGTGCTCCTTCCCTCCACCAGCCTGCAGGTCACCCTTGGGTGAGGTGTCGGTGTAGCACCTGCTTAGACCCCCACCCCCCCTTGATCATGGTCACAAGAAGCCATGGGAGCAGGTGGTGGATGGTCGTATGAGCATCTGGTGCATATCACAAGTCCTGGTTATGCGACCTCTGGCACCAGGCAGACAATCTCTAAAGAGTATCGATAATGGCTGGGGTCACCCATCTTGTAAAGCCACTGCCCAGAAGAAGGCAATGCCAAATCACTCCTGTAGAAAAATTTGCCAAGTATAATCGTGGTCATAGAAAGATCATGGTCGCCCATGTCAGACAACACGGCGCATAATGATGGTGATTAGATAGAGCGGATATGAAGAGGACGTTTCCAATAGTGACACAGTCTAGGACCAGAGGGCACAGCCTCACAATAGAATGATGTCCCTTTAGAACAGAGATGAGGAAGAATTTCTTAAGCCAGGAGTGGTGAATCTTTGGACATCAATGTCACAATGGCTCGGGAGGCCAAGTTATTGGGTATATTTAAACCAGAGGTTCACAAGCTCTTGATTAATCAGGGTGTCAAAGGTTAGCAGTGAGAAGGGATTGAGAGAGAAAATAAACCAGCCATGATCAAATATCGGAATAAACTTGAAGGGCTGAGTGGCCTAATTCTGCTCTGTTATCTTATAGTTTTAGTGCTGCATTCCCAGATGACACTGGTCTCGCATCACGCAGGTACTCAAGCAATAGCTCAGCTTGGGAAGATTGTCGGGAACTGATAATTCTTAACAGCGCAAGCGGCTGGAAGTGTACTTATTATCACAGAATGCACCAGAGCAGCTTAGTGGAGAGACTGATTATTTAACGAAAGCCTTTCAGAGACAACGAGAGCCATTAAGCGTCCAACAGTAGAAGCAGCAAGTCCGAATACGCATCTGACTGAAGGAGCAGTGGTCTCTTGTGTCGGCAGCGATGACAGGCCTGAACTGTAGCAACAATGACTCCATTCATTGCAACCAGAGAATGGGGACATTGATGCTCCAAAGCACCCCTCATTCACAGGCCCCGACCCCTAGTGGCCCACACGTGACTCCCGTCCCACGCTTAGCGATCGACTCTTCACACCCTCCACCAGAACCCCTTCCATTTTTATCGTGTCTTTCAGTTTAAAAAGCTATTCTCAGGAATGTCATTGCACAGCATGTGATGTTAAAACTCATGAGAAAATTGGAACAAAGCCTTGAATAGATTTATAGAACAGTACAGCACAGGACAGGCCCTTCGGCCCGCGGTGTTGTGCTGACCTTTTAACCTACCCGAAGATCAGTCTAACCTTTCTCTCTCACATACCCCTCCATTTTTCTTTCATCCATGCACCCATCTAAGAGTCTCTTCAATGCCCCTAATGCAGACATCCCACGTCTCCCGGAAGTTCCAGGAGTCTCCCGCATATTAATAGTGGCTCCCTGATGCTGCAAATTAGATACAATATCCCGGAAATCAATTTTTTTGAGAGCGAGCAAGTGAGAGAGTGCAAGAGCGAGAGCGATCACGAGAGACAGAGAGAGAGAGAGAGAGAGAGAGAGAGAGCAAGCACACACGAGAGAGAGAGAGTGCACGCCATGGGAGAGTGTTCCAAAAAAAAAAGAAAATATAAAATGTACATCACCCCAGACTACCCTAAAGTGAACCCCTGCCTAATAGGGGTCAAAAATAATGACAATGTTGCTCGCTGCACTGTTTGCAACAGTGACTTTTCTATTGCCCATGGTGGGTTAAGACTGTAAAAGACATGTTGAGGTGAGTTTAACAGGTGTCATTCGTTCATTAGCATAGCTAACGTTATTTAAACTAGCTGGCTAGCTGCTAAGGAGCTACTCTATTGCAGACATCCCACTTCTCCCGGAAGTTCTGGGAGTCTCCCGCAAATTGATGGTGCTACCTCCTTGAAATGAGTTTTTGCAGAGCGGGATGTCTGCCTAATGTATCAGCTTCTACCACCAACCCTGGCAGGGTATTCCACGTACCCACCGCTCTCTGTGTGAAAAACTTTCTTCTGACATCCTCCCTGTACCTTCCACCAAACGTGGTAAAATTCTGCCCCCTTGTCTTGGCCATCGCCAGCCTGGGAAACAGAATCTGACTGTTTACTCCGTCTACGCCTCACCATTTTATACACCTCTATCAAGTCACAAGGCAGTGGCTGTCGTTCCCCAGAGGCCTGACCTCTCCTACTGTCATGGAAACGGCATTGAGCCTGGGCCTGCTGTGTAGTCTTCAGCTTCAGGTTGGATGCCAGGCTGCAATAAATCAAGGGACATGGAAGTGCAGGGGAGACAGGCATCCGCCCTAGGTATCTGCCGGCTTCGATTTCAAACCCCAGCCAATGAGGCTGTGCAAATGATTTATTACCATTCCCAGCCTGGCCCTGTGTGCTGGCTGTGTGTCCCCTCCCTACTCCTGCCTAAAGATATCTGCATAGAAAATCCGTGTGTGTGTGTATCTATAGAGTGAGGGCCATAGAGCACGACAGCAAAGAAGCAGGCGCTTCAGTCCATCTGGTTTGTGGCAAACTGTCATTCTGCCTTGTCCCATTGAACTGCACCTGAATCATAGCCCTCCATACCACTCCTATCCCGTAAACATTGCAATCGAACCCACACCCACCAGTTCCACACTCAGCCGCATCACCCTCTGAGTAAATCCTCATCAATGCTAGTAAACCAACTCTGGACTTTACGACGCTAATCTGCTGAACCAAAACACACGCACACACACACAGAAACAACTCTGACACTTACAATGCAGGCATGCTGCACTGAACAGGCTGTGGGCACTAGGACCCCGTAAGGAAGCGCATCCCATCCACAGCCAAATAGCTGGTGACCTCTCCCGAGGTGACAGCGCTCTGATTTAGCAGTGCCAATTTTCAACAAGGGAGTTTAAGATCCTGGCAAATTTCTACAGGTCTACCACGGAGAGCACTCTGGCTGGTCGTATCATTGCCTGGTATGGAGGGGCCACTGTACCAGATCAGAAAAGACTGCAGAAGGTTGTAAACTCAGCCAGCTCCATCAAGGGCACTGGCATCGTGGGCATCTTCAAAAGGCGACACCTCAAAAAAAGTAGCATCCATCATTAAGGACTCCCACCACAAGGACATGCCCTCTTCTCATTACTACCAACAGGGAGGAGGTAGAGGAGTCTGAAGACACAAACTCAACATTTTAGGAACAGCTTCTTCCCCTCTGCCATCAGATTTCTGAATGGACATTAAACCCATGAACACTACCTCACTATTTTTGCTCTCTTTTCACATTACTTATTAAAATGTATATATATTATACACACACACACACCCATATACACATACACATATAAAATTCTAGTTTTAATTTATAGCATTTATTATGCATTGCACTGTGTTGCTGCCGCAAATAAATTTTACAACCTATGTCAATGGGACTTCATGGGCCCATGGCGGGTAGCGCAACACTATTACAGCTCAGGGTGGAGAACAGTGTTCCATTCCAGCGCTGTTCTGTAAGAAGTTTGCATGTTCCTTCCCACGAGCTCATGGGTCTCCTCCAGGTGCTCTGGTTTCCTCACACAGACCAAAGACGCACCGGTTGGTAGGTTAATTAGTCGTTGTAAATTGTCCTGTGATTAGGCTAGAGTTAAATAGGTTCGTTAAGGCCGTTAGGACCTGTTCAGTGTTGTATCTCTAAATAAAAAACAAAATAAATAATAAATCGGATTTGGATTCGGATTCTAATTTAATTGAAGCCCAGGGGGTCACACACAAAGGGAGTGTTGGAAAGCAGCAGAGCCAAGAGCAACTCCCGTCAAACTTCAGGAGTCATTCATGCAATCGCAAGGAAGGACAGTGGAGCTCTGCTGCAATCCCAGAGGAGCAGAGAGGCCCCAGGAGTAAACCACTTCATGTGGCCGGCATCTGGAACTCGCCCGTTGAGAGGGTGAGGGAGGGACGGACACTCAGCCCTTTGGGGCAGCAAGTTGGCGTAACACAACGGCAGCATCAGTGACCCCAGTTCCATTCCCGCCACTGACTGTCTGTATGTTCTCCCCACGACCGCATGGGGTTTCCTCTGGGTGTTCCCGTTCCCAGCACATTCCAAAGATGTACAGTTCAGCAGGTTAATTAGTCACAGTGTGTAACTGGGCGACATCGGCTCATCAGGCCAAAGCACCTGTTGCTGTGCTGTATCTCTAAATTAACTTAAAAATTTCCTCTTAAGCCAGTCCTGTTTGCTCAAGTTTGATCTATATATCCCATATCACTCACTTTAACGACTCTTTATCTCATGTTCTTGTTACTTATTACCACTTATTTATGTCTGCATTTGCACAGTTTGTTGTCTTCTGCATTTTGGTTGATCTTTCATTGATCCTGTTACAGTTACCATTCTATAGATTTGCTGAGTATGCCCGCAGGAAAATGAATCTCAGGGTTATACATGTACTTTGATAATAAAAGTTACTTCAAACTTTGAACTACCTGTCCAAGTGCCTTTTAAATGTTTTTAAGGTAGCTATCTCAACCACTTCTTCTAGCAGATCATTCCGTATATTGACCACTCCCCCCCCCCCCGCCGACTGAAAATGTTGCCCCTCTGGTTCCTACAAGCTCTCCCCGCTAAGGAGAGGTGAGGAGATTTCCCAGGCCTGTACTATGCTGTAATGTTCTATGTTCTAAACCAGGGATTCCTCATCTTTTCTTATGCCATGGATTCTACCATTAACCGAAGAGTTCATGGACGTTAGGTTGGAACCCTGAAATCCTCTGTTCTTGAATCCACAACTTTGCGCACATTCACTCTGCAATCCATGATCTTATACACCTCTGTAAGGTTACCCGTCATTCTCCTACGCTCCAGTGAAGAGCATCCCAACCGTCCTAACCTCTTTCCAAAGGCACGTGGGGGTCCTCATGCAGCGTTCCCTAAAGATTAACTTGCAGCCTGAGTCAGCCGTAAGGAAGGCAAATGCAATGTTAGCATTCATTTCGAGAGGACCAGAATATCAAAGCGAGGATGTAATGCTGAATGGATGACCTGGCATTTTTGCTGTGTGAACTGAAACTTCAAAGGTGCAGGACTGTTGCGGTGTGGCGTGTACGAACCAAATCGAAGTCACAGGGCCCAGGACTAAGACCAGGGAATGAGCGAATGTTTGGCCATTGCTGGAGAGGGCCTGGAGCTGATTCAAAGCAGCAGGATAGATGCAAGGCAAGCTGAGGCGTGGCGAGGCAGAGTCGATTTAAGCACCAAGCCAGATTGAAAAGGTCAGGGATTCGGGGCCAAGGGCAAGGGATGGGCCAGTGTTCGCTTGCTGCTTGCAAGGTTTAATCATCTTTGCGCTGAACTGAGGCTATGGCCTGTAACTTATGGGCTCCTAAACCAGCTGCAGCGATGAACTGGCTTCTTGGCTGCAGACTCACTTTAGTGAACTAAGTTCTGATTGTTAATTGATTACTTTCATTTTTGCACGATTTGTTCTTTTTTCTGCACTTTGGCTGTTTGACAGTCTTCTTTTGGACGTCTTTGTTTTGTGGTTACTTGTAAAGAAACAAATCTTTTTTTAGCAATCCTTCTACTAATTTTAAAAAGTACATATATACAAACAAGAGGAGGATTATCTCAGATTTCTATATCGATAACAATACACATAAAAGGTAAAATAAACATTATCAAGATCATACGTACCATTAATCTAATAGTATATAATAAAAAGATAATCAATTCTCCTCATCATTTTACAAAAAGAAAAAAAGACAAAGAAACTTTTATAATTTTTATATATATAAAAAAACACAAAATGAAAAATAAAAAAAAGAAAAAGAAAAAAGTGGGGCTGGGCAGCCCATATTGAGAGTAAAAGCAAGAAACAAATCTCAAGGTTGTAAAGAGTATAAATACTTTGATAATAAATGTACTTTGAGCTTTGAAAGGATTAATGCAGGAGGACATTTGATGACCTTGTGCTTGTAGAAGTTTAGAAGAATGAGGAGGGATCTCGTTGAAACCTCTCAAATTTTGAAACCCCTATACAGAGTGAATGTGGAGAGGATATTTCCTATAGTGAAGGAATCTAGGATCAGAAGGCATGGCCTCAGAATGGAAAGGTGTTCCTTTGGAACAGAAATGAGGAGGAATTTCTTCAGCCAAAGGGTGGTGAACCTGTGGAATTCATTGCCACAGATGGCTGTGGGGGCCAAGTCATTGGGTATATTTAAAGCAAAGGTTGATAGGTTGTTGATTAGTGAGGGCGTCAAAGGTTATGGAAAGGTGGCCGAAGAATTGGGGGGTTGAAAGGAAAAATAATCAGCCATGAATGAATGGCAGAGCAGACGCGATGTGTCGAATGGCCTAATTCTGCTCCTACAGTATGTCATATGGTCTAAAGCAATCATTGATCGTGAGCTCGTGCCCCACTACAGGGAAAGTCTGGTACAGCACAGCAAGGGGGAACTCAGTCTTTCCTGAGGGAACGTCACCCACATCCCAATCTGCAGTGGGATGCAACAACCTCATGGCCATTTTCTTGGAAGGGCAAGCCTCTCTGTTACTCTGGCTAATACACTGTCCCTTCAAATAGCATAATTCAAACCTGCTCTCACTGCTGCCTGCGGGATCTTCCTGTGCATGAACGGGCTACTGGCTTGCTGTGCATTTTCCTTTCAGAGGGATGCAAACTCAGCCACCTCCATCGTGGGCACTAACCTCTCCACTATCGAGGGCAACTTCAAAAGGCGATGCCTCAAAAAAGAACACTACCCAGGACATGCCCTCACCTCACTGCGACCATCAGGGACCATACAGACCCACACTCAATAAATCAGGAACAGCTTCTTCCCCTCTACCATCAGATATATATGTGCGTACATGTGTGTGTGTGCCCCTCTTTATTTATATATATATATATATATATATACATACACACACACACATATATATACACACACACATACATATATATATGTGCGTGCACACACACATATATATATACACACATAACTATATATTTATTATCATTTATAGTGCATTTTATATATTACACTGTATTCTACTGCAAAACAGTAAATTTCACAACTCACATCAGTGATAATAAACCTCATTCTGATTCTAAGGAGTCAAGCGTTAAGACAAGCTGCAACCAGGCTGATGGTCGTACGCAGAGTGGTAAATAAATAGAACACTCTGTACAGCCAGAATTCCTCTGGGGAAATGAACTGTCTGTGCAGGTACGGCACAGCTCTGCAGCAGTTAGCATAACACATTACAGCGTCAGTTTCCCGGATTCAATTCCAGCCGCTGTCCGTAAGGCGTTGGTACGCTCTCCCCGTGACCGAGTCAGTTTCCTCCGAGTGCTCTGGTTTCCTCCCACAGTCCAAAGGCGTACAGGTTAGGGTCAGTAAGTTGTGGGTATTGTACGTTGGGGCCGGAAGCGTGGCAAAAGTTGGCATGTTATTATCGTTATCCGTCGGTCAGTGACACAAGCGACACTTTTCACTATATGCTTCGGTGTAGACACGATAAATAAAGATCATGTTTAATCTTTAGTACATATTATTTATGACAGCATTATACTACTGAATATTTAACTGTATATCGTAGATGCATTCTTATGTCAACTTGTACAACTACAAAATATTTTTTATGATCTGTTAATAATATTTTATGTGTTGTATGTGATATATGTACTGTGTTTTGCAAACTGGTCCCAGAGGAACATTGTCTTGGTTAGGTTCTGTACGGCTACATGATAAAAAAAAAAACCCTGAACTTACTTCCACTGCACAGTGAATGAGAGATGGCATACAGACAGACCACAGAACCAAAGTTCAAACCTCAAAGTACATTACTTATCAAAGTATGTGTACTATATACAACCTTGAGATTCATCTCCTTACAGGCAGACAGAAAACAAAGAAACTCAATAGAACCCATTGGAAAAAAGACCAGCAAACACCCAAAGTGCACGGGAAAAAATCGTGTAAACAATAAAAGCAAGCAAATTAGACCAGCTCATGAAAATGAGTCCATGAAGCCAGTCGTCACTACAGCCAATTCAGGAGTGCTTTAGTTGTAGGCCACAGCCTCAGTTCAGTGCAGAAATGAGTAAACTTTGTGGGGTAGTGAGTTGAACCAGCCTATCTCTTGTCCCTAGCCCTGACTCCCTGACCTTTTCAACCTGGCAGGGTGTTTAAATCATTCAAATATTGGGTCATTCCTTGCCGTCGGACGTGGGCCATGCCACTTCAATACACTCTCTGGCCTCTGCCCTGCTGCCTCAATTTGGTCCATTACCGACCTTTCCAATTCGACTCAGCACTTAAACTGGTCAAACCTCGGGCCCCACTACCTTGACTCCACTCGCCTCCGTTCAATTCGTCACTGTTCTGCCGCATTGAACCACCTTCAAGTCCACTCCAACAAAGACCAAACATTAGCCTGTTTCCCGATCTCCGGGCCTGGATCCCGCCACCTCACTTTGGCCCATACGTGCCAGGCCGAAACCATCCTGCTCCTTCGAGATTTCCGCTCACACCGCGCGTGATGAATATAATCATTAATACTTTTGTCTTTTGCTGGCCCATCTTAAATCGGAAGGACAGGGCATTTCCTGTTTTTTTTTGAACTGCCTCGGAGACTTGGATGTGTCAAGTAGAGGGGAGGCAGGAAGTGTGAGATCTTTCGTTTTAAGGCAGAACTTACAGACATCTAACAGCTGCTGCTGTGGGAATAAGCGACTGAACAGACAGTCCTGCAGAGAGACATGTGTTACTGCAGGCCCTTGGCGACTGCGCCTGCATTAACTGGTCCGCTACCACAATCTGCCTCACTTGCCCGAGACCTGACCATCGGCCCAGGGGACAGCGGGCACAAACTGTCGACCATCAAAGAGCACCAGCAAGGATATTCCCTGCCCTGAGGTGAACCAGGCACAAATTTACCCTTGGAATGTGGGGATCAAACCAGGACAGTCTGTTTACAATCATCCCTGGAGCCTGTCGGAATGCAGCCCTCCCTCATGCTGGGATCTGCCTCAAAGCTCCTGGCAATGAAGCGTTCGAGGTAGTGGCTGTACCATCTGTTTTCATCCTACCTGGAGCCTTTAGGAGCAAATGAATTTTAATTTTATTGTCTTCTCATTGAAACCCATCTTAAGAGAAGTAACTGGGCTGGTTGGACTAAAATTTTTGCGCAGTCCGGAAGAACAAGAGGCAGTTTTATTCACAGTGTCAGAGCAAGAAGAACTGTTACCTCACACCTCCTGTGACTTGGATTTTGCACCTTAACCCCCGGATTTATTCCGGGTGCTCCAATTTCCTCCCATATCTCAAGGTCATGTGGAATTTTTTTGCCACAGAGGGCTCTGGAGGTTAGCTGGATTCAAGGCAGAAATTGATAGGTTCTTGACTGGGAGAATGGGGTTGAGTGGAAACAAATACAATTATGGCCTTAACTCATTCCCTGTGTCCTCATCTGCCCAATTTTCCATACAATCACCTCCTCACAGACAAAATCCTTCCCCATCCCCCAATCCCCTTCCTTCCCTCCCTTTCATGCAGGGATTTTGCCAACTTCCCCACCTCTACAATCCACCAACTCCCAGCCAATGTGAACGAAGCAACAGGAATACAGAGAGAGAACATGTGATACCTTTAATGCAAGCCATTTGTCTTCTAATTACATATGTAAATAGGAAAATTTGCATCCTAATTTGCATGTTGCAGCTCCCTGGACTTGCTTTCCCCTTGGAGGCATGCGTCTCTGAGCCGGCACTCTGCAAACCTCAACTGGATGCCTGTCCCCTGGACGTTTCACTGCCCGACTGCAGCAGGAGGCATCCCAACCCCAGCCTTGGCCCCAGGCTTCCCAATCTCCCTCTGCAACACCCTCGAATCCAAGTCACAAAAGGAAAAGACCTCAATCTGATATGGACCAGCCCATGAGGAAAGGCCCTGGTGGAGGTGGGGAAAGAAAGGGGGGGGACGGACGGACTGGAGGGCTGGAGGAAACTCAGTGGATCCCAGTGCAGGATCTCAACCCGAAATGTTAAACAGCCCCTTTCCTCCACAGACACAGCTCCACCACCGAGTTCCTCCAACGGTTTGTAAGCTTCAACACATTCCAACATCTGCAGTCTCTCATGTCTCCAAACAGAGGATTCAAAACCATTTGTCACACAGTGAAATGCATCATTGAGTTAATGACCAACACAGTCCGAGGATGTGCTGGGAGAGCCTACAAGTATGCATTCTTTCACCAGATGACTGAACAACCCAGAATCAGATTTAATATCAGTGACATACGTGGTGAAATTTGTCTTGCGGCAGCAGTACCTTGTAATATATAATAATAAAAACTGTAAATTACAGTAAGTACATATATTTTTTAGAAGGTTAAATTAAATAAGTAGAGCAAAAAGAGGAAAAAAAAACAGTAGTGAGGTAGAGTTCATGGGTTCAATGTCCATTCAGAAACTGGATGGCAGAGGGGAAGAAGCTGTTCCTGAATCGTTGAGTGTGCGTCTTCAGGCTCCTGTACCTCCTTCCTGACGGTAGCAATGAGAAGAGGGCATGTCCTGGGTGATGGGGGTCCTTAATGATGGTCCTTTTTGAGACATCGCTCCTTGAAGACATCCTGAGTGCTCTGGAAGCTTGTAGCCATGATGGAGCTGATTGAATTTACAACTCTCTGCAGCTTATTTTGATCCTGTGCAACGCCTCCTCCCCCCACCTCCCCCACCCCCCATACCAGACGGTGATGCAGCCAGTTAGAATGCTCTCCATTGTAATGTGGAAACCCCTGGTACAATCAGATGGTCTCTTGCCCTCATTATGACCTTGCACCTTACGGTCTACATACACCACACTGTCACCGTTCCAGCTCATACCACCTCAATGTACTGTAGCAATGAATTGATGTGTATGAATGATATGCAAAACAGCTTTTCACTTCACCAGCTGAGGGGGAAAGTATATGTCTATCCATCCGCTTGAGCTAAAGTGTGGGACTGGCCTTTCCAGCCCTTTCAGCCACACCACACAGCAACCCCAATTTAACCCCAGCCTGATCACAGGACAATTTATAATGACCAATTAGCCTACCAACTGGTACATCTTTGGACTGTCGGAGGAAACCAGGGCACCCAGAGCAAACCCACATGGGAGGAACATACAAACAATTTATAGACAGTGGTCGGATTTGAACCCGGGTCACTGGTACTGTAAAGCATTGTGCTAACCAGTACACCACCGTGCCGCCCCCCCCCACTTCAAATCCACCCTCCAGCAACCCCCCTTCCCCCTCCCCGGGGAGAAGGAAGGAAGGATGCAGTTTAATATCTCCGTCTGACAGCTCAGATCGTACAAGGGAGAGTTAAATTCAGGCACCAAGCAAGTACATCAGCTAAATCAGTCTCTTCAGTTAATTGGTTTCCGAAGGAGTATCAACTATCCAGTGAGCCAGCAATTTTACAACTCACTTGGAGCTGTTCCAAGGGGATTAAAAACTCCAAGCAGTTTGGTCACATCGCTCGATGGATTAAAGCCATTGATACCAGCTGAGAGAAGAGAAAGCCAACACCAATACTCAGGGCTTAACTGGCAGTGTCGGATGTGGGCATCTAATAAGTGTAATAAAATCTGATTCCCACAAGCACATGTCTAGAAGGGAACGCCTGTTTTGCCGCCGAGGTTTGGAGACACTGGAATCCATGGGAGTCGCAGCGTGATACGTCACAGAAACAGGCCATTCGGGCCAACTTGCCCACGCTGACCAAGTTGTCCCATTTGCCTGCATTTGGCCCTTATCCCTCTAAAATTTTCCTGCTCCATGTCTAGAGGTCTTTTAAACATTATAACTGTGCCTGACAAAGTGTCTCAGCCCGAAACATTGTCTGGTTATTCCCCTCCATAGATGGTGCCTGACCTGCTGTGTTCCTCCAGAATTTTGTGTGTCTTGCACTCTGGATTTCCGGCATCTGTAGAATTTCCTGTGTTTATAACTGGTATTTGAATTCTGATCGTACACTCCATTAAAAATCCCTTGACTTTAATTTAAAGTAATTTACAACCATATTATTCTACCTCGTCCTGATGAAGGGTCTCAGCCCAAAACATCAACTGTTTATTCCCCTCTGTAGATGCTACCTGACCTGCTGAGTTCCTCCAACATTTTGTGTGTGTGTGTGTGTGTGTCTGTCTGGAATCTCTTGCCTGCCTCTACCACCTAATCCAGTTGTTCGTTTCCACTACCAAAAGGAGTTGCCCCTCAGGTCCCTTTCAAATCCTTTCCCCTCTCACCATGAACATAAATCATAGCGGAGAGTGGGTTTAGCCTTAAAACCCGGGCCGAGCATCCAGGCCAAATCCTGAGGTAGGCTATTGTGATTGACAGCCTGAACACTGGAACACCGTTCCAGGGATACAAGTTCTGACCTCACCAGGGCAACTGGGGACAGAGTCACTGAGTCATCCTACGCAGAAACAGACCCCTCAGCTCATCCAGTCCATGGCAACCATCGAGCATCCTTAAGTATCCATTTTCCTGCATCTTGTTCTTTGCTAACTTCTTAAAACAGTGTGGAATTCCTCACAGGGGTTCCCAACCTGGGGTCCATGGAACCCCCCTGCTTAATGGCATTGGTCCATGGCATAAAGAATGGTTGGGAATCCCTGCCTAACACCTTCTAATACAATACCTTCCAAACTCCAACCTACATCAGGGTGGAAAACCAAATCACAAGACAACAAGTCAAACACAAGAGATCCTGCAGACGCTGGAAGTCCAGGGCAACACAAAAATTGCTGGAGGAACTCAGCAGGTCAGGCAGCATCTATGAAAAGGAAAGTGGCGTCACAGACAGAGAGAGTCGTAAAGAACACTTTTGGCACACTGGGCTTTTTAAATCAGTGTACTAAGAACAGGAGATAGACTGTTATGTTGAAATTGTATAAGACACTGGTGAGGCCTAATTTGGAGTATTGTGTAGTTTTGGTCACCTACCTACAGGAAAGATGTCAATAAGATTGAAAGAGTGAAGAGAAAATTACAAAGATGCTGCTGGATCTGGAGGATCCGAGTTATATGGAAAAATTGGATATTTTAGGACCTTATTCCTTGCAACACAGAGTATTGAGAGATTTGATCGAGATATACAATATTAGTTTTGGGCTCCTTATTTAAGAAAGGATGTGCTGACGTTGGAGAGGGTACAGAGAAGATTCACTAGAATGATTCCAGGAATGAGAGGGTTAACATATGAGGAACGTTTGACTGCTCTTGGACTGTACTCCTTGGAGTTTAGACGAATGAGGGGGGACCTCATAGAAACATTTTGAATGTTGAAAGGCATAGACAGAGTGGATGTGACAAAGTTGTTTCCCATGATGGAGGAGTCTAGTACGAGAGGGCATGACTTAAGGATTGAAGGGCGCCCATTCAGAACAGAAATGCAAAGAAATTTTCTTAGTCAGAGGGTGGTGAATCTATGGAATTTGTTGCCACGGGCAGCAGTGGAGGCCAAGTTATTGGGTGTATTTAAGGCAGAGATTGATAGGTATCTGAGTAGCCAGGGCATCAAAGGTTATGGTGAGAAGGCGGACTAAATGGGAGAATGGTGAAGCAGACTCGATGGGTCGAATGGCCGACTTCTGCTCCTTGGTCTTATGGTCTTATGAGGGGTCTAAATAGGGTAAATGCAAGCAGGCTTTTTCCACTGAGGTTGGGTGGGACTACAACCAGAGGTCATGGATTAGGGGTGAAAAGTGTAAAGTTCAAGGGGAACATGAGGAGAAACGTCTTCACTCAGAGTGTCATGAGAGTGTGGATCGAGCTGCCAGTGCAAGTGGTGGATGCAAGTTCGATTTCAATGTTTAAAAGGATAGGTACATTTATGGGAGGGGTATGGAGGGCTACGGCGCTGGTACGTCGACGGGAGTAGGTAGTTTAAGTGGCTCGGCATGGACTAGATGGGCCGAAGGATTGCTTTCTGTGCTGTACCTTTCTACGACTCTACGAATAGACAGATAAATGTTTCAGGCCGAGACCCTTCATCAGGACTGGAAAAGAAAGAGGAGAGAAGCCAGAATAAGTGGGTGGTGTGAGGGGAAGGGGTACAAGCAGGCAGGTGGTACCTGAGACCAGGTGAGGGGGAGGAGGGAAATGAAGTCAGCATTTTGTGTGTGTTACTCTGGGTGGAAAATTTCTCCCTTCTGTCCTCTGTGAACCTCTTGCTCTACGCTATAAACCTCCACTCTCTGCTTGAGGACATCTCAGCCATGGGATGGGGAAGAGTATCTGAGTGTCTTCTCTGTCTTTGCCACTTACACTGTTGTTCACCAACACTACTGTGAACCTATCTCAGGTGCCTAAGACTTTTGCACAGTACTGTGTTTGTCAACGTGGAGCCCAGGGTGAGTCTGTAAATGGGGCAGGAGCAAACGATGTTGGGAGTGGCGAGGGTGGACTGCCGCAGGAGGGGTGTGGGACAGGTGGCCGGGGCAGGGGGTGGTGCGGGTACAGATACACCCAGTCCTGTGGCACCAGGCAAGGTCATTTGATTCCAAATAGAGTTGACCATTACAGAATGTCTCTCTGTTGCTTCCAGCCCCCTACCCTCTCCCTTCCCCTTTCCCCAACGATAATTTCCTTCTCACTGCCACCTTCCCATTTTCAGTTCACAATAGAGACCCACATCAGAATCAGGTTTATCATCACTCACATCTGTCATGTTTTTTTTAGTGGCAGCAGCACAGTGTTTCAGCCTTTAGAAGGCTGAAAGGACCCCCACCATCTGGAACCTGCCCCCTACTCACTGCTACCATCAGGGAGCAGATAGAGGAACCGAACGGCCCACACTCAACATTTTAGGAACTGATACTTCCCCTCCGCCATAAGATTTCGGAACTATCCTCAAACCCATCAACACCACCTTGTGATTCTATTTTGTGCTCTATTTACATTCTTGTTATTTATAGTAATTTTTATGTCTGCACTGTACTGTTGTCACAAAACAATGAATTTCACAGATTTGAAGTACATTTATTATCGAAGTATGTACATGGGATACAAGCATGAGATTCCTCTTCCCGCAGACAGCCACAAAACAGAAAACCATGGGACCCATTCAAAGAAAAGCATCAAACTCCATGCCCCCCCCCATACAAGTCAGTGATAATAAGTTCAATTCTGATTAAATTAAGGATCGATCAAAAGGCCTGATTTTGAAAATGCAGAAGTACCAGTTTTATCAGGAGATGCAACAGATAACAGATACAAGAGGGGGGGGGGGGGAGACTACAGAGAGATTTGACAACTGGAATCAAAATGTGAAGATCAATTATTCCCTCACTGTGTTGCAAACCAAGAACCCCAACTGTTAATTACGTACAACAATCCAATAGTTTCATTACTGCACAGAGCACAGGTCTGGATTCCCGAGTTGGCAGAGCGGGATTTGAACTCGCGCTCTCCTGGTTATTAGTTTCGGCACTGGGTTATTGACTTCGTAACAGGACCACTGGGCCACTGTGACCCAATAGGGCAGCTGGAGGGGAGAACGAGCTGAAGGGAAAACAGATACAAACCATGCACTTCTACACAGTTATGTAAAAGACACAAAGGCGAGGCAGAAAAGCGGGAGGGGATCGTTACCCCAAACCATTCCCATCACCCATTTGCATCTCCTCCTTGTCATTTGCTGGAGCTGACCCACAATATATCTAACTCCAGAGCCGCAGCTGGTCTGGAAGGCTCAGTCACCAAGTCTCTTCAAGATGTAGAGTTTTGGAGGAACATGCACAAAGTGCTGAGGGAACACAGCAAGTCAGGCAGCACCTATCGAGGGGATTAAACAGTTAATGTTCAGGCCAAGACCCATCATCAGGACTGGAAAGGAAAGGAGGAGGGAGGGAAGGAACAAGTACAAGCTGGAATGTGATAGGTAAGTGCAGGTGAGGGGGAAGATGGGTGGACGGAGAGGGGGATAAATTGAGCAGCGTGGTGGGGAGAGGTCGGTGAGCTAAAGGGGTGGAGAAGAAGGAATCCGATAGGAGAGCAGAGCAGGCCACGGGAGAAAGAGAAGCGGGAAGGGAAACAGTGGGAGGTGAGAGGAAGAGAAGGGGTAAGAGAGGAGCCCAAATGGTGAATGGAGAAGGGGCAGGGGGGAGAAATTACTGGAAGCTAGAAAAATCGATGCTCATGCCGTCAGATTGGAGGCTATACAAACGGAATAGGAGGGGTTGCTCCTCCGATCTGAGTGTGGTCCCATCTTGGCAGTAGGGAAGGCCATGGGCAGACATGCCACAATGGGAACGGAAAGCAGAATTAAAATGGGTAGCCACCCAGACCCAGTGTGCGTCAGGTCTCGCCAATGCAGAGGCTACACCAGGAGCAGCAGATACTTGTGGACTCATGAGACAGGAGGCTGAGCTGGGATACTGACATAGAAGATTGGCCATCTTAATGAATGTCGCTTTATACTTATGACTGTGAGGCCAAGTACAGTTCCCATGCCAAATTCAAGTTTACAAATGGCACCATTATTGTAGGTCAAATCAAAAGCATTGATGAATCACCGTGTACAAGGGAAATTGAAAATCTGGCTGAGTGGTGTCATAACAACAACCTCTCACTCAATGTCAGCAAGACCAGAGAGCTGATTATTGATTTCAGGACGAGGAAACCAGAGGTCCATGAGCCAGTTCTCATCAGGGGATCAGAGGTGGAGAGCATCAGCAGCTTTAAACTCCTCAGTGTTATAATTTTGGAGGAACTGTCCTGGGCCCAACATGTAAGTGCAATTACAAAGAAAATATAGCTGCATCTCTATTTCCTTAAGAGTTTGCAAAGATTCTGCATAACATTTAAAACCTTGAGAAACCTCAAAATATATGTGTGGTGGAGAGTATATTTAATGGCTACATCATGGCCTGGTATGGAAACACCAATACCCTTGAACGGAAAATCCAACAAAATGTAGTGGATACGGCCCAGTCCATCACAGGTAAAGCCCTCCCCACCATTGATCACATCTACATGGAGTGTTGTTGCAGGAAAACAGCATCCATCATCAGGGACCCCCACCACCCAGGAAATGCTCTCTTCCTGCTGCTGCGGAAGAAAGTACAGGAGCCTCAGGACTCACACCACCAGGTTCAAGAACGGTCACCCCTCAACCATCAGGCCCTTGAACCAAAGGGGACAACTTCACTCAACTTCACTTGCCCCATCATTGAAATGTTCCCACAACCAATGGACTCACTTTCAAGAAGTTCATCTCATGTTCTTCATAATTATTGCTTATTTATTAATTATTATTTCTTTCTTTTCGTATTTGCATAGTTTGTTGTCTTTTGCACAGTGGTTGAGCGGCCAAGTTGGTGCAGTTTTCATTGTTTCTATTCTGGTTACTATTCTATGGATTTATTGAGTATGCCTGCAAGAGGATTAATCTCAGGGTTGTATATGGCAGGGATTTCCAAACTGTTCTTATGCTATAGACCCCGACCATTAACCAAGCGGTCCTCGAACCCCAGGTTGGGAACCCCTGGTAAATGGTGACATTTGATAATACATTTAGTTTGAACTTTGAAGAGGCTCAGGGTTTTCAATGGCTTGTTGGTTTAGGATCCAAACTGTCATTTTTCTTGTAGTTTAACTTCCTTTATGCTTGCTTTTATGTTTCTGAGATCACCTGTTTGTAAAAAGTGTTCAGTGGGTTTCAGCAATCCGTGGTATTGATAGCTCTGTATTTTTTGTAGTTTTTTTTTTTGTCTACAGCTTTTGTGTCACACCATCAATCACGCTGTCCCATAGGCCGTTCTAATCAAGGAATTCCCTGATCTGTCTGCTTTGAGCTAGTTTCCAGTATAAGACAACTATGATTTTTTTTTTTGTTCTTTGTCTGTTCTTTGCCTTCTTCCTTCAGATCTCCCTAACAGTCAATCACTGCTTTTTTTTGTTATCGAGATACAGCGCAGAATAGGCCCTTCCGGGCCTTCGAGCCATCCTGCCCAGCAGTCCCCCGATCTAACCCTGGCCTAATCACTGGACAGTTTACAATGGCCAATTAACCTACCAACCGGCACGTCTTTGGACCGTGGGAGGAAACCCACACAGTCACAGGGAAAACGTACAGACTCCTTACTGGCAGTGGCAGGAATTGAACCCGCGTCACCTATACTGTGAAGCATCGCAGTAACCATTACACTGCTGCGCCCCCTTTTCTTTTTTTATGAACAACTAATAAAAGGATTGTAACCACAATACCATTACAGTACCTTAGAGGCCCGTCTGCCCATGATGGTGTGCTGACCTTTTAACCTACATTAAGATCAATCTGACACTCCCCTGCTTCACAGCCCTCCGTTTCTATCATCTGTGTGCCTATCCAGGAGTCTCTTAAAAGACCCTATCGTATCTGCCTCCACCACCGTCACCGGCAGCCCGTTCCACGCACTCACCACTCTCTGCATAAAAAAACTTGCCCCTGACATCTCCTTCTTCCAAGCACCTTAAACCTGTGCCCTCTCATGTTGGCCATTTCAGCCCTGGGAACAAGCCTCTGACTATCCACATGATCAATGCCTCTCATCACCTTATACACCTCTTTCAGATCAGCTCTCATCCTCCATCGCTCCAAGGAGAAAAGGCCAAGTTCACTCAACCTCGCTCCAAGGAAGAAAGGCCAAAGCAATAGTAATAGATGAGGCAATCCCAAATGACAGTAACATCAGGAAGAAAGAATGAGAAGCTAGAGAAATAGCAGGGCCTGAAAGAGCAGATAGAAAGGACGTGGAAGGTTAAAGCCAGAGTAATCCTGGTGGTGACAGGAGCACTTGGAGCTGTGACACCTGGACTGGGAGAGTGGTTCCAACAAATCCCAAGAACCACATTTGAGATCTCAGTTTATCATGGTCACAGATACAGTGAAAAGATTGTCTTGCGACCGTTCATACAGGTAGTCACTACACTGTTCATTGAGCTAGTATAACTAAACCCCCCACCCCCCAAAGTGCAGTGAGGGCAAACAATAAAATGAAAAATCATAACGAGGTAGATGGTGAGGCCAAGAGGTCCAAGAAAGAGCCTGAAAACAGCGTAATAGAAGCTGGCCTTCAATCCTGGTGATAAATACTTCTGGCTTTTGTATCTTCTACCTGATGGGAAAGAGGCGAAGAGAGAATGTTTGGGGTGGGTGGGGTCTGTGATTATGCTGGCTACTCTACTGGGGCAAGGAGAAGTATAGACAGAGCCCTTAGATGGGAGGCTGGTTCCTGTGATGTGCTGAACTCTCTCTGGAGTTTCTTGCAGTCATGTGCAGATCAGTTACCACATCTAGCCACAATGCATCCAGACAGAATGCCTTCTATGTTGCATCAACATATCAGGGACATGCTGTATTTCTTTAGCCTCCAGAGAAAGCAGAGGCATTGGTGAGCGTTCTTGGCTGTGAACCAGGTAGTGCGTGGTTGAATCAGGACAGCCTATTGGTGATGTTCACACCTAGACACTTGAAGAGCATGTGATTGGTAGGAACTTGCTTCCCATTCGTTATGTTCATGTGTTTATCGAGGGGAAAGACAACAGTAATTGCGTAGCGGAACTAACACCTCCTTGTTGACAATCAACAGATATACACCTCAATAATGTGTGCCTAGCTCACTGCTCTACTCTTTACACCCTTGACACAGCTGGCCACAGCTCAAATGCCATCTACAAATTCGTCAATGACACAGCGGTTGTCGGCAATATCTCAGACAGTGATGAGGAGGCGTACAGGAGTTAGATGGGTCAGTCAGCTGGCTGAGTGCTGTCACCACAACAACTTCGCACTCAACACCAGCAGGACTAAGGAATCGATTGCAGACTTCAGGAAAGGAAAAATGAGGGAAGCACACACCAGTCCTCATCGAGGAGTCAGTAGTGGAAAGGGCAAGCAGTTTCAAGTTTCTGGGTGTCAATATCTCTGAAGATCTCTCCTGGGCCCAACATATGAAGCAATCATGCAGAAAGCACCTCAGTGGCTATATTTCATTCGGAGTTTGAAGAGATTTGTTATGTCATCCAAGACCCTAGCAAATTTCTACAGACGTACCGTGGGGAGCATTCTAACTTGTTGCATCATTGTATGCTATGGAGAAGCCAAAGCACAGGATCAGAAAAAGCTACAGAGGGTTGTAATCTCAGCCAGCTCCATCATGGGCACTGGTCTCCCCATCAACCAGGACATCTTCACAAAGTGACACCTCAAACAGGCGGCATCCATCGTTAAGTACCCTCACCACCCAGCACGTGCCCTCTTCTCACTACTACCATCAAAGAGGAGGTACTGGAGCCTAAAGGGAAACACTCAACATTTTAGGAACACCTTCTTCTCCTCCACCAACAGATTCCTGAACAGGACCATGAAACCACGAACACTACCACACTACTGTCTTTTCGCACTGTTGATTGTAACTGTAATGCCCTGATTCCCATCTTCACCGTTATACTGCAGGTATTTCATTTAGCAGCTCTGTAAAAGCTGTTTGTTCTGCTTTCAGCCTGTTCGGGTTATTGCTGGAGATAAGGGATGACGTGGAATGAGTGCCAACCAGTTAGCGGGAGGTTTTCTTGGTGAAGGGCACTAAGGTTAGGCTTGAGGTTTTCTTTTGTTCGAGAGGAGATGAAGAGAGAAGACGCTGGAGAGAACCGATCATAGCATACGATCGGTGGGAGAACCATTTGTTCGAGATGGATTGCGAGTGACGTTCGGAAGGTGGTGTGAGCTTTCACGTTGACCGAGGGCCCAGCGCGTGAGTGACAGAGAAGTTCAAGATGAGCTCCAACTTGTTCACATTTGTCTGTTTAATTAGAATGGCCCCTTTTCTTTACTTCAGTTAAGATTCATAAATATAATTCCTTTAATCGTATGCAGTGTACTGTTATTTTGTGGCATTAATTTGTAACGGGATAGCAAATTACACAGCTTCCACACAGACTGAGGTTTGGGATGGGATCAAGCACGCTTCAATCTCACAAGTTTGGCGGGGACGGAGGTCGCCTTCCCTAGACTTACGCAACAAGGAAACCAGGGTGTATCATAACTTACAGAATACTTTTGTTATTATGCACTGCATTGTACTGCTGCCACCAAACAACACATTTCACGACACAAGTCAGCAATATTAAACCCGATTCTGATTCTGAGCTTGCAAAGCTGGAAAGGGAGGTAGGAAGGCTTAGGAAAAGAATTCCAGAACTGGGATTCAGATGAAAACTTGTCAATGAGCAGTGGAGAATAAACGCTGCGGATGAACCAGAGAGGTTGGAGGTAGAGAAGCTCCCATAAATCTGAGGGTTTTCGGCATAGGGAGCAGCATCCCTTTGGAGACATTTAAAAATAAAGCAATAACTCAGTGCGTCACGTATCTCTCAGGGGACCTCGATAGTGTGTTGTAGCAGGTAGATAAATGTGGCTCAGAAAGGCCCAAGTGGGAGAATTACACCAGGGAGGATTCCGAAAACATTTCCCAAATTCCTGCACGCTGTTTAAATTCACAGCCCCACACGAGGCAGCTGAGTTGCCATGGATACACATCGCTTTACTCAGTTTACTTGCAATTCCTCCACCATCCATTCAGCACAGAGCCAACTTTCAACAGAAACACATTCCGAGCACTTGGGCAAGTCCAATACAATGCAAAACAAGGTAAGCCACCCAGTTTCCAATTTCTTCAAATTATCTGCACTCCCTCTCTCTGCTCCCGTCAACACAAAGTCTTGGCAGCAAAGTGGAAGAAAGCCGGACACCTAAGTGTTAAACCAGCAGCAGTGAGACTGCGGGAGACAGGCGGAGGGAGACCAAAACACATCTTGGGAGGTCCCAGATAGAAGTCCAACCCCATCACTCATTCCAAGAAGACAGCTCACATCCCCACGGAGCCACAGCAATGTTCTTGCCAAGACTCCCTCCTCCAGCTACATCGGTTTCAAGTCACAGCTGGGGAACCTTCTCCTCCATGCCAGACCCAGGTACCTCAGAGCACAGGCCGCAACAGGTGTACACACAGTCCCCAACAGGTGTACACACAGTCCCCACGGTGTACACACAGTCCCCACGGTGTACAAAGCATAGCTGTGAATTAAAACTCGGCCTATTCTCCGCAGTTGGCCGAAATCCAGGAATTTTAGTTAACGATCGGAAAGCTGAAGAGGGACAATTCAGAAAAAGACCTTTCGGCCCACCGGCCTGTGCTATCCAACAAACACCCACTTTCACACTAACCCCAACCTAACTCGCTTTATTCTCCCCTTTCCCACCAGCTCCCCCCGCTTTAGATACTACACACCAGGGGCAATTTATAATTAAACTATGAAGCCACGCCTCTTTAGGCGCGGGAGAAAACCCACACGGTCTCAGGGCAGAACATGCAAACTCCACACAGACAGCTCCCAAGTCGGGACTGAACCCGGGTCACGGCAGCCGCTTTATATGCTGTGCTGCTGTGCGGCCCTCAGACCCAGAGAAATCCCAGGTCCCAAGTCGATGGATCAAGTCCACTGTATCCAGATTTCAGGCTTTTGGAATTCTGCAGCATTGTGGTTACCAGCTCCGTTTGATTCCAAAATCTCCAACAACTTATTCCCAGGGTATAATAACCCAGCAACAAAAAAAATTGGAGTCTCCTTCATTCGTCTAAAAATAAAAATCCCACTGGTGATGCTGTTTTAACTCAGCAGGTCAAGCGGCATCTATGGAGGGGAATAAACCGCCAATGTCTCAGGCTGAGACCCTTTATCAGGACTGGAAAGGAAAGGGGAAGGCGGCAGAACAAGGAAGTGGTGGGAGGGGAGGTGTACGAGATGGCAGGTGACAGGTGAGCCCAGGTGGGTGGGTGGGGGAGAGCGGGTGACGTGAGAAGATGGGCAGTGATGGGCAGAAGCAGTCAAGGGCTGACAAACAAGGAATACAATGGGGGACGAGAGAAGGCCGTGGAAGAAAGGAAAGGATGGGCTGGGCATGAGGCAGAGGAGAAGAAGAGAAGGGGTGACATCACAGCAGACAGGGTTAGAAAGAAAACTTCTGGTGCACTGACCTACATAAGTCAAAGATGGGATGTTATATTGAAGTTGTATAAAATATTGTTGAAGCCTAATTTGGAGGATTCTGTGCCGTTTTGGTCACCTGTCTACAGAAAAGATGTAAATAAGATTGAAAGAGTGCAGAGAAAATTTACACGTATGTTGCCAGGACTTAGGGACCTGTTATGTGGAAAGGTTGAATAGACCATAAGACTATAAGACACAGGAGCAGAATTAGGCCATTTGACCTACTGGGTCCTTTCCGCTGATCCTTTTTCCCCTGAGTATGTTAGGACTTTATTCACTAGAACATAGAAGATTAAGCAGAGCTTTGACAGAGGTATACAAATTATGAGGGGTATAGATAGGGTAAGTGCAAGCAGGCTTTTTCCACTGAGGTTGGGTGGGACAACAACTAGAGGTTAATGGTTAAGGGTGAAAGGTTAAATGTTTAAGGTGAATCTGGACAAGGGCAGACAGAGTTGAGTCTAAGTACAAGGAGACAAGTCCTGATGCAGGGCTTGGATCTGAAACGTCAACAGTTCCTTTCTCCTTCCTGCTCGACCTGCTGGTCTCCCCCAGCGGACTGCCTGTGGCCCCAGACCCCACCTTCTGCAGTCTCGCCAAGATCGTTCGTATGTCCATTTCCTTCTGCGGTCAGCTGAACCACGAACCGTGGAACTCCCTCGTACACACTCCCTCATGAGGGGGAGTGCATGTACACCTGTTCCAGCCTGTGCCAGGACCGTCACAACTGAAAATCCAGACGTAAAGCAGAGACACAAATCTACGCTTTGAGGCTTTAAATCACTGGAGGCCTTACCTTTTTGATCTTCCCGCTCCTGGTCCCAAAGAAAGCCACGGAGTGGCCCCTGTAGTCGTAGGCAGCAATGGACGTCATGCCATCCTCTCCGTCGACGAGGAGCGGGATGCCCTCCACCAGAGTTGTCCCACCCAGCGGCTGGTTGAAGTCTTGTCCGCAGAAGTCGTCGTCAATCTGCAAGGGCTGAGGGGGTGAAAGAACAGAACGGTCAATACATTCGCCTGACAGGACCACCACCCTCATCGCCCGACCAAATCAAGCTCCAAACTCTGTCAGACCACCCCACCTGGACTGGGACCCTGGGATCCTACTGTATGTACAGAGCGTGACACCAGTTTGAAAGGTGAGTGACCCTGGCCTTGCCAAGGACTCGGCGATGAGCTTCAAACACGGCTCACCCAACCGCACCAAGGTCGCCCCATAGAGAGTACTTAATTTAATTGCAAGCCTCTGGGGTCCTCCAAGAGAACTGCAACCTCATCGTAGAGCTTGGAAGCTTACGTGCCTCAATGACCTGGAGAGCTATGTTGACTGTATGCTTTGGCTCTTGGGAGGGTCTACTACTACTACTACGTAGACTCATGCCTAGGGGGCCGGCATCGGGCAAAATGGTAGGGTTACCCATACCAAACAGGTCAAAGGGTAGAGGCCAGACTAAGAGTGGCCCACCGGTCCTCCAAGTTCGGGGGTTCAACTCGACTAACAACTAACAACTCGACTGGTCGAACAAAACTGTCACAGAAACAGCAATGAAGAATCCTTTTAGCAATGAGTGCAACGGTATTCCCAAATCTCACCCAGAACGATGACATTCCTGAGACTCCACGGGGAATTTGCACGACTGACAAAGGAAACTACTGATAGAATGAAGGAAGCCGTGAACAGCGCCAGAGATGGAGGACCTTCATTGCTGTCTTAAAAGCCAGCACTGTAATGGGTAGCAGAGAGGTGGTGTTGTAGAACCTCTGCAGTACAAATACATGGTTCCCAGAAAGTAGAGTCACAGGTAGACAGGATTTTTTGTTACACTTGCCTTCCTCAGTCAGGACATTTGACTATAAAATTTGGGAGGTGGTGGTGTAGTTCTACAGGATGCAGGTGAGGCCACGTAAGGAGTATGGAGTTCCCTTTCAGTCGCCCTGCTATGGGGAAGTTACTTATTTCGAGGTACAGCACGGTCACAGGCCCTCCTGGCCCAACAAGCCCGCACCACCCAGTTACACCCTTGTGATCAACTTATCTGCTAACTACACGGAAGGAAACTCACATGGTCACAGTACGAACTCCTTACAGACAGCAGCGGAATTGAACCTGCGTTGTGTTAACCACTATACTACCGTGACTATCCACACTGTTACAACTAAACTGGAAAAAGTGCAGTGAAGATTTACAGCGATGGTCAATGTACATATATGTCACCGTATGCAACCCTGAGATCCATTTCCTTGCGGGCATACTCAAAAAATCCATAATAGGATAGTAACCCTAATAGAATCAATGGAAGATCACACCAACTTGGGTTTTCAACCAGTGGGCAAAAGACAAGAAACTGTGCAAACACAAAAAAAAGGGAAATAATAATAATAAATAAATAAACAATAAATGTGGAGAACATGAGATGAAGTGTCCTTGAAAGCGAGTCCATAGGTTGTGAGAATATTTCAATGATAGAGCAACTGAAGTTATCCTCTCTGGTTATTACCCCTCAACCATCAGGTCCCACATCACCAGGTTCAGGAAGTTATTACTCCTCAAATGTCAGGCTCCTAAACTGATGTGGATAACTTCAACTACTGCACAGAGTCTTGTCATCTTCAGAAGTTTTCGGATGACTCTGCCATAGTTGGATGCATCAGCAAGGGAGAAGAGGCTGGGTACAGGGCTACGGTAGGAAACTTTGTCACATGGTGTGAGCAGAATTATCTGCAGCTTAATGTGAAAAAGACTAAGGAGCTGGTGGTAGACCTGAGGAGAGCTAGGGTACCGGTGACCCCTGTTTCCATCCAGGGGGTCAGTGTGGACATGGTGGAGGATTACAAATACCTGGGGATACGAATTGACAATAAACTGGACTGGTCAAAGAACACTGAGG
The DNA here is from genome assembly GCF_030028105.1 of Mobula birostris. Lineage (NCBI taxonomy): Eukaryota > Metazoa > Chordata > Chondrichthyes > Myliobatiformes > Myliobatidae > Mobula > Mobula birostris. The sequence continues at coordinate 6,711,674 of NC_092385.1, read as the reverse complement.
CTGTCTACAAGAAGGGTCAGAGCCATCTCTATTTCCTGAGGAGACTGAGGTCCTTTAACATCTGCCGGACGATGCTGAGGATGTTCTACGAGTCTGTGGTGGCCAGTGCGATCATGTTTGCTGTTGTGTGCTGGGGCAGCAGGCTGAGGGTAGCAGACACCAACAGAATCAACAAACTCATTCGTAAGGTCAGTGATGTTGTGAGGATGGAACTGGACTCTCTGACGGTGGTGTCTGAAAAGAGGATGCTGTCCAAGTTGCATGCCATCTTGGTCAACGTCTCCCATCCACTACATAATGTACTGGGTGGGCACAGGAGTACATTCAGCCAGAGACTCATTCCTCCGAGATGCAGCACAGAGCGTCATAGGAAGTCATTCCTGCCTGTGGCCATCAAACTTTACAACTCCTCCCTTGGAGGGTCAGACGCCCTGAGCCAATAGGCTGGTCCTGGACTTATTTCATAATTTACATATTACTATTTAACCATTTATGGTTTTATTACTATATAATTATTTATGGTGCAACTGTAATGAAAACCAATTTCCCCCAGGATCAATAAAGTATGACTATGACTATGACTATTCACTCACCCCATCACCGAACTGGACTCACTTTCAACAACTCTTCATTTCATGTTCTCGATATTTATTATTCCATTATTATTATTCATTTTTTCTCTTTCCATTTGCATTTGCAGTTTGTTGGGGTTTTTTTGCACATTGGTTGCTGCTGGTCCTGTTGGATGCAATCTTTCATTGATTCTATTGCATTTCTTGTATTTACTGTGATTGCCTGTAAGAAAATGAATCTCAGGGTAGTATATGGTGACACACAGGCACTTTGATAATAAATTTACTCTGAACTTTGAAGGTTCAGAGGGAAAGGAAGTAAACGCTGATGAATGTATCTAATTTAGACAGGTCATCCAGCTCGGCCGAAGGACCTGTTTCTGTGGTGAATAACTATGAACACTTTCCTTTCAACTTTTAGCTTACTCTTTTACTTCAAAGTTCAGAGTAAATTTATTATCAAAGTACGTATGCCATATACAGCCTCGAGATCCATTTTCTTGTAGGCGCCCACAGGAAAACAAAGACGTACAATAGAATCTATGAAAGAAAACAAAGACCAACAAGCATCCAATGTGCAAAGGAGGACAAATCGTGCAAATAGTAAATAAAAGTAAACAAATGACGTTGAGAACATGAGCAACAGAGACCCCAAAAGCACGTCCACAGGCTGTGGAGTCGGTTCAGTGCTCAGGCGAGTGAAATCGGTCCAGGAGCCTGAAGGTCACAGAGCAGTAACTGTTCATGAACCTGGTGGTGCGCGACCCAAGACTCCTGCCCAGACAGAGAGATGGTTCCGATCGGATGGGCTCAGGTGGGGGCTCTTGGCTGGCATGAAGTAGTGGGGCTGAACACCGGTTTGCTTTGCTTCCTGAGTGTGGTCAGCAATACCCGGGCCTGTACCTGACTGCCAGTACGCTGGCAACAGCCATCATTTTACTGAGTCCAGCAAGTGTCTGGGCCATGAAGTTTCTGTGCTTGGGTCTATGATTTCCACCCCACTCCCCAGTAACAACAGGAGCACCGGTGGAGTGTGGAGATGTGGCCTACTTCTCAGGAGAGGGAGGCCTGCCAGGGCTGAGGCAATCCCCGTCCTTTTTAACATCCAGGACACTTTCCAATGGTGACCAACCACCAGCACCGCACTAAAGAGCTTTCAGTCTCATTGATAGAACCCTCTTCATAATTGAAAGCGCCAACGCTGAAATTGCAGCCTCTCGATTGAGTTGTGGCCTGTGGGATTCTGTAATCAGAGGCTGCCTGAATTATTTAAGCAAACTCTACCCTGGCTATTTTTATGTACCCTGGGATTCGGCCCAGACCACGACCAATGAAACTGTTCCTTTCAAGTTCCCAGTTCTACCCGTAAAAGTGGAGTGCGAGCCGCAGAAGACGGAAGGAAGGAAATTCTTTGTGAACTCTATGTATTGAGGCCTTAACAGGTGAGGGTATTCAGCACAGGGTAGGTAGTTAACAAGCTGATCGTCTGAAGGGCTCACAAGGTTAATGATTCTATTCCATAAGAGTATAGAGATAGAGCAGACACTCAGCCCATCAAGGCTGCTCCACCATTCGATCATGGCAGATTTACTATCCTTCTCAACCTCATTCTCCTGCCTTCTCCCAGTAACTTTTGACACCCTTACTAATCAAGAAGGAGAATGGGAGGAGAGGCCAAGAGGAAGGAGAATGGGAGGGGAGGCAGAAGGCAAGGGGAATGGAGGGGAGGCTGAGGGGAAGGGGAATGGAGGGGAGCCCAAGGGGTAGGGGAGTGGGAGGGAAGCCCGAGGGGGAAGGGGATTGGAGGGGAGGCCAGGGGGTAGGGGAATGGAGGGGAGGCCGGGGATGTAGGGGAATGGAGGGGAGGCTGAAGGGAAGGGGAATGGGAGTGAAGCCCGAGGGGTAGGGGAATGGGAGGGGAGGCAGAAGTCAAGGGGAATGGGAGGGGAGGCTGAGGGGAAGGGGAATGGAGGGGAGGCTGAGAGGAAGGGGAATGGGAGGGGAGGCCAGGGGGTAGGGGAATGGAGGGGAAGCCGGGCGTGTAGGGGAATGGGAGTGAAGAGCAAGGGGTAGGGGAATGGGAGGGAAGCCCAAGTGAAAGGGGAATGGGAGGGGAGGTGGGGGGGGGGGTAGGGGAATGGAGCAGAGCCCAAGGGGTAGGGGAATGGGAGGGAATCCCAAGGGGTAGGGGAATGGAGGGGAGGTTAGGGGTTAGGGGAATGGAGGGGAGGACTGGGGGTAGGGGAATGGAGGGCAGGCCAGTGGGAAGAAGGAGGAAGATATCCCACACATGCAGACACAGAAATACACACACACCCCACCCCCAGACACAGACCCAGACGACTGATTTACACTTTTGCTTCCTTGTTTCATTCCACCGTGTTTAGCTTTGATTTCTTTTCCCACCAACCTAAGACGCTCCCTAACAAATACCCTCCACGGCTCTAAAGCCCTCAACCAGATCAGACCTTGTCTCTGTGCTGTAGGAAGCCGGCAGCGTGCTCTCACATTTACGTTCAAATCACCAAAACAATCCCACACAATGGCAGACTACCCCCAACCCTGCAGAGGTGTTTGTGTGTCTGTGAGAGAGAGAGTGTGTGTGTGTGTGTGTGTGTGTGTGTGTGTGACAGAGAGAGAGAGAGAGAGAGAGAGAGAGAGAGAGAGAGAGAGAGAGAGAGACAGAGAGAGAGAGAGAGAGAGAGAGAGAGAGTGAGAGAGACAAACACAGACAGTGACAGGGAGAGACTGTGTGTGTGTGTGTGTGTGTGTGTGTGTGTGTGACAGAGAGATAGAGACAAACACAGACAGTAACGGGGAGAGACTGTGTGTGTGCGTGACAGAGAGATAGAGACAAGCACAGACAGTGACAGGGAGAGACTGTGTGTGTGTGTGTGTGTGTGTGAGTGACAGAGAGATAGAGACAAACACAGACAGTAACGGGGAGAGACTGTGTGTGTGCGTGACAGAGAGATAGAGACAAGCACAGACAGTAACGGGGAGAGACTGTGTGTGTGCGTGACAGAGAGATAGAGACAAGCACAGACAGTGACAGGGAGAGACTCTGTGTGTGTGTGTGCGCGCGCGCGTTTTAATTCTGGCAATAGGTTCTCCCTGTAACCATTAGCATCAATGATGAACCAATCAGGCCTTGGCTTGGGATCTTCCTGACCTACATGCCCCCATCCCTCGATGGAGAAACACGCTAACATACAAAAGCTTTTTAAGTTTCAAAAAAAAGCTACTTCAGGGAACAGGGGAATATATTCGGAGCAGCGGTAACAAGGATTCGATGTTAATTAGTGGATTTATGCATACTGATGAGTGGCTGACATGGTTCTCCATGCTGTGTTGTGTGTTCGCACTGTGGGGCTGCTCCTTCTGAGCAGATGGTGAAGCTCAAGGCAAGCAGACCACCCAGTGGACAAGCCAGGAGCTCGGCGACCCACTGGTGCAGCCTCCCCGTGGAACAACATACACACGCACGGGCACCTAAGCTAACACACACACACACGCCAGAGGGACGCAGCAAAGTCAGACAGCATCTATGCCGGAGAATAAAGAGTCGATGTTTCGGGCCGAGACTCGTCATGGGGAATGGAAAGGACCAGGGAAGAAGTGAGATTAAGGAGTCGGGCTGAGGGGAAAGAGTGCAAGCTGACAGGTGATAGGTGAGGGGGCCGGTAGGGAAGGGGAAGGATAGGTGGAAGGGGAAAGGCTGAAGAACTCTGGTAGGAGAGGAGAATGGAGCATGGGAGAAAGGGAAGGAGGAGGGGTGGGCACCAGAGGCAGGTGAGAAGGGGTAAGAGGAGAACCCTCATGCCCCTCCTCACAGGCTCCTATGGTGTCACAGTGGCACATCATGTAAAACTGCTGTCTCGCAGCACCAGAGACCTGCATTCAATCCTCACTGCACACCCGCCTTCGCTCCCGGTGTGGAAAGTATGGCAAGGCAAGGGTTACGAATGTATGGAGGCAGGAGTAGTTTACAGACGGCGTGCAGTCAACCCAGGCAAGAGAGGTTCTTAGGAGCATAGCTCCACTTTGCAGAGCAGGGGACCAGAGCCAGTTAGCATACCACAACAACAGAAGAATGCAAACCAAGGATTCTAGGACAGCCTTTACTATTGGTCAGTTATTTTACAAATTCTGAGATATTATTAGTCCTGAAGAGTTTTGGCTCAATATGTCGACTATTTATTTCTCTCCATTGATGCTGCCTGATCTGCTGAGTTTCTCCAGCATTTTGTGTGTGTTGCTCAAGATTTCCAGCATCTGCAGAATCTCATGTCCGTCATTGGCCTCTAGCACACAGATTCTATTGGTTATTTAATTTAAAGGCATCCATTAGTCTTGCGAGACCATGGATCTGCGCCTGGAAAGTCTTCACTCTCCAGGGCACAGGCCTGGGCTAGGTTGTATGGAAGACCAGCAGTTGCCCATGCTGCAAGTCTCCCCTCTCCACGACACCGATGTTGTCCAAGGGAAGGGCACTAGGACTCATACAGCTTGGCACCAGTGTCGTCGCAGAGCAATGTGTGATTAAGTGCCTTGCTCAAGGACACAACACGTTGCCTCAGCTGGGGCTCGAACTCACGACCTTCAGGTTGCTAGTCGAATGCCTTAACCACTTAGCCAAGAGCCCACTATTAGTTATTAATACCGGTATTATCAAAGTATGGTTTAGTGATTGATTATGCCAATATCAGATGTGAACATGCACAGGGTTACCGATAGATCAACATCTATATCCAACTAGCCAGTCAATATCTGTATAGAAATGTCATTTCTTTGTTCAAACTTTCAAGCAGGGGCAGGCTGCTCTCCTCGTGCTCAGGGAGAACAAGGGGCGGCACACTTCGTGTAACGTTCTACAGCGCCAGCTGTAAGGTTGAGGTTCAATTCCTGCCCCTGCCTGTAAGGAGTTCAGACATCCTCCCCATGACCTCACTGGTTTCCCCCAGGTGATCCAGAGAAAAGGACTGGGGGGGGGGGGGGGCTCACTCACAGGATCTGCTCTTGAGCTTGCTCCTGGGCCTAGCCAAGATGTCCATTCACGGGCCCAGGTGGCAGACAGTCGAGAGCTCTGCCAGGGCCAACTGCCTGCCCCTCTTCCAGGAATACGCCCGTGCCCAGGCGTCCTTGGGGCATGCAGTCACAATAGGTACAGTGGGCCCCCCACGGAATTGACCGTTATATAGACGGTAATAATCTTATTTTAATTTGAATTCGTTCACTGTTTTGTAAACACTTGATGTTTATGCTTTGTGTGTTTTTTGTGTAGATAAAGTTTTATAGTTTGGTAAATAAAAAATAGGTTGGGTCTTGTAATTTGCGAACATGGACCCATCAAATGAGTGTAATTGCAAAGAAAGCACAACATTGCAATAATAACCCTTCCTTGGGAGTCTGTGGGGGCTTGGCATGACGTCATAAACTTTGACAAGCTTCTATAGATGTGTAGTGAAAAGTGTATTGACTGCCTGGTATGGGAAAATCCTACAAAAGGCCCAGTACATCACAGGCAAAGCCCTGCCAACCATTCAGCACATCTACATGAAGAGTTGCCATAGAAAAGCAGCATCCACCATCCAAGGTCCTCACCACCCAGGCCACGCTCTCTTCTCACCGCTGCCATCGGGTAGAAGGTACAGGAGCTCGCACCACCTACTATCCCTCAATTCTCGAACGAGAGACTCATCCATTTAGAAGTTTCCACAACCACTGATCTCACTTTAAGGACACTTTATCTTGTAATTTCATGTTCTCGTTATTAATTGCTACGTATATTTGCACGGTTCGTTATCTTCTGCACTCTGGTTGATCTTTCACTGATCCTGTTTACAGATTCTATAGATTTGCTGAGTAGGCCGACAGAAGGAAAAATCCCAGGGTTGTATGTGGTGACGTATGTGCACTCTGGTAATAAAATTTACTTTGTACTTTGACGCCAGAAGTACGGCAACACTTGTGGGCTGCCCCCAGCCCATCCTTGGACTGAGCTGGTCAATGGCGCAGACGACACCTTCCGCTGTTCCAAAGCACACTTGACTAATGAAGCTAATCTTAGCTTAAGAATAAAGAAAGTATGATTGACGGACGAGCACAGGTTTTCAGAGTCCGTCTAATCAGCGATGACATGGGAAAAACAGTCCCAGTCTATCCGGCCTCTCCTGAGAACTCCTGCCCTCCAGTCCAGGCAACAGCCTTCAGCCCCAGGCCCACACAATGAGGATGAGGAGGCAGGGAGAGTGGTGGGGGTGACAGCTGCCTGATGGCTCTCTGTGTCGCTAAACTCCAGCGCTGTCTGTGTGGAGTTTTTGTGCTCTCCCGGTGACTCGGCGAGCTTCCTCCCGCATTCCAGAGGCGTGTGTGGGGTTTCGGGTCAAGTGGCCCCTGTAAATTGCCCTTAGAACATAGGTGAGGGGTAGAAACGGGGAGGGGGGGGTGGAGAATTAAATAGGATCAGTGCACAACCAGTGTGAATGAATGCCAATGGGCTGAAGGATCAGTATCTCTGTTGCATCTCTGTGACTCAATATCGCTGACACACACATCAGATCACGGGGGAGGTGCGCAGTGTAGGTGACAGAACCAAAAAAATAGAACATAGATAGCACAGGCCCTTCGACCCGCAATGTTATACAGTCGACCTTCACTAGTCCGGCTACCTGTAATCCGGTCCCTTCGATAATCCGGCACTGATTATGCTTAATGTGATCCTTCTATAATTCGGCATTTTTTACTAATCCGGCACTCCTCAGGTCCCAACGGTGCCGGATTAGTGAAGATCGAACTGTACTGACTTTAGAGAGATCAATCTAACCCTTCCCTCCTGCCTAGCCCTCCATTTTTCTATCATTTTAGAGCAGGGGTTCCCAATCTGAGGTTCAGAGACCCCTTGCTTAATGGTATCGGTCCACACGAAAAAGGTTGGGAGCCCGTGACTAAGAGTCTTTCAAATACCCCTAACGTATCTGCCTCTACCATCACCTTTGGCAGCGCGTTCCACACACCCACCACTCTTCTGTGTGAAAAAACTTACCTCTGACATCACACCCCCATATTTTCCTCCAATCACCTTAAAATTATGCCCCCCCTTGTGTTAGCTATTTCTGCCCCTGGCTGTCCACTCTATCGATGTTTGCTATCATCTTAGACACCTCTATCAAGTCAACTCTCATCCTCTTTCGCTCTAAAGGGGAAAAGCCCGGGCTCACTCAGCCTATCCTCACAAGACATGCTCTCTGGTCACTGTGTTGGAGGGGCATCTGAGGGGAACTTCTTCACTCAGAGGGTGGAACGAGCCACCAGTGGAAGTGGTAACATCTAAGAGAAGTTTGGACAAGTACACGAATGGGATGGGTGTGGAGAATTGTGGTCCAGGTGCAGGCCAAGGGGACTAAGATCGGGTCAGGCATGCACTAGATGGACTGAAGGACCTGCTTCTGTGGTATCATGCTCTATGACCAAACAAGTGAGATCTTGATGCCTGAGAGAGTCCTTGGGACATCCCAGCAAGCTGCACACTGACACTGCCGAGCTATCTTGGTGAAACTCCTCGTAACCACACTGAAACCGGTCCGGGGACAATCTATCTGGTGTGTGAAGGGCCGGGGAGAGTGGGCAGGTGGGTCACGCAGCGGGCTCGAAGATCGGGGTGGGGGGGGCCAACATTAGCATCACGCTGGGAACAAATGAAGGACGCAGGGCTCTATTGTGAGGGGTCTGAATATGCATGAGCAGGGATTGTTCTCGGAACAGCAGTGGAGGAGGGGCGAGTGCCCGCTGACCCTCACCCTCACAGCTGAATGGCTCTCTGCACAATCCTCGCTGGTTCCCATCTGCCAGCCAGTTAATGGGGACTTTGCAGCTCCAACTGCAGTCGCTTGTGTTTAATTAGCCCACACGGTGAAGCAATGTGAGAGGTGAACTGCACAGGATTAATGATCAGCCGCTCATCTCCGGGCCCACACAAACCTTCACCACTGTCCACTTGGATTCAAACGTCCCACACTGGTGACCGGGTACAGGGATGGGACACGACCAGGACCAGACAGGGCGAGGCAGAGAGACACGGGAAGTAAGAGAGAGACAGGCAGGCGTCCAGAAAGACAGAAACACAGAGACACTCTCAGAGAGACGACAAGAAACACACAGAGACTGAAAGGAGGAAGGAGAGACAGAGACACACAGGGACAGAGGCAGACAAATAGAGGGACAAAGTTACAAACACAGAGAGATAGATACACAACTCAGATAGGGGGAACGACACACACAACCTTATACTTTGAACAGGAGCGGGGGCCCTTCATACAGACTCCTGATCCAACAGTAATCCAACAAAATAATTTTCACCAGTCACCTGTTCATTATCGTAGTGTTTGTGGGAGTTTGCTGCACACTCTGGACACTAGGTTCCCACATCACACCAAAGAAGTTGGGTGTTTTGTGCTCGAGATTCACAAATAGCACTGTGGAATTCTTCTAGGGGCCCAAAGAAAATCCAGGGGAAGTTCCCAGAGAGAGAGAGGTTAAGCACCAGAAAACACCCTCCATGTTGACTCGTCACCCTGCAGAACACCAGCCTTCCCAACACTAGCCAGTCAGAGTGGTGAGAATCAGAGACCGCCGGGGATTCCCACAGCCATTGGGAGTGACCTGTTCATGCAGAAAGTGGCTGCAGGACAACATCCCATGCACCATCAATCTTCAGTCAATCCCACCCAGGAACTTGCGCCAATATTTTTGCGACTGCAGGTGCTACTGTAACCATATGTGCCAATGCCTTTGAATGGAAAGCCCAAAAAAGGTGGTGGACATGGCCCAGTCCATCTCGAGTAAAGCCCTCCCCACCACTGAGCGCATCTACATGAAACGCCGTCGCAGGAAGGCAGTGTCCATTATCAGTGATCCTCACCACCCAGAGCATGCTCTCTTCTCGCTGCTGCCATCAGGTAGAAGGTTCAGGAGCCTCAGGGCTCGCACCACCAGGTTCCAACAACAGTTGCTACCCTTCGACCATCAGGCTCTTGAACAAACTGGGATAACTACACTCACTTGCCCACACATTGAGATGTTCTCACAACCAATGATCTCACTTTAAGGACTCCATCTCATTATTTCATGTTCTCATTATTTATCGCTATTTATTTCTAGTTGCATTTGCACAGTTTGTTGTCTTCTGCACTCTGGCTGATCTTTCATTGATCCTGTTATAGTTACTATTTTATATACTTGCTGGGTATGCCCGCAGGAAAATGAATGGCAGGGCTGTATGTGGTGACATGTACTTAATGTACTTTGATAATAAAATTTATTTTGAATTTTATGTGCTGTGTGTGACTACAGTATGTGTACTGTGTTTTGCACCTTGGCCCTGGAGATACACTGCCTTGTTTAACAATTAATCTTCAAGCTGAATTTGAGAAGAAGGCTGCTGAGCTTATTGGTGGGTCTATCAGTGGTTTGTGTGGTCAGCGGCAAGGGTGGAATGCTCACAGGGACTACCCTTTATGAGGACGAGACCAGCCTAAATTTCCTCTTATCAGGGGGACCACCAATTCACATCCCTGCCAAACATCAACAGAGTGCTCTGACCACAGTGGGATACAACAGAAAGTCTCGCGGTGCAGCACAGGAAGAGGCCCTGCGGCCCACGATATCTGTGCTGGACACGATGATTCACAGGAGAGGAGAATCAGGAAGACTTGATGCAGGAAAATGAAATTAAGCGAGGTTATAGATAGTAAAATGGGGCCTTTCCCCCCCAGCTTGAGGAGAGAGTAGGATGAAAGGTCACAGGTTGAGGGTGAAAGATAAGACATTTAAGGGGGAACTACTTCACTCAGAGGATGGTGTGAGTGTGGAACAAGCTGCCAGCAGAAGAGGTAGGTGTGGGCTCAATTCAGAATCAGGTTTATTATCGCTGGCATATGTCGTGACATTTGTTGCTTTGTGGCAGCAGTACATTGCAATAAATAATAAAAACTGTAAATTACAGTAGGCATATGTATTTAAAAAGTTAAATTAAAAATAGTGCAAAAGGGGGAGGGGGCAAAGTATTGAGGTAGTGTTCGTGGGTTCACTGTCCATTCAGAAATCAGGTGGCAGAGGGGAAGAAGCTGTTCCTGAATCACTGAGTCTGTGTCTTCAGGCTCCTGTACCTCCTCCCTGACAGTAACAATGAGAAGAGAGCATGTCCTGGTGTTCCGAGCAATTATAACATTTGAGAGTACTTTGGATAAGTACATGGATGAGAGAGATAGGGAGGGTAATGGTTTGGGTGACGGTAGGTGGGAAAAAGAAGACCAGGCTGCTGGAGATTAGACGGGCTGAAGGACCTGTTTTATGTACCCTATGTCTCTGAATTTCCAAATTAAATTAATCACTTCTGCCTGCACATATCTGACCATTCTCCGCACATTCATGTGCCTCTTGAATGCTCAACTACCACACCGAGAAGCCCATTCCCAGCACCCACCCCTGTACTTGCCCACACTTTTGATCTCTCACCTCAGAGGTATGCCCTGTGGTATTCACCACTTCTACGCTGGGATAAAGATTCTGACCATCTGCCCCATCTCTGCCCCTCATAACTTTATAAGCCTCCGTCAGGTCTTCCCTTGGCACTCCAGAGAAAACAATCCCGAGTTTGTCCGACCTCCCCTTGTAGCTCACACCCTCTGCTGCAGGCAGCGTCCCGATAAAACTCAACTTAGTAGCACAGACAAAACTCAGCAAGACAAGCAGCCTCTGCGGAAAGGAACAAACAGTCAATGCTTCAGTCTGAGACCCTTCACGGAAAGAAACCAAAACAAGAAGGTGGGGAAAAGGGGGTGAAGTACAAACGAGAAGGTGATTGATGAAACCGGGCGAGGGGGGAAGGTGAAAAGTAAGCAGCTGGGAGTTTAAAGGCTGACAAAGAAGGAATGTGATAGGAGAGAAGAGTGGACCTTGGGAGAAAGAGAAGGAGGAGGGGCACCAGAGGGAGGTGATGATCAGGTGAGAAGAGGAAGAGGGGAGAGGGTAACCAGAATGGGGAATGGTAAAAGAGCAAAAGGCAAGGTAGGAGAAAAATCAGAGGAACCGATGGTCATGCCATCAGCATCCCAGATGGAATATGAGGTGCTGCTGTTCTATCCTGAGGGTGGCCCCCATCGTGATCGCAGAGGTGGCCATGGACCGACAGGTCGGAGTGAGAACGGGATGATAAATTGAAATGAGTCAAAGGAGGCCGCATGGGGAGCACCGGATAAAGCAGGTGACTGAGACAAACGCGCAGGTGACGTGTCGCTTGGCCTGAACTCTCTCCAGAGCTCCACATCCTTCCCATGACCAGAATGACACATAATGATGCAACCCACTTCATCCTCAGCTATAAATAATAATCCACTAAAAGGCCCAAATGCAAAGGAAGTGAGGTCGGGAAACTCTGGAATGTGAGCTCACTGTGTCCAGTGAGCTGACATTCAGATCTAAGAGCGAGAGAGTTCGGCCTGGTTCTTCCTCCTCATCCCCAGAAAACTCTCCCGCCTGCATCCTGCTCAGCCAGTCATTGTGAGGCAACCCGACAGCCCAGTGGCCACAGGCCACAGAGAGAAGTGGCAGAACGGTAGCACAGCGGTTACGCTTTACAGTACCAGTGACGCGGGTTCAATTCCCGCCGCTACCTGTAAGGATTTCGTGCGTTCTCCTCGTGACCGGATGGGTTTGCTATGTGTGCTGCAGTCCAAAGGCGTACCAGTTGGTAGGTTAATTGGTCATTGAAAATTGTCCCGTGGTTGGGCTAGGGTTAAATCGGGGGATTGCTGGGCAGCCCAAAGGGCCCGAAGGGCCTGTTCCATTGGGGGACTGTGCTGGAGGCAGCCTGCAAGATTCACCACACCTCCGCTGTCAACACAGCCTGTGCACAACCTACTCACCATAACCCGTCTGGTTCTGGGCTGCAGGATGAATGAAACTGAAGTACCGGGAGGAAAAGATGAAACCCGGGACCCAGCCACGGGAAGAATGTACAAACTCCACACGAACAGCAGAGAGACTTGAACCCCGATCGGTGATTGCTGGCATTCATTACCCCAAAGAAATCAGCTTCAATTGTCACATGTGCATCAAAATACACAGTGAAATGCGTCGTTTGCGTTGAGGATATGCTGGGGGCAGCCCGCAGGTGTTGGCATGCTTCCTTTGCGAAAATAGGCATGCCACAGGGACAGCATACAAATTCCTTACGGACAGCGGCGGGAATTGAACCCCGATCTTACCGCTGGCTGCTGTAAAGCGACTGCTCTCTCCGCTACACTATCGCGGCCATCAGCACCACCTTCAAGGAGACCGCGGTGGCAGTTTACACTCCCGGGGTGCCAGCACCGAACACTTCAAAGTCCACTAATCCCCTCGCACACAATCCGCAGCTTAAATGCAGCATCGCATGTGAAGACGCCGCATCATTACTGCGCTTGGCTCCAACTGTGTCAGTGTTTCAATAAACACTGCGAAACAACAAATACAGCTGTACACATCGCCTGGCAAAGCCATTACGGATGCATCAATAAATAATTAAGCCTCCAATTAGCTTGCTGATGGCAGAAGTCCTGGATTTTCCCAGCAAACAATTTAGCCACGCTCCCTTACTGGAGAGAGTCACATGACTGGACAAGTGTGCCTTAAAATCACTTAAAGGGCTGGAGACAAACAAAACCAGATGCTGGAATTTGGTCTGATAGCAAAGCACTGGAGGGATTCCGGGAGTCCAGCAGCATCTGTGGGGGATGGAGTGGGTGAATGTACAGTCGGCGTTTGGGGTTCAGACCCTTCAACTGTTCTGAAGGACGGAGGGAACGTAAGATCATAAGGTTCTGTGCTGTACTTTTCTATATATAGTAGAATTAGGCCATTTGGCCCATCGAGTCTGCTCCACCATTTTATCATGGTCTGTCACGAGCCTTGTGGCCCATTAGGCCAGTGCTTATGCCGGTTTCCGTGGCATGAAGTGACTGAGACTACGAGACTCTCCCCCCCTCCCCCCCACCGATAGGACACCAGTCTATCGCGAGGTTAACCCCCAGCATTTTTGCCAGTACCCATTCTCAGCTGGGTAGACTGAAGCATTGTGTGGTTAAGTGCCTTGCTCTCACACACGCTGCCTCGGCCAAGGCTCGAACCCACGACCTTCAGATCACTAGTCCAACGACCTAACCACTTGGCCACGCGCCACACACCATTTTATCATGGCTGATCCATTTCCCTCTCAGCCCCTATCTTCTGCCTTCTCCCCGTATCCCTTCATATCCTGACTAATCGAGAATCTATGTACCCAATGACTTGGCCTCAACAGCTGCCTGAGGCAAAGAATACCAGAGATTCAACACCCTCTGGCTAAAGAAATTCCTCTTCACCTCTGTGAGGAGAGAAAGAAGGATGGCACAGTAGCGTAACAATGAAGAGTTTGTACGTTCTCCCCGTGACCGCGCCATTTTCCCCTGGGTGCTCCGGTTTTCCGCCAACATCCCAAAGATGTGCAGGGTCCTGGGCAAGAGCTGGCAGGTGATGAGAGGATCCCGCAGGTAAAGAGAAGCTCAAGGAAGATGGAGGATGGAGTGAGTGACAGGGACTGGGAGGTAATGAGTGGATCCGAGGGTGAGGAGGAGTGATAGGCAGATGGAGGAGGGGAGAATGACAGGGAGATGATAGGTGGATCGTGGGGTGAGGTGGAGTGCCAGACAGGAGGAGGGGCAAGTGACAGTTGATAGGTGGAGGCAACAAGGGGCTGAAGCTGACGGAGTCTGACAGGAGAGAATGGTGGAGCATGGAGCCAAATACTGGAGGAAGTGAGGGGGCAGACGGGAGCAGTGGAGGGGGTGGGGACCCAGTGGGAGGACTATGTGGGTGATGGGTCGAAGGAGTAATCAGAAGGCAGCTTCAGGAAGAATAACTGTATCAAGGACGTTTGCCACCCAAGCCACTCCCTTTCCTGGTTACAAGAGCCTGTGGCGGCTCGCCCACGCGGCAAGCAAACCGGTTCCAGCAGTTGCCGGCGAGCCCGCAGCCAGCGACAACCGAGAGGAATCTGAGTGCCGGGCAGACCTCGGCCCGGAAGCCGACGTCGCTTCTGCCCCGCAAAGAGCGGGTACTTAAGCACGCGCCAATTTAAACAGTTCAACCTGACCCTGCTCGAGTCAGTGTCTTGTTTTCACTCGTGTCGTATCAGCGCGACTACAAGCTTATAAACCCAGACAGCAGACCCAAGAACGGCTTCTTCCCCACCGCTACTGCAGTCTTGAACCGATCTCCTTCTCAGTGGTGCAGCCACATCATCCAACTTTTAATTCTCCCCTTCCTTTACATTTCGCTTTGCACCATTCTGCTGGTTTACGCTTGTCACTAATCCAATGTTTTTTTAATAGAGTCACAGAGCACTACAGCACAGAAACAAGCCAACTGGCCCATCTAGAACGTGCCAAACTGTTATTCTGCCTGGTCCCATCGACCCACACCTGGGCCACATCCCTCCATACCCAATGCGTCCGTGTTATTATCCAAACTTCTCTTAAATGTTGCAATCAAAGCCACATCCATCACTTCTGCTGGCAGCTCGTTCCACAGTCTCACCCTCTGAGTGAAGGAGCTCCCCCTCTGGTTCCCCTTCAATCAGCCTTTTCTCCTTTGGAGCGACGGAGGATAAGAGGTGACCTGATAGAGGTGTACAAGATAATGAGAGGCATTGATTGTGTGGATAGTCAGAGGCTTTTTCCCCAGGGTGAAATGGCTGCCACGAGAGGGCACAGTTTTAAGGTGCTTGGAAGTAGGTACAGAGGAGATGTCAGGGGTAAGTTTTTCACACAGAGAGTGGTGAGTGCGTGGAATGGGCTGCCGGTGATGTTGGTGGAGGCTGATATGATAGGGTCTTTTCAGAGACTCCTGGATAGATACATGGTGCTTAGAAAAAGAGAGGGCTATGGGTAAGCCTAGGTAATTTCTCAGGTAAGGACATGTTCAGCACAGCTTTGTGAGTCAAAGGGCCTGTATTGTGCTGTAGGTTTTCTATGTTTCAATCATTATCACCATATATACCATTTCTTCTGTGGGCTCTAGGAAAAATAAGAAATTCCATTGCACCCTAGTGTATGTGACAGTAAGGACATCTTCAGAAGTTGATACCTCAAGAAGTGGTGTCCATCCATAAGATCCCTCACCATCTGGGACATGCCATCTCCTCACCACTGCTAAGGGAGGAGGCCGAGGAGCCTGAAGACCAACACACAATGATTCAGGAACAGCTTCTTCCCCTCCACCATCAGATCTCTGAACAGACCAGAAACACTACCTCATTCTTCTTTTTCTTTGAAACAATTAATTTTTGTCATTTATAGTACGATTTTATTTTTTCGCACAGGACTGCTGCCAGAAGATCAACTAATTTCACGCCATACGAGTCAGTGGTAATAAGCCTGATTAAATTGGGGATCGATCAAAAGGCCTGAATTAGGAGATTGCAGAAATGCCAATTGTATCAGGAGATGTAGCAGATTACGGATATAAGAGGGGGAGACTACAGAGAGATTTGAAAAACTGGAATCAAAATGTGAAAATCAATTATTCCCCTCACCGTGTTATAAACCAAGAATCTCAACTGGGTTAATTAAGGCCAAAAATCCAATAGGTTTCTGTCTGTTTTACAGCATAGGGCACAGTTTTGTATTCTTCCATGAAAGGCTCATCTCCAAAATACCAGTGGAGTTGAGATGGGGTCCTCCATGCAAGAGACCTGTCCACCATCTGCCACAGCACAGCACTGGCTCTGTTAGTCTGGCCTGGTTCTGACTTGTTGCATCACCCACTGGTAATGGAGGCTTCAGCGCATCGAATCGGAAGAAGCTGCAGACTTGGCCAGCTCCACCATGGGCACATCGATCCCCGCCACCAAACACATCTTCAACAGGCGGCGCCTCAGGAACGTGGCATCCCTCATTGAGGACCCTTCCCATCCTAGACCTGCCCTCTCCTCATAACTACAGTCGAGGATGAGGTACAGGAGCCCACAGACCCACACCGATGAGTGGCATTATAGCGGTTAGCTCGATCGGTTTACAGCGCTGGCCATCAGAATTAGAATCAGGTTTAACATCACTGGTATATGTTGTCTTTGCAGCAGCAGTACAACGCAATGCATAATGATCAAAATGTGATTTACAGTCAATATATTAAATTAAATAAGTAGTGCAAAAAAATAGAAATGAAAAAAGTAGTGAGGTAGTGTTCATGGGTTCAATGTCCATTCAGAAATCAGATGGCAGAGGGGAAGAATCTGTTCCTGAATCATTGAGTGTGTGCCTTCAGGCTTCTGTACCTCCTCCCTGACGGTAGCAATGAGAACAAGGCATGACCGGGTTAATGGGCATCCTTAATAACGGATGCCACCTTTTTGATGCATCACTCCTTGAAGATGTCCTGGATACTATGGAGGCTAGTGCCCATGATGGAGCTGACTGAGTTTACAACTCTCTGCAGCTTATTTCGATCCTGTGCAGTGTCCCCACCCCAATAACAGACAGTGATGCGGCCAATTACAATGCTCTCCACAGCACATCTGTAGAAATTTGCAAGGAACTCCAATCAGGTTTCAATTCTCAGCCACTGTCTGTAAGGAGCTTGTACTTTCTCCCTGTGACCATTTGGCTTTCCTCCGGGTACCCTGGTTTCCTCCAACAACACAATCCTCAAATGCAAATGCATTTCACTGTTTCAATGTATATGTGACAAATAAACTAATATCTCTTTACTCAAAAGATGATTTGGGTATTTCCCATCTGCAGTCTGATTTTTGCACTGTGCACAATCACTACCTCTTTTTTCTGATTTATTTGTTTGTAATTTATGCTAACTTTTCGTCTTTGCTGCTGCAAACCGAATCTCTCATCGTAAGGCAGTGAGAATTAACCTGTTTCGAAACTAAGCATCTTTTGAAGATCACACACCTCCATTCTAATTGTCTCCTAAACACCATCAGTAAAACATCTCAAGTATGTTTTCTCATTGAAAAAACATTGACCATTCAACACAAAGGAGCTTCTGTCTGCTGCTGATGGACATTTTACCTGCAATGAAAGTAAAGCGCCATCTAATAAAAAATACATTAGCATTTCATTAGTTCCTCTCGAGCCAGCAGCTTTTCACAGCAGGCCAACTCACGACCTTTCATATTTAATAGTTTTTCATTAAACAAGCCAGCCTGTGATACAAGGAGAAGAGAAAGCCAGATTAATTACTTCTCCCGAGGACTGAGATGTCATGTGTGTCAGGTTACACAGTAAGATCCAACTGAGTGAGCAAGGGAGGAATCTCCAAGATCTGAAGAGTCCTTCTCTTCTTCAAATGAGGATTTGGGCCATAGGCATTGGTATAATGTCACATGTGCCGAGATACAATGAAAAGCTTTGCTTCTGCACACCATCCATACATACATAGAGTGACATGGTAACGTAGTGGTTAGTACAAAAGGTACAGCGGTTCAATTCCTGTCACTGACTCTCCCCGTGACCGCGTGGGTTTCCTCCGGGTGCTCCGGTTTCCTCCCACAGTCCAAAGACGTACTAGTTGTCAGGTTAATTGGTCATTATAAATTGTCCCGTGATTTGGCTGGGGTTAAAATCGGGAGTTGTTGGGTGGCCTGGCTGGAAGGGCCTGTTCCACACGGTATCTCGATAAATAAATAAATACCATTCCACACACAAGTACACATGTGCCATAGTTGGATGCATCAGCAAGGGAGATGAGGCTGAGTACAGGGCTATAGTGGGAAACTTTGTCAC
Source organism: Mobula birostris (assembly GCF_030028105.1). Classification (NCBI taxonomy): domain Eukaryota; kingdom Metazoa; phylum Chordata; class Chondrichthyes; order Myliobatiformes; family Myliobatidae; genus Mobula; species Mobula birostris. The sequence goes on along the minus strand of NC_092385.1, from coordinate 6,693,289 downwards.
ATGGTGTGAGCAGAATTATCTGCAGCTTAATGTGAAAAAGACTAAGGAGCTGGCGGTAGACCTGAGGAGAGCTAAGGTACCGGTGACCCCTGTTTCCATCCAGGGGGTCAGTGTGGACATGGTGGAGGATTACAAATACCTGGGGATACGAATCGACAATAAACTGGACTGGTCAAAGAACACTGAGGCTGTCTGCAAGAAGGGTCAGAGCTGTCTCTATTTCCTGAGGAGACTGAGGTCCTTTAACATCTGCCGGACGATGCTGAGGATGTTCTACGAGTCTGTGGTGGCCAGTGCGATCATGTTCGCTGTTGTGTGCTGGGGCAGCAGGCTGAGGGTAGCAGACACCAACAGAATCAACAAACTCATTCGTAAGGCCAGTGAAGTTGTGGGGATGGAACTGGACTCTCTGACGGTGGTGTCTGAAAAAAGGATGCTGTCCAAGTTGCATGCCATCTTGGTCAATGTCTCCCATCCACTACATAATGTACTGGGTGGGCACAGGAGTACATTCAGCCAGAGACTCATTCCACCGAGATGCAACACAAAGCGTCATAGGAAATCATTCCTGCCTGTGGCCATCAAACCTTACAACTCCTCTCTTGGAGGGTCAGACACCCTGTGCCGATAGGCTGGACCTGGATTTATTTCCTGGCATAATTTACATATTAGTATTTAACTATTTATGGTTTTATTACTATTTATCATTTATGGTGCAACTGTAACGAAAACCAATTTCTCCCGGGATCAATAAAGTATGACTATGACTATGACTACACACACAGAACATAGAACAGTACAGGCCCTTCGGCCCACAATGTTGCACCAACATTTTAACCTATTCCAGGATCAATCCAATACTTCCTCCCACATCGCCCTCCAGTTTCTATCATCTATGTGCCTATCTAAGAGCCTTGTCAAAGTCCCTAATGTATTTCCCTCTACTACCACCTCTGCCAGGGCATTCCACACACACACCATTCTGTAAAAAACCTGCCTCTGACATCCCCCCTATACTTTCCTCCAATCACCTCAAAATTATGCCCCCTCATATGAGCCATTTCTACCCTGAGAAAAAAGGTGCTGGCTCTCCATTCGATATATGCCTCCTATTTGATACACTTCAATCCAAGTCACCTCATCCGGTTTGCTGCCGCAGCTACTGCGCGGTCGAGAATCTCCGGAGGGAAGGCCCCAAAATCCCCGGCTTTGCCTGCTGCTGGCGAAACATTCGGCAGAGATGGCGCTCGGTACTCGGTGTCGGAGGGCTGGTCGGAGGCTCGAAGTTTTCGAACAACTCAGAGTCACACTGTGGTCGGGCATGGCAGGGAGAGCTTTCTTCCTTCTCCCGTCTGCGTGAGATGTGGGACATTCGAGACACTTCGAACTTTTTTACTGTGCCCATGGCCTGTTCTTCATCAAGTTATGGTATTGTTGCACTGTTGTAACTATATGTTATAATTATGTGGTTTTGTTAGTTTTTCAGTCTTGGTCTGTGCTGTGTTTCTGTGATATCACACCGGAGGAATATTGTATCATTTCTTAATGCAAGCATTACTAAATGACAATAAAGGAGGACTGTGTGTCCTCATAATCTAATCTAAATCTAATCATCCCCCTTCGAAGCATCTTGGTAAATCTCCCCTGCACTATCATTAAAGCTTCTACATCATTCCTGTCATGCAGTGAACAGAAATGAACACAATATTCCGTGTGACCTAACCAGAGTTTATAAAGTTTAAAATTCTAATTTAAATGTTATTATCGAAGTACATATACATCACCATATATAACACTGAGATTCATTTTCTTCGCAGCATACTCAACAAATCTACAGAATAATAGCTATAACACAATCAGTGAAAGTCCGCCTAACGGGGGGACTCAACCAGAGTGCAGAAGACAATTCTACAAATACAAAAAGAAATAATAATAATAAATAAATAAACAATAACAATACCAAGAACATGAGATGAAGAGTTGCTGAAATTGAGTCCAAAGAAAACTGTTACAGATAAAGGGCATTGCAGGCAGATGAAATGGAAATCATAATCATGAGAAAGTCTTCAGATGCTGGAAATCCAGAGTATCACATCCAGAATGCTGGATCAACTCAGTAAGTCAGGCAGCGTTTATGAAAATTAATAAACTGTCAACTTTTTGGGCTGAGAGCCTTCTTCAGGAGCGAGAAGGAAGGGTGAAGATGCCAGGGGAAGGGGAAGAAGGCTAACCAGAAGGTGATAGGTGAAGCCAGGTTGGTGGGAAAGGTCCAAGGGTTGGAGTGGAAGGAATCTAATCGGAGAGGAGAGGGAGTGCAACATCTATAATGAGGTGGATAGGGAGATCAATTATTCATCTTTTAGCATACAAAGAGATCTAGTCAAGTGTTTAACCATATCCCTCTAAACCACTTATATCCCTGTTCTTAACCATGTCATTTAAATGCAACACACACAAAATGCTGGAAAAACGCAGCAGGCCAGGCAGCATCTATGAAAAAGAGTAAACAATTGATGTTTCAGGCCAGAAAGAAAGAGGAGCATTCAGAGTAAGAAGGTGGGAGTACAAGCTGGTAGGTGATGGTGAATCTAGGAGAGGGGGAAGGGGTGAAGTAAAGATCTGGGAAGTTGGTTGGTGAAAGAGATAAAGGGCTGGAGAAGGGGGAATCTGATAGGAGAGAAGACCATGAAAGAAAGAGAAGGGGGAGAAGCACCAGGGGGAGGTGATAGGCAGGTAGGGTGGTAAGGACAGAGAAGGAAATAGGAATGGGGAATGGTGAAGGGCAGGGGTCCCCAACCTTTTTTGCACGGCGGACCGGTTTGATATTGACCAATATTCTTGTGGACCAGCCGACAGGGCGGTGGTGGGGTGGGGAGGTGTTAATCACAACCGGAATGTAGTTGATAAGTCAACTAAGTCACTTATAAGTGGCTAATACACTCAATTTCGTTTCTAAAAGGGTCTATCTTACAAATTTAATATTAAACACACAGCGCATATTTTCCCCGTATGAACATATAAAATCATTGCAACACACCAATATTGCTGAATCAGTGGGAGCCCTGGGCTTGTTTCCCCACAACAAGACAGTCCCATCAAGGGGCGATGGGAGACAGCGATACTCGAAGTCTATTCCGCAATTTAGTTTTCGTTGCATTCATTGCAGAAAACTCCATTTCACAGAGATATATTGGAAATGGAAGCAACATTTTCAGTGCTTTCGTGGCTATCTCAGGATATTTAGCCTTGACTTTGATCCAGAATGCTGGCAGAGATGTTATGTCAAACATACTTTTCAGCCCGCCGTCATTTACAAGCTCAAGGAGTTGATCTTCCCGTGCTGACATGGATGACGCGCGGGTAATGACCTCGTGTGCGTTCAAGTTCCAACAGTGGGCGTGACAAGGAATGAGGAAAGGTGCAGCTGACTCCTATCGCCAAATCATATCGTTTCCTCGCGGCCCGGTAGCACGTGCTTTGTGGCCTGGTGGTTGGGGACCACTGGTGATGGGGGTGGGGGGGTATCAATTTAAATGTTGTTATTGTACCTGTTACAACCATTTCCTCTGGCAGCTCATTCCATTTAACCACTGTTGTCCCTGAGGTCCTCTCTTTAACCTCTCCCCTTAAAACCACACCCTCTAGTTTTTCGTTTCTCTTCCCTGGGTAAAAAATGAAGTGTACTGGCCTTGCCTATGTCCTTCATTATGTTACACACATTTATAAGGTCATCCCTCAGTCTTATTCCAAGAAATAAAGCCCTTGTCTGCCCAACCTCCTTCCACAATTCCAATCCTTGAATCCTGGCAGCATCCTCGTAAATGATCTCTGCATTCCTTCCAGCTTGATATGATCACATTTCATAATAGAAGGCCGTTCAGCCCATTGAATCTGCTGCCTCACAGTTATGTCCTACTCCAACTGATCTTTCCAGTAATCTTTGATCATTTCTATTCATAGGAGAGTGTGTAGGCTCCAAGAGCACAAACCCAGAATAAAGAGACGTCCCTTTAGAACGGAGATGAGGAGGCATTTCTTCAGCCAGTGGGTGGTGAATCTGTGGAATTCATTGCCACAGAGGGTAGTGGAGATCAAGTCACTGGGTATACTTAAGGCAGAGATTGATAAGTTCTTGATTGTTAAGGGTGTTAAAGGTTATAGGGGAGAAGGCAGGAGAAGCGGGTTTAAAAAAAGATCAACGTGTCAGATGGTTCATGAGGAGTACAAGCAGACTTTCTCCCTGAGGGTGGCTGAGACAACAACTACAGGTCATAGGTTAAGGGTGAAAGTGGAACCTGAGGCAGGTGGTGAGAGTGTGGAACGAGCTGCCAGTGGAAGTGGTAGATGTGGGTTCAATTGCAACAACGAGGAGAAGTTTGTACGGACATCAAAGGGAAGGATAGGGAGGGCTAAGCTGCAGGTGTGGGTCGATGGGGCTAGACAGAATAACAGCTCAGCACAGAATAGATAGGCTGAAGGGCCTGTTTATTTTCTGTATTTCTCTGCGACTTTGTTTTACCATTCAATCACGCTCAACTGGATGAATGGCCTAATCTGATTTCCATATCTTATAGCCAATGTTGATTCCTCCAAGACCCCTGCCGTCCAACTTAACTATTGTCAACTTAATTGTGGCGAATTCAAATGAAGTTTTCCACTGTACCTCAGTACATAGAATAATAATAACTGAATCCACTGCTATTTCACCTACCTACCCAAGGCTTTACAGAACTTGGAGCAACTAGATGAAACCCATGCGGAATTTGGAAAGTAATCAAGTCTGGTACTCACGGAATTTATGCAGGCCAGTTCCTTGTTGAGTAGCCAGGGCAACGAGAGCTTCCCTTCCCCCCTGTAGCAGGACTGGATCCTGTCCTTAATCTTCTCCTTAATCTTCCTCAACGTGAACAAGCAGAGGGCTGACTCCTTGGGCGGCTTCATCCGGTTCTTCTGCCCCTGGGAGAAGACGGTGAAGAGGATGTCCTCCTTTTCAGAGATCTTCAGGGAGCGAGCCAGGTACTTGCCCGGTTTGGACAGGTAGGCATCCTGAATGAGCCGATACTCCACGCCATCCTTCAGGCAGCCAATGGGAAACTCGACGTAGGAGTAGAACTTGGGGTCGCCCACGCACAGCCGGACGATCTTCGAGGTGAAGAACTGCTCGCCACTGGAATCCGGCGACGTTAGCTGGGTGTCGAGTTGAAGGGTCAGGTAGTAGACGAACTGCTCGCTGCTGAAGCTGTAGATGTAGTAGATATCAAAGGCCGGGAACTTGGACAGCGTGTCCGATGGGATCTTCAGCTGTGAGGACACAAACTCATCCTGGTAGACAAAGCCAAACATCTCCGCGTTCTCCTCATTGACCATCAGCTTCCGGCTGGAGAGGGTAGGGAAGTACTCCGACTTGCCATCGATAGGCGTGCCAATGAAGAGTTTGTTGTTGGTGCTGTTGGGGCCGGAGATGATTACACCAGACATGGTAGCCGCCTCACTAACGCTAGACAGGTAGTGCTCCTTCCGGTGGTGGGGCTCCCCCAACTTGAAGAGGTCATCCAGCCGCAGGAACTGGCAGATGCCCTGGAAGGTGCTCCCACAGGCGATGAGGCGGTTCTGGGCGTAGTCTATGAGCAGGAGCTTGTTGACGTTGCGGGTGAGGGACAGCGGATGGGGGCAGGATTGCACGCTGGGCGGCGGGTAGCAGCGCACATTGTCCTCCACGGGACCCGTAACGTGGGAGCGCAGCAAGGTCAGGTTGCCCGCCAACTTATAGATCCTGTCCACAGCCCCCACGTAGACCACCCCCGTCCCCTGGTGGACCGCGAGGTGGGTCAGGCTGGAATCGGAGGCTCCGAAGGTCCTGAAAGGCGGGCGGGCCCCGGTTGCCGGGGCAACAAGGACCAGGTGGGATACCAGGTGGAAGGCCCACAGATAGCCAGTCCACCGCTCCGCCATCCCGCTCCCCGGCGCCGTCTCTCTCTCTCCCGCCTCCTGCCGCCACTCGGACGTAGTAGACCCTGCGAGACCACTTGCTCGGGAAAGCCCCCTCGCCTATGTCATCCTCCCGGCCGGAGAGGTGGCGGACGCTGCAAGAGAAGGAGAACTTCATTAAAACCGCTGTCCACGTGGAGCTTGTACGCCCTCCCATCACTACAGCCCCTCCAGCACTCCTGAAGTGGGTCGATCAGTCAGTATAAACTACCTTCAGTGTTGGGGCAGCTGCTGAAGGGAGTGGGATGGATAATAACGAGTGCCTGCGAGAGCGAATAAGGGGAGAAGTAGGGTTGATCCAACCTCGCGATAGACAGGCGTCCTATCCGGGGGGGGGGGGGGGGGGAGTCGCGTACTCTCAGTTGCTTCGCGCCACGGAAACTGGCATAAGCACTGGCCTGATGAGCCTATAAGGCTCAGGACAGACTTTAACTTTAACTAGGGTTGATCCAAGTGCTGACATGGACTTGGTGGGCCAAATAGCCTCCTACAGTACAAAAGTACTGTAATATGAATATTAAGAAGGTCTTCAGTTTCATGAAACTTGTTCCAAACCATCAATCTAATGGAGGCACCCTAATGGCTCATGGAGTCACACAGCACAGGACACGCCCTTTGGCCCAAATGGTCCATAGTAACCACGATTCCCATCTAAACCAGCCCAATTTAAAGATCAGCTTTAATTGTCATATGTACATCGAAACACACGATAAATCAATGCCCAAACACCATCTTCCCCTCATATAAAAAATGCTGTTGAACTCAGCAGGCCAGGCAGCATCTCTAGGAAGAGGTATAGTCGACGTTCCGGGCCGAGACCTGACGAAGGGTCTCGGCCTGAAACGTCGACTGTACCTCTTCCTAGAGATGCTGCTTGGCCTGCTGCGTTCACCAGCATTTGTTGTGTGCGTTGCTTGAATTTCCAGCATCCGCAGATTTCCTCGTGTTTGCGCTTCTCCTCATATTCTCACTTATTTACGGAATTGGGAAATCTCTCGATCTCTGCATCTAATTAGTGATTTAGCCTCCACAGATTTCTAGGGGAGGCCAAAAAGAAATGATTGAGAGGCAAAGCAAGCTCAATTAAACCACCGGCATTCCTCTCAGGCAGGTGTTCTCAAACTATGTTATTCTATGGAATCCTCCCATTAACTGAGGCCAGGCTGAGAATTCTGCTCTTGGGAAACATGTTGTACTGTTTTCCACATAAACCAATATGTAAAATTCCCAGGATTGGGTGCGGGGTCTTGAAGGCTCTGCTGAAATGGATAAGACTCGTACTCCTTAGCCAAGCTGAGGTATATGTGCCTGTCCAATTAACATATGGTGCCACCTAGTTTATCCAGGTCTTCAGTGGGGTAGGACCTGACATTCTCTACGTCCATTGGTGACTCCAATCCTAGACCAACACAGCTGACCCTTCTGAAATGGGTGAGCTATCTTCCTGGTCAGAGGACAAACAGCAATAATGCTCATGTCCAAGTTTGATAACGTCCCAATGAATTAAATTCTTCATTGTTATAATTTTGGAGCACTTGTCAGGGGGCCCGGCATAACATCTAAAACTTTCACAAACTTCTGCAGGTGTGTGGTGGAGAGCCGACTGACTACCTGCATCACAGCCTAGTACAGAAAGCAAAAGCCTACAAAAAGTAGTGGAAACAACGCAGTCCACAGGTAAAGTCCTCCCACCACTCAGCACATCTATTGGAAGCACTGTGACAGGAAAACTCCATCCATCGTCACGGAACTCCACCACTCCAGATCGTGCTGTCTTCTCACTGCTACCATCAGGACAAGGTACAGGTGCCTCAGGACTCACACCACCAGGTTCAGAAACAGTTATTACCCTTCAACCATCAGGTGCTTGGACCAGCGGGGATAACCTCACCCATCCCATCATTTAACTGTTTTCACAACCAATGCGTGTTGGCGTGTGGCCAAGTGGTTAAGGCGGTCGTCTAGTGATTTGAAGGTTGCTAGTTCGAGCCTTGGCTGAGGTAGCATGTTGTGTCCTTGAGCAAGGCACTTAACCACACATTTCTCTGCAATGACACTGGTGCCAAGCTGTGTGGGTCCTAATGCCCTTCCCTTGGACAACATCGGTGGCATGGAGAAGGGAGACTTGCAGCATGGGCAACTGCCAGTCTTCCATACAAACTTGCCCAGCCCTGCGCCTTGGAAACCTTCCAATGCGCAAATCCATGGTCTCATGAGACTAATGGATGCCTAAAAACCAATGGACTCACTTTCAAGGACTCTTCATCTCATGTTCTCAATATTTATTGCTTATTTATTTATTATCAATTGTTTCTTTTTGTATTGGTACAGTTTACTGCCTTTTGCAGGCAGGCTGAACACCCAAGTTGATGCGGTCTTCCATCGATTCTATTATGGTAATTATTCTAGTATGAATTCATTCCCACAAGTATTCCCACAAGAAAATGAATCTGAGGATTGCATATGGTGACATATATGTACTTTGATAATAAATTTACTTGGAACCTTGATTTAAGATGAGAGAATGCCAGTGGAAGATGTTTAAGGCACATTGGAGGGACGAGGGGTCTTGGCCTGAGAAGTCGACTCCTTATTCCCCTCCACAGACCCTGCTGAGTTCCTATTATTTGTGTGTTGCTCAGACGGACAGTTACTGTGTTCAGCAGGACTGATTTGGGGTCTAGTGTGGTCCTTCCTTCGAAACATAATAATCTCAAAAAAACCCCACCCCCCAAACTATCATAAGGCCATAAGACACAGGAGCAAAATTAGACCATTTGGCCCTCTGCTCTGCCGTTCCATCTTAGCTGATTTATTATGCTTCTCAACCCCATTCTCCTGCCTTCTCCCCATAACCTTTGATGCCCTGACTAATCACAAATGTATCAACCTCTACTTTAAATACTCCTACTGACTTGGCCTCCACAGCTGTCTGTGGCAATGAATTCCACAGATTCACCGCACCCTGGCTAAAGATATTCCCCCTCATCTTTATTCTACCGATGTTTGGCTTAATCTTCCCGATGGATGCATCAATTCTGTATATTGGGAAGCTGATCGATAGAAACAGCAAACTGCTGGTCAGATTTCTCTCTGGTATTTTCCGTATTGTTGTCAAAGCCAAGTATCCCACTTGGGCAACAGGCCAGAGACATGTAAAGAGCGCGAGAGACTGGGTCCTGTTATTGGGCAAAGAGATTGATGTAAAAGCTTGTGCAGTCTAGTAGCCTCTTTACAGGAAGGATGTGGTAGCTTTGGAGAGGGTACAGAAGAGGCTAGACCATTGTGTCCAAAACATTGGAGCCGAATTAACTCTTTCAGCTCTGTCTGCTCTACCATTTGACCACAGCTATATTTATTATCCCTCTCGATTCCATCTCCTGCCTGCCCCACGTAAACTTCAACACCCTTACTCAGGTCCGCCACAATACTACCTGGATTAGAGGGCATTTGCCTCTACCGCCACACCTGGCAACACGTTCCCAGGTACCTAGCACTCTGAGTTATTTCATCAATAATTTTTTTTAATGAGATTTGCACCCAGATTTATTATAAATGGCATAAGGACCAGAGGGCAGATGACAACAAGTCAGTTTGTAATTCCTCGAGAGGGAGATTCAACCAGCAGGCCCTCGAACCAGAGGGGATAACTTCATTCAACTTCACTTGGCCCATCACTGAACTGTTCCCACAACCTATGGACTCAAGTTTCAAAGACTCTTTATCTCATGTTCTCGATACACACTGCTTATTTATTTATTATCATTATTTCATTTTTCTATTTGCACAGTTTGTCATCTTCTACAATGACTGAACACCCAGGTTGAGTGGTCTTTCAATCATTTTGTTAAGGTTACTAGTCTATAGATTTATTGAGAATGCCCACAAGAAAATGAATCTCAGGGTCGTATATGCTGACATACATGTACTTTGATAATAAAATACACTTTGAACTTTGATAAAATGCTTGAATATGGGTTAGGGGGGAGTTTGCAGCGATGTGGAGAAAATGAATGGAGACTTGTGACGAATTGAAAAGCAAGTCTTTGTATTAAAAACACATGCAACTGGACGTTAGCAAATGGGTCAAAGAAAGAAGTTTTTTTTTGTCACATGTACATAGAAACAAAGAGTGGAATGCATTGTTTGATTTGAACCAAATCAGCGAGGATGGTACTGGGGGAGGCCCACAAATGTCACCATGCCTCCAGTGCTAACAGAGCATGCTCACAACTCACTGACCCTAACCTGTACGCCCACGAAATATCAGAGGAAACTGGAGCACCCGGAGGAAACCCAGCGGTCTTGGGGGGAGATGGTACAAACTCCCTATAGACAAGAGCAGGTATTGAACCCTGATCCTGCAGCTGGCGCTGTTAAGCCTTACACTAACTGCTACACTATCGTGCTGCCCTCTCTCTGAGCCCCTGGCATGGCCTGTGCCCTGCATACAGTGCAAAGCTGAAAGTTTAAGCTGCTGTTTAGAACATAAAACCTGAAAGAGCATCAAGCCCTTCGGCCCACGATGTAGTCCCGAACTACAATACTCTACAAAAGTCTTGGGCAAGTGTTCAAGACCCCAGTACTGTATATTGTCTTTCCTGTTACCAAATAACACTTAATACTCACCATCATTTTGTGCCATATTGTATGATCATGGCCTTGACCATGATTGTTCTTGGCAAATTTTTCTACAGACCTAGTTTGCCACTGCCTTCTTCTGAGCAGTGTCTTTACAAAATGGGTGACCCCCAGCCACTATCACTACTCTTCAGAGATTGTCTGCCTGGCGTCAGTGGTCACATACCCAGGACTTGTGATCTGCACCAGCTGCTCATACGACCATCCACCACCTGCCCCCATGGCTTTCTATGGCCCTGATTGGGGGCTAGGCAGGTGCTACACCTTGCCCAAGGGTGACCTGTAGGCTAGCGGAGGGATGGAGCACCTTTCACCTCCTTTGGTAGGGACGTATCTCCACCCCACCATCCAAACACTTAACACTACTAAGCTAACTGTTTCCCAACCACCTTCCTATTTTAACCAACATACAGTGCTGTGCAGAATTCTTAGAGAGAGATATATATATATATATCTAGGCCGCCCAAGTCTTTTGCACAGTGTTGTAATTAAATAATCAAGCCCAATTAAACTCTCTTCTGCTTGCACAATATCCATATCCTTCTAATCTCTGCACGTTTGTGCACCTATCGGAGAACTTTGTGAATGCCCCTCTCGCATGTGCTTGAACAAGAAGCAGAATCAGGTTTATCACTATCACTGACACATGTCGTGAGATTGTGTTGTTTTGCGGCAGCAGTACAGTACATCAAAATAAATACATGTGTACAAGTTACATGAGTAGTGCAAAAAGCAATCAAAAAGAGTCAGGCAGTGCTCATGGACTATTCAGAAACCTGATGGCGCCAGGGAAGGGGAACCGTTCCTGAATCATTGAGCGTGCGACTTCCAAGAATAAGTAACTTGCATCTGATTTCAAACAGGCGATTTGAAACCGCAGCCACTTAGACCCCTACTGGACTGGCCCGGTATCAAGAGGATTTGGAGGGTAAGATGTTCAGACACTGGTACAGACCACTGCCCCAGGCACTCACCACCCTCCGTCTGTTAAAAAACGAACATCCGCTTTAAACCTTTCACCCTCTCAACGTCACTCCATGCCCTTTGTTGAGTTGGGGGCTCTCAAAAGGTGTGGTCCATCACTCTCTCTCAGATCTTCCACAAGATACAATAGATTAGGCTAAAGTGATTGAAACTTCAGCTCCAGTTCCTATTTTCTTGCACCTAATTAATTATAGAACAGTACAAGACAGGAACAGACCCTTCTGCCTACGATATCTGTGCCAAACATGGTACCAAATTAAACTAATTCACTTCCGCCTGCACATGATCCATACCCCTCCGTTCTCTGCATATCCAAAAGCATCTTAAACACCTTCACCTTTTTCACCGATCAGTTCTCACTTCAAACCCCCTCACCTGGTTTGTCCTATCTCCTTTTAGCATATAGTCGTTCCCTCCCCCCACTTTCTTTCCAGTCCTGATGAAGGGTCTTGGCCGGAAACACAAATTGTTTATTCATTTCCATAGGTGCTGCCCAAGCTGCTGATTCCTCCAGCGTTTTGCGGGTGCTGCTCTGACGCACGCTTCTACCGCGGGCCCTGACACCCCGGTTCAGTCACCCGCCACTCTGGGGCGGCTGCCGGGCATGGCAGCTAGCGTAACGCTTTGCAGCACGAGTGACCTGGGTTCAACTCCCATTTCTGTCTGTAAGGAGTGGACCACGGGAGAAAGGGGAGGAGGGAGGGAGGTAACAGGCCGGTGAGGAGGAGGACGAGGGGAGCCAGAATGAGGAATGGGAAAAGAGAGGTCACGGAGGGGAGGAGAAACTACCAGACGTTAGAGAAATCGACATTCATGCCGTCAGGTTGCAGGCTACCTGGATGAAATGTGGCAGTAGGTGAGGCCATGGACCAACATGTCGGAACAGGAATGGAATTTAAACAGCTAGCCACTGGGAAATCCTGCTTGATGCGGATGTAGGGAAGGAGTGAGGTTGTGGAAGCAGCATTTCTGCAGTCCTGCTTTCCCATGCATCTTTTTTAAAAGACCTTGAGCTATTTCCCACTTGAGAATTTTTTTGCTTGTACCAGTGCCCCATCAGAGTAACCTCCAAATCCTCCTGACAACAGGAGGGGTCAAAGTGGCTGCCGTTTCAAGTTCTCCCATTTGAAATTAGACGCAAGTTACCTATTCTTGGAAGTCGTCTCAACGAGCCCAGGGAAACTGAAATGTGGGTTGCAGTGCAGCGCAAGCAGAATTTGATTCCGCCTTGAGTTTTGCAGCGATTCCTGGGCTCGATATTTATTGAGCCCTGCCGTGACATTGCCTCGAATTCCCCTGAGCAAGCCCAATTGTCTTCTGCTGTCTTGACCGGAAATGAGTGAGGTTATTTATAGGGCCTCAGTGGAGACGGATGCAAGGTAGGATTTCACTCATCAGTAGATTGGTGGTGTGCAGCTGAGAAGATTGAGACGGTGGATTACCGGCTCTGAACTCACATTCTTTAGGATCTGGCTGTCTGCCAAGCCTCCTGTGCATGACTTTGACCCTCAGTATCACTGTAACCTCTTGAGTTCGCTGAGGCACCTGAGCCGTGCCATTCAGTAATGTATAAGCATCTGGCATCCACCCCTCCCCACCCCGGTCTCACCTGTCACCACCCAGCTTTATACTTTATACTTTATTGTCGCCAAACAATTGATGCTAGAACGTACAATCATCACAGCGATATTTGATTCTGCGCTTCCTGCTCCCTGGATTACAAATATTAAATATTAAAAATAGTAAAACATAGTAAATATTAAAAATTTAAATTATAAATCAGAACTAGAAAATAGAAAAATGGAAAGTAAGGCAGTGCAAAAAAAAAACCGAGAGGCAGGTCCGGATATTTGGAGGGTACGGCCCAGATCCGGGTCTTTTCACTTCATCATCTTCCCTCTCACCCATCAGCATTCCAGTACTGCGGAAATGTCTTGGGCACATATATATGACCGGGGTGGTTAAGAATTTCACACAGTACTGTAGTAATTCTATGTATCGCATTGTACTGCTGCCGCAAAAAAAAACTAATTTCATGACGTATATGAGTGAAGATAAACCTATTTCTGATATGGGTCTGAGAGTAGGAAGGGGGCAGGGAGAGGGGAATCATGATTGGGAAAAGGGGAAGGGAGAGGGGAGGGAGCGGGAAGCACCAGAGAGACATTCTGTAATGATCAATAAACCAATTGCTTAGAATCAAATGACCTTGCCTGGTGTCTCAGGGCTGGGTGTGTCTGCACCCACACCACCACCCACCTGAGGAACTCCTTCTGTCCCACACCCCTCCCGCAGCACTCCACCCTCGCTATTCCCAACATTCTTTGCCCCCGCCAGATTTACAAACTCGCTCTCCGCTCCTCATCGACAAATACAGTTCTGTGCAAAATTCCCAGACCCCCGGCTAGATATATGTGCCGAATGCATTTGCACTGTACTGTACGCCCTCCCCACAACTTCTTATTCTGTCTTCTTCCCCCTTCCTTTCCAATCCTGATGAATGCTCTCAGCCTGAGATGCCAACCTTTTATTCCCTTCCACAAATACTGCCTGACCCGCTGAGTTCCTCCAGCATTTTGAGTGTTATACTCTGAATTGCCGGCATCTGCAGAACCACTTGTGTATACTCTCAGTGGCCACTTTATTCGATACACTTGTACACCTACTCATTAATGCAAAGACCTAATCACCCAATCGTGTGGCAGCCACTCAATGCATTAAAGCATGCAGACGCGGTCAAGAGGTTCAGCAGTTGTTCAGACCGAACAAAGTGATCCAAGTGATCTTGACAGTGGAATGATTGACGGTGCCAGATGGGATGGTTTGAGTATCTCAGAAACTTCTTGATCTCTTGGGATTTTTACATACAACAGTCAGTAGAATTTATAGTCATAGTCATACTTTATTGATCCCGGGGGAAATTGGTTTTCATTACAGTTGCACCATAAATAATAAATAGTAATAAAACCATAAATCGTTAAATAGTAATATGTAAATTATGCCAGGAAATAAGTCCAGGACCAGCCTATTGGCTCAGGGCGTCTGACCCTCCAAGGGAGGAGTTGTAAAGTTTGATGGCCACAGGCAGGAATGACTTCCTGTGACGCTCTGCGCTGCATCTCAGTGGAATGAGTCTCTGGCTGAATGTACTCCTGTGCCCACCCAGTACATTATGTAGTGGATGGGAGACATTGTCCAAGATGGCATGCAACTTGGACAGAGAATGGTGTAAAAAATGTATCCAGTGAGCAGCAGTTTTGTAGGTGAAAGTATCTTGTGAATGAGAGAGTTTAGAGGAGAATGGCCAGACTGGTTCAAGCTGACAATAACTCATATAACCATGCATCAAAGGTGGTGTGCAGGAGAGCATCTCTGAACAAACAATACCTTGAAGCTTGAAGTGGATTGGCTGAGGCAACAGAAGACCATGAAGATACACTCAGGGTATAATAGTTTGTTAGATACAGGCGGTACCTAATAAGATGGCCCCCTAGTGTGTAACCAGTGTTGAGAAAGCATATCCATACTGATTATGGACTGTTGGTCAGGAGGTTCAGCCCATCACAGAAGAGTAGAGTTTAGCACAACGCCATTACAGCACCAGCGATCCAGGTTCAGTCCTGCCGCTGTCTGTAAGGAGTTTGTACGTTCTCCTCGTGACCGCATGAGTTTCCCTCAAGTTCCAGAGACGTACTGTCAGCAGATTAATTGGTCACATGGGGGTAATAGGGTGGCAGAGGCTCTTTGAGCTGGAAGGGCCTGATACCTTGCTGCATCTCTGAATAAATTTTATTCCTGTTTGTTTAATAAATTGCACAGCTAGAGGGATTCAAACCGGTCTCCAGATTATTAATCCAGGGTTCCGAATTCTTATCACGAAAACTGCTGTGCTAACATACGTGTAATTATACAAATTCCTACTCACGTACAAATCTTTGGCTGCACGACAAGATAAGGCAGTTAAAAATGCACAGGGAGGCTTGGTTTTATTAATAGAGACCAGGGACAGAAGTAAATTATAGTGCATTTTTATAAATCACCTGACAGTCCTCTGTGGGGGTCAGTAGCATTCCTAAACCTCAGAGTGCACAGTATTACCAACGAGAGAAGGGGAAAATCAGAAGAGAACTGCAGGTGCTGAAAATCTAATATAAAAACAGAAAATGAGACCCAGAATTAGAGGTCAAGAGTCAGGGATGAAAGCTGAAATGCTTAAGGGGAACCTGAGGTGGGGGGGGCATCTTCACTTAGAGGGTGCTGAGAGCATGAAACAAGCTGCCAGCACAAGGTGGTGGGCGCGGGTTCAATTTCAACTGTTACATACCTCAAGGAGCTCTGTGATTTTTTTTTGTGAGAATGATGTAATGGTCTTTTGGAGGTCACCTGATGTAATTTTCCTGCCGATGTGAGGTCACGTGATGACATGTGCACCACGGGTATATAAGGGAAGACCCCAGATGACGCAGTTAGTTTTTAGTTTTCCAGCTAGAACGTTAGTGTGCCTCCGTTTCTGTTGCGTATTTGTTTTCATGATGCAGTTTCATTTTTAGAACAGAATGTTACGTTCTGTTGCAAGGTACAATAGGGCTGGACTGGAAATTTTTGCTAGATGTGTTGATGCACCTTTTTCCAGCAGTATTGGAGAGTGAAGACTTCATCGAAGTACAGGATATGAAGAATTAAAATAAGTCGGAAATGTTCGGCAGTTTAATAAAGGATAGACTTTATTGAGTCTTCGTTGAAGAAGTAGCGACCTGTATCAAAGATAACTCTAGCCAAAAGAGAAGGTATTTCATGCAAGGTGCTCTTTACAATTTAATGTCAGTTGTTGTAAATGGTTTATTTCCTGCATCGTGAATCCTTTGGACAGAACCAACAGAAAAGTCACATCTATGAAGAAATCCTTCTCCAGAGAAGTCTCTCCCAATTGAACCTATAAATCTGTTGGATTTTCGAATTTACCATTTTAAGAACTGTATTTGACTTTACCGCTTTAAGAACTGTTTTCGCATTTAATGCTTTAAGAACCAGTGCCGAGTGACGATTTGTTGAACGACTGCATAGCAGTTAACCTCCAGTTAAGGTTTTCATTTTTTTTTATTGTTTATCTGTGTTTAATAAACGTTTGGTTGTTTTTATATAACCTGTCTCGACTGATATTCACTGTTGCCGGTTACGTAACACAACACTTAAGAGAAGTTTGGATAGGAGGGGTTTTTGAGGGCTATAGTGCTGGTGCAGGTCGATGGGAGTAGGCAGTTTAAATGGTTTGGCATGGACTAGATGGGCCGAAGGGACGGTTTCTGTGCTCTATGGCTGCATAACTCTAAAATGTCAGAAACACAAACCAGGCCATACCTGTGGAAAGAGAACTAGACTTAACACTTCGGGTCAGACTCTTCATCAGAACTGGGAGAGGGATGGAGGGGTGGATGGGAAAAGGAAAAAGAAACACAGACAGGCATTTTATCATAAACACAAGAGATTCTGCAGATGCTGGAAATCCAGAGCAACAACACACAAAATGCTGGAGCAGCTCAGCAGGTTAGGCAGCATCTATGGAGGGAAATGAACGGTTAACAGGCCGAGATGTCGACTGTTTATTCCTCTCCACAGTTGCAGCCTGACCTGTGGAGTTCCTCCAGCGTTTTATGTGTGGTTCCCCAGTTCCTGACCTCTTTGTCAAGAGAAAGTGTGACCCAGCCCAGGTTCTCAGTAATACTTACATGCCTCATTTAGTCTCTTTAGATTGTGTCGTTCGAACGTAAGCAAGCGCAGCATAGACAATTTTTCCTAATGACTAAACTTCCCTAACCCTGGCAATCTCCTGGCACATCTTGTCTGCAACCACTGAAGTGTTTTCACATCCTTCCTGCGATGGCCAAACTGTGTGTAGTCTTCCAGCTGTATTTAACCTCGTGTCAACCACAGTACACCAAACAGCCCCACTGCCTCGGACAGAGCCATCTCACTATGACCCTGACTTAGCTACATTAGGTCAGCTTTATTTGTCGAAAGTGCATCAAAACAGTGAAACAGACCACAAGACATAGGAGCAGAATTAGGCCATTCAGCCCATCGAGTCTGCTCCGCCGTTCCACCATGGCTGATTTATTCTCTCTCTCAACCCCATTCTCCTGCCTTCTCCCTGAAACCTTTGCCACCCTGTCTAGTCAAGAACCTATCAACCTCCGCTTATTCAATACTCAATGACTTGGCCTGCATCGTGAAACGCATTGTTCCAAGTTCAAAGTAAATTTTATGATCAGAGTATGTATACGTCACCATAAACAACCCTGAGATTCATTTTCTTATGAGCATACTCAACAAATCTAGTGAATAATAACCATAACAGGGTCAACAAAAGACCGCACAACTTGGGCAGTCAGCCAAGGTGCAAAAGACAACAAACTGTGCAAATACAGAAAGAAAAAAAATGATGATAATAATAATAATAAATAAATAAGCAATAAATATCGAGACCATGAGATGAAAAGTCCTTGGAAGTGAGTCCACTGGTTGTTGGAACATTCCAGCGATGCACAGAACATCGCCGATGATCACTGGCGCCATCTTTTGCATCAAATCAAATCAGTGTGGATCCTGCTGCGCAGTCCGCGAGTGTCGCCATGCTTCTCGCATGATCGTCGCTTGCCCACAGCTCACTAACTCTAACCTGTACAGCTTTGGAACGTGGGAGGGAATTGGGGGAAAAGTGAGGAATTCTGCAGATGCTGGAAACCCAAAGCAACACACAAAAAGTGGTGGAGGAATTCAGCAGGTCCTGCGGAAATGAATAGACAGCCGGCGTTTCAGGTCAAGACTCTTCTTCAGGTCTGGAAAGGAAGGGGAAAGATGCCAGGAGAAAAACTCCTTTTAGACAGCAGTCAGAATTAAACCCCAATCTTAAGACTGGCACTGTAATAGCATTACGCTAACCTTGCCACCCAGAAATTTATCAGCCACAGAGAGAATGAACAATCTCCATGCAGAGAGCACCGGAGGTCAGGATCGAATCAGAGTCTCTGGTGCAGTGAGGCAGCAGCCCTTCAATGAGACAGATTATGTCTCCTTGAGCAAGACACACAAAATGCTGGAGGAACTCAGCAGGTCAGGCAGCATCTATGGAGTAGAATAAACAGTTGATATTTCGGGCCGAGACCATTCATCAGGAGAGTACTATGTATATATTTGTATGGATCCGATACACATTAAATTTGTCATGTGTACAGTGAAATGCATCAGTTGTGTCAAATTAAACCAGCAGGGTTTGTGCTGGGCACTTCGGGGGCAACGTGGCGTGCCCACAAGTTACGAACCCTAACCCATATGTTTTTGGAACGTGTGAGCAAGCCACCTCCCTCACATACCGTTCCCCATGGAGCTGTCACGTTCTCCGACCCTTAACTCTACCTCCTCCCCCATTATCGTCACTTCAGCATTTCTTTTGGCATGCGTTGCCTCAGCCGGCGCTGCGATACTTTCCTGTTCTGCACTTGTTGCTTTGTTTATTGTTGTATTTATTATTACCATGCACATCGTTCACTCTGTGAGCTTCATGCGAGCAAGGAATTCCATTGTACCCTGGTGTATAGGAAAATAAACAAAAACAAACACCAGAGGCCCTTCAGCCCATTGGGTCCATGCTAGGTCCCAGCAATTCCATCAGTCACTTTCCCTCCCTGTTCTCATTTCTACCCACCACCTCTTATGCTCCCTAACCCAGTCCCAATAGCAGATGAATTTATTTATCACATGGTACATCAAAACATACTGTGAAATGTGTCATTTGTTTGATGTTGCGCTGTTCGCCAAGCTTGGCAATTACCTTGTAGACGTTTCATCACCAGTCGAGGTGACATCCTCGGTGCGCAATTGTTGGTGTTTCCCTCTGGGAGGGCTCCCATTTATATAGCCCCCACTTGCTTGCCTCGGTCCTGATTGGCTACCCCTTCAGCTGACCTTTGAAGTTCATTGGCTCATCTTTCTTTGGCAGAGAGCATCTATTTCAATATGTTTGCTTTCAGAGTTACCAGAAGAGAACCGTGCTTCTAAAAATTCTCATTTCTGCTTCGTGTTGGGCTGCGCCGGTACCTCCACAGTGTCCCAGTCAAAGTGATGCCCTTCTCGGTCTTCACAGACAGAGATCAACAACACTGGATCGTACACTGTTTGTGTAAACAACCATCACAATCCAAGCATGTGCTGGGGGCAGCCCACAAGTGACACTACTCATTCTAGCGGCCCACAGTGTTCAGAACAACACAAGCAACAAATCAGCAGCAAACAGATCCCCTTTCCTCCCTCACACCCTCCCAAACACGGGCCTTTCAAGCCCAGGACAGGCCGCTTCCTGAGTCCTCCAACCCTCAGACATTGGAGTCAGACTCACAACCACAGACATCAGGCCTCCGACTTCGAGGCACATCAACCAAGGGGACTCAGATTCCAGAATCACCGAATTAGTCCTCAGCCTCCGGTATCATCCCCAGGACTTGCCGATCATGGACTTTCAACTTCGGGCCTCAAACTCCAAACTCACACAAACCTCCAGCCTCAGGACTCGTCAGTCTGGGGTGAGGGGGGGGTCACCAACCCTTGTGCTTTCTACCCCCACAGACCCCCAATCCACCCCCAATTCTCCAGCTGACTACAACAGGGGTCACTTACAATGGAAAATTAACCAACCTTCACATCACTGGGACACAGGGAGATCTCCTGGAGAAACCCACCGGCTGACAGGGGAAACAGACAAACCCTACCTCATCTGCACCATCACATCTCGTGGAGCTTCCCACAACAAGTGCATTTGAGAATTTGTTTCTGAATTGCACAACACATTTATAAATATCTGTCTTTCACTGATTTTACCAATACCTCCTCAGGCTGTGCCCAGTGCTGGAGGCGAGGAAGTGAGAACTCGGTCACGTTGGCACAGCTCATCAAATTTAAAAAACATCAGCTGCGACTCTACAAAACTGATGTCCTCACCAAAGTGCAACAAAAGTGTTACACCGAATACAGAATAGAATAGCACCGTACAGACCCTTCGGCCCACAATGTTCTGCCGAAATTATAGCCTACTCTAAAGATCAAACTAACGCTTCCATCTTGCAAAGCCCTTCTAAGTTCAAAAAGTTCAAAGTACATTTATTATCAACGTATATACATATTATACAACCTTACAGGCAGCCACAAAGCAAAGAAATCGAAAGAAGAACTCATTAAAAAAACAGACTATCAAACATCCAATGTGCAGGGAGGAAAGAAAATCAAACCATGCAAACAATAAAAGCAAGCAAACGGCAGGCAGAACGTAAGTGAGTCCATGGATATGAAACCCAGGGCAGGCTGCAGCCTCAGTTCAGCGCAGAGCGAGTAAACATGGCAGAACCCTCAGACACCGAGCCCAGGGCAGGCCGCAGCCTCAGTTATTAGACCGTAAGACAAAGGAGCAGAAGTCGGCCATTCGGCCCATTGTCTGCTCCACCATTTTATCATGAGCTGATCCATTCTCCCATTTAGTCCCACTCCCCCGCCTTCTCACCATAACCTTTGATGCCCGGGCTACTCAGATACTTATCAATCTCTGCCTTAAATATACGCAATGACTTGGCCTCCACTGCCACCTGTGGCAACAAATTCCACAGATCCACCACCCTCTGGCTAAAAAAAATTTCTTCGCATCTCTGTTCTGAATGGGCGCCCTTCAATCCTTACATCATGCCCTCTCGTACTAGACTCCCC
The DNA here is from genome assembly GCF_030028105.1 of Mobula birostris. NCBI lineage: Eukaryota > Metazoa > Chordata > Chondrichthyes > Myliobatiformes > Myliobatidae > Mobula > Mobula birostris. Next base: position 6,671,929 of record NC_092385.1, on the reverse strand, counting down.
CACCATGGGCAACAACTTTGCCACATCCACTCTGTCCATGCCTTTCAACATTCAAAATGTTTCTATGAGGTCCCCCCTCATTCTTCTAAACTCCAAGGAGTACAGTCCAAGAGCGGACAAACGTTCCTCATATGTTAACCCTCTCATTCCCGGAATCATTCTAGTGAATCTGCTCTGTACCCTCTCCAACATCAGCACAAATTTATCCATATTCCTATCTAAGAGCTTCTTAAATGTCCCCAGTGTATCTGCCTCTACCACTGCCCTTGTGCACACCCACCACTGTGTAAAAGCAACTTGCATCTGACATCCCCCTTATACTTTCCTCCAACCACCTTGAATTTACATCCCCCTGTATTAGCAAACAACAGGAATTCCGCAGATGCTGGAAATTCAAGCAACACACATAAAAGTTGCTGGTGAATGCAGCAGGCCATAGAGATGCTGCCTGGCCTGCTGCGATCACCAGCAACTTTTATGTGTGTCCCCTATATTAGCAATTTCTGCCCTGAGTAAAAGGCATTGGCTAACCACTCGATCTATGCCTCTTTATTTTTTACACCTTTCTCAAGCCCCCTCTCATCCTCCTTCACTCCAAAGAGAAAAGCCCTACGCTCACTCAGCCTTTCTTCATAAGACATGCTCTCTAGTCCAGACAGCAACCTGGTAAATGTGCACCCTCTCTAAAGCTTCCACATCCTTCCTATGAGGTGACGAGAACTGAACACAATATTCCAAGTGGGGTCTATCCTGAGATTTATAAAACTGAAACAGTACCTCACGTTTATGTCTTGCTGACTCTGACATTACCATAATTAAAATCTGCCATGGGCGGTCCCAAGCCCAGCGGCAAACCATTCCGTAAAAACACAGAGCTACAGAAACACCAACAGAAGCTTCAAAGACCTCATCCCAGGGACAGGAAGGATCTTCGCTTACAGGATGTATGAAGTCATGTCGTGAAAGCAGAAGCCACAGGGCCGATTGACCTTCGATTGGCCCAAGATAGAGGACCTCGGCGAGCGGCTATCAGCAGCCTACACCCCAACAGAGGTGAGGGGCTTAAGAAGAAGAATCTCTAACAACCCCTTTCTCAAACTTTTTCTCTTCCTTCAATAGCCCTTAATGCCCTTTTATCTGTCCTATAGCTTAACCCTATTTTAGACTGTTAATACAAGTGTTATCAGCATAATTTGACCCCCATTCTCCCTCCGGCACATTGGTGCATGGCCTTCTTTCTTGGCCACGATGAGGCTAGCCTCAGGTTGGAGGAACAACACCTTATATTCTGTCTGGGTAGCCTCCAACCTGATGGCATGAATATCAATTTCTCTTTCTGATCAAAAAAAAATTCTCACCCCCCCCGCCCCTCTTCTTCTATTCCCCAACAAGCCTGCACCACTCAGTTACACCTACGTAACCAATTGACTCAATAATCTGCACATATTTGGAATGTAGGAGGAAACCGGAGCACCCAGAGGAAACACACACAGTCATGGGGAGAACGTACAAACTCCTTACAGTCAGAGGTGGGAATTGAACCCGGGTCTGGCACTGCAACAGTGCTACGCTAACTGTTATACTCTGGTGCCGCTCTATTTTGGTCGCACTCCTATACACTGCTGAGCTGATATCCCTGTTTAAGTCTGTCAAAATCTTAGTGCAGGGCCTTCTCCTGCCCCTTCCACTGTATAAAATGTTGGGCTCACTTAATTCGACCTCAGGTTGGGCCCTGCCTGTTGAACGGATCTCTTATACTTTAAGGATAAATCTTTCAATGTCTCCATCTACCCTTTCCCGAGGCCCTTGCACTTCGTCTACCTCAATCCAGAGATTGGGGAGAGGGGAGAGATTAGCTTTATTTGTCATATGTACAGATTGGCAGAGTGAAGTTCATTGTGTTAAGTCAGATCAGTGAGGATCGTGCTGGGCAGCCCTTGCCATACTACTGGCACCAAAATAGAATGCCCATAACTCATTACCATAACCGTCCCAGAAGAAACCCACATGGTCAAGGCGAGAACGTACAAACTCCTTGCAGACAGCGGGAAGTCGGGGGGTGGGGGGAGAGAAAAAAACCGAACCCCCATCCTACAGCCACCACTGCAAAGTGCTGCGCTGACCACTACATTACCATGCTGACTACACTTCCTCTGTACCTTTAACACTATTCCACAGCAACACACACAAAACGGTGGAGGATCTCAGCAGGCCAGGCAGCATCGATCAAAATGAATAGACAGTCAATGTTTCGGGCCTAGACCCTTCATCAGGACTGAGGAGGAAGGGGGAACAACTCTGATGCAGGACTTTTAAGCAAAAATGTTGACGATTACTACCACCATCCACCCCACAGATGCCGATCGACCTGCTGAGCTCTTCCTGCAAGTTGCTGTTGCTCCAGGTTCTGCATTGACCCATTTTCCTTCTGTACTTCGATTTGGGAGGCGGGGTGGAGACAGGTCTCTACCAAGGAAATTGCAAGGTGCTCCTTCCCTCCACTGGCCTGTGGGTCACCCTTAAGCAAGGTGTAGCACCTGCTTAGCCCCACTCCCAAAAAAATTAGGGTCACGTGAAGCCGTGGGAGTAGGTCATATGAGATGGTCGTATGAGCAGCTGGATCACATCACAAGTCCTGGTTATGCAGCCATGGACGCCAGGCAGACAATCTCTGTAGAATATTGATAATGGCTGGGGTCACCCGTCTTGTAAAGACACTGCCCGGGAGAAGGCAATGGCAAAACACTTCTGCCGAAAAATTTGCCAAGAGCAATCATGGTCACAGAAAGACCATCATACGACATGGCACGTAATAATGATGATGCTGACAAAGATGACCAGTGTTCTAATGAATGGAATGATCTATTGGGACGACATGCAGAACAAACACTTTCCACTGCACCTCAGTACATGAGACAACAATAAACCAATCACCAAAGGAAGCGTTCTGCCTGGGTGCATAACGGCTTGGTATGGCAACCACTGTGCGTGTGACTGCAAGAAACCACAGAGTTGTGGACACAGAGCACATCACAGCAACCAGCCTCCCCTCCGTGGACTCCTGTCTGTACAGCAAAGGCCTCACTCACCCTGGGCATCCCCTCTCCCATTGGGCAGCAGAGACAAAAGCCTGAAAGCACGTACCACCGGGCTCAGGGACAGCTTCCGCCCCTCTGTTCCCGCTGTTCCCAGAATCTTAAACAAACTTCTTGTACAGCAAGACAGACTCTTGGCCTCACGGCCTCATTATGATCTTGCAGTTTATCATTTACACGCACTGCTCTCTTTCGGTCATTTTTACACTTTAATCAGCATTGTTATTATTTTACCATATTCAAAGTAAAATTTATTAACAAACTATGTACATGTTACCATATACTACCTTGAGATTCAATTTCTAGCGGGCATTTACAGGAAATAAAATAAATACAATAGAATTTATGAAAAGATATACATAAAATGATAAACAACCAATGTGCAAAAGTCAAATTGTGCAAATTAAAGATAATAATAAATAATGGTAAGAACATTAGTTGTACAGTCCATGAAAGTGAGCCTGCAGGTTGTGGAATCAGTTCAGAATTGGGGTGAGAAGGGGTAATAACTGTCCTGACCCTGGTGGTGTGGGAGCCACGTCTTTGTAGAGAAGAGCATGGCCTGGATGGTGGGGGTCCTCAATGATGGATGCTGCTTTCTTGCTTCTGCGCTCCTCATAGCTGTGCTCAGTGTTAGGCTTTGCCTGTGACGGACTGGGCTGTATCCATCACTTTCTGAAGCTTTTTCCATTCCCGGGCATTGGTGTTCCCATAGCAGGCCATGACGCAACAAATTAGGATATTCTCCACTGTGCATCTACAGAAGTTCTACAATGCACTGCGTAATGATCTGATCTGTAGTAAACAGTCTGCAACACAGGCTTTGCACTTTATCTTAGTACGTGACAATAATCAACCAATACATCTGTAGCCCTCCTGGCCAACCTCAGGGTCGCTCAGCTCACTGTCGTCTAGGGAAACAGCCTCGGCCCCGCCAAACTGGATAAATAGTTTGTGTGGATGCTGTGTGATGTACCCCACCCCACCCAAATAACAGACAATATACCAGATACGATTAAATGACTTACAGTTTATAGATATTACTGGAACTATCTAATTAATAGAGAATAAAATATAAAAGGAAAATAAAAGGTGCCACACTTATCGAAGTTCAGTCTCTTTGTGCAAAAACAGTTGGAGCTCAGGACCCTTCTTCTTCACCCTGCGACCCCTCGGACCACCTTGACCGGCTGCCTGGGACCAACAACGGTGGTCGACCAGACGCTCCACACGAGTCCGTCTCCGTCTCCTCTCCTCGCCGAACACCCCGCTCGGGGTCCGACCCCGTTAGCAGGCTCACAGCACCTGGTCCATCCTCTGTCTCTCTCTCTCTCCCCCGCCTTCTGCCCCAAAACCCCGCACATACAATATCTTCAGATACACCAAAAACATAACAACTATCCCAATAGGTTCGTAACATCTTCTTATCACAGTCTAACCCAAAACAAGCTGCTAGCGCAAGAACTTTCTCAGCGTTTAACATAACAAAGAAACATTCCCAAGTACAACATAACAAAGAAGCCATTTTAATTAGCCTACGCAGTAACATAAAAGTCGAAACCCTTCTACAAATTCCTTCAATCTTCCATTCAGAATTCATTCAAACTCTCTGACGGACACAGCCTACTGGGTTTGCTGTGCCACTTCCAAGCACAAGAGTGACGCATTGTCTTTCTGGAAAGGTGTCACGTATGGGCTCAGACCAGACAAGGATACCTAGACCCAGGGCAGCAGGTGGCAGAACTGTGCACAGCAGAGATGCTGGTTCCACCCTGATGTCTGCTGCAGTGTACCCAATTAGTCAGTCCATGCTGATCAAGATGAAACAACCACTAAATTGTCCTCAGCATGATGCATCTGGATAAGATGCTTCAAAAATTCAATAATATATATACTGTATTATCAAAATATGCATGCAGTATACAACCCTGAGGTTCATCTTCCCCATAGACAGCCACGAGGTAAAGATAACCATTGAACCCATTCAAAGAAAAACATCAAATACTCCTACCCACACGCAAAAAAAAACAAATCATGCAAACAGCAAAAAAAAGATAAACACAGAATATAAAACACAAAATCGAAAGAGTCCAGGCACATTCATCTCAGTGTTCATTGCCTGCAGCCCACCCAATTCAAAGACGCCTAAAATAGCAACAATAAAAGGAACGGCCAGAAACCACAACACATCATAACGTGAACAAGAGTTCAATCCGCAATCTGTTTCGATCGATTAAACCTTGTCCACGACCCAGGACTCCGCCACTGTCCTCCGACAGCTTCAAGGAAGAGAGAAACCATTTGAACGAAGAGACCATCCTCCAGGAGTAGTGAACAAGACCGTTATACGCAGACACCTTCCTCCGACAGCAGTAAGCAAGAGGCTGGTAGACAGCACTGAACACCCGCTTCCCTTCCACACTCACCTCGATGATTTCTACCTTCCTCAGTGCTTTAATCAGCAAGATCAGTGAGAAATAGAGTCAATCACTGGCTCTTGCCACCTCTCGAGGATTCTTGGCCTTGAGGCCACACGCCTCACAGATCCCCCTCAGAGACAGCAAAGCGCAAGTTCGCTCAATCGGCCTGAAAACACACCACCAAAATGTCCATCACAGGTCCCAACAGTAGCAGAACCACTTTTGAAAGAAAAAAACATAAAAGAAGTTGAAGAAGCAGTTTTGTGAACCACTTGGAGGATGCTGCCCTTGGTCTCGTTGTCCACTGGTGCCATCTTCTTCCTACGGTGCGTTGATAAAAATTGAGGAGGGTCAAATTGGAATATGCCAAATTTTTTTAGCATCCCAAGGAAATGAGAGGCTCCTGGTCTGCCATCTACAATAGTACAAACAGGCCTTTCAGCCCATCTGTTCTGTGCCAAACTGTTATTCTGCCTAGCTCCCATCAACCCAAACCCGAACCATACTCCTCCCATCCACGTACTTATCCAAACTTCTCAATGTTGCAATCGAACCCATATCCACTATGTCCGCCGGCAACTCGTTCCACACTCTCACCACCCTCCGAGTGAAGTTCTCCCTCGGGTTCCCTTTAAATAGAACACACTTTACCCTCAACGCATGACCTCCAGACCCAGTCTCCCCCAACCTCAGTGGAAAAAGCCAGCTTACATTTACCCTATCTATATACCCCTCATAATTTTGTGTACCTCTATCAGAAGTAGCTGAATCTACCTGGATCAGAACAGGTTGTTAGTGATGCTCACTCCTAGAAACATAGCCATTTAGGCATTAGATTTATTTATTGAGATACAGAACAGAAGTACTGCACAGCAACCCCCGATTTAACTCTCACCAAATTATAATTATTACAATGACCAATTAACCTACCAACCGGTACATTTTTAGACTGTGGGTGGAAACACGCAGAGTCACGGAGAGAACGTACAAACTCCTTACAGTCAGCAGTGGGAATTGAACCTGGGTCACCTGTACTGTAAAGCGCTGTGCTAGCCACTACACTATCATGCCACACTCCCCCTAACCCCTAGGCTTTCACAGTCAAGCACAGGTATGATGGGCCAAAAGGCCTGTTTCTGTGCTGTACAATTATGCCTCTTCCAGTTGGCTTGGTTCCTCTTTCCACTTGCACAACTTAGTCTGCTGGGCATTTGACAATTCTGATACATCCCCCGCCTCTCACTCACCACGGCAACCTTGGTCTTGTCCTACCAGAGATATTACTTTGCTCCTACTCATCCGCCCCTCACCTTCTCTGCAACTGAAAAACCATCATGCTTTCTCCCACCCCACTCGGACAAATGGTCCCAGACCTGAAACATTAACTGCTTTTCTTTCCGCAGATACCGTCTCCAGCATGTGCTGGTTTTATTGACATAAGAACATAAGAAATAGGAGCAGGAGTTGGCCATCTGGCCAGTCAAGCCTGCTCCGCCATTCAGTAAGATCATGGCTGATCTGGCCGTGGACTCACCTCCACCTACCTGCCTTTTCCCCAGAACCCCTAATTGCCCTACTTTGCAAAAAAAAGTCTTTAGAGATGCAACACAGTAACTTCCTCGAACAGACTGACAGTAAGTGCTCGTGCCGCCCGATTACATCCACGTGACCAATTACCCTCCTGACCGTACACCCTTGGACTGCGGGAGGAAAACGGGAACACCCGGAGAAACCCAGGCAATCACGGGGGTGGGAACACATACAGACTCCTCAGACAGCGGAGGATTTGAACCGGGTTGCTGGCACTGTAACATATTACGCTACCATGCCACTCCACGTTAATTCCTATTTGCTGCACTGAGGTCTGAGCTCTCGTATGTCTGAGAGAGAGAAGGAAATCTGAATCCGAATCTGCCCTACCCCCTCTTCATCTGGCTTCCCTTTACGTCACGTTTTTTTGCTCGTTTCTTGCCATTTATGCAATTTGTTGTTTTTTTTTGCGTCTGTCGATGGTTGGATAATTTTCTTTGAACGGGTTCCATGATTCTTTTTTCGTGGCTATCTGGGGGAAGATGAATCTCAGAGTTGTATATTGCATACACACTTTGAATCTGGAATTATGGAGGGTCTTAGGTCTTGCTTGCATTCAGTGGGGAGGGGGAAGGGAGCCCACGTATTAATGGGGTGAATGTACAAACAGATAGCAACGGGAATCGAACCCAGGTTGCTAGCACTGTAATAGCGTTGTGCTAATCACCATGTTGCTCTGCTGCCTCTTTTCCCCAGCTTCACGCACGCGCCGGCCCCCCATTTAATGCTGTTCCATTCCTTGCACGGTTGCTTCTGGATATCCTTCTGATCTGTGATGGATTACTCAGCGCCAATTAAAGCGTGGAACGAGGTTAACATTGTCGAGGATGACAGCGGAAAGCGAACAGGTGCTCTGCATTGTCTGCCAGCTTTTGACCGGGTCTCTTTACCCACCCCCCCTTCTCGCTGCTGTTACCGGGCAGGAGTTGCGGGAGTCTTAGGTCCCACACCGCCAAGTTCGGGAAGAGTTGTTACCTTGCAGCCATTGGGCTCCTGGACCAGCTTCACTCGCCTCAGCGCTGAACTGACTCTGCAGCCTGTGGACCCTGTAGTTAATATTCTGTGGTAAATTTACTTTTTATCATTTTCACGATTTGTTCTTTTTTCCTCACACTTTGGGTGTTTGACAGTGTTTGTTTGTGTGGGTTCTATTGCATTTCTTTGTTTTGTGCCTGCCTGCAAGAATGACGAACCTCAAGGTTGTGTACTGTATACCTACGTTGACAATGTACTTTGACCCAACATGTTGACAATTCCTTCTCCTCCCACACGGGAGCTTCTCGACCTGCCAAGTTCCCCCTCTTGCTCCCGATTGCAGCAACCACAATCTGTTGAGTCTCACATTTAACACCATCAGCAGGCTTCCCGCGTTTACAAGAGAAACTCCGTAGTCATCAGTGACGACAGAGTGCCCGCTACTACTCTACAGCACCACCAAAACTTCATTCCACAAACACACAGCCACAAAACGTGAAGGGAAAAAAAAGAGAACACCAGAAGGTCAAACTGCATTAAGACCTAATTGATAGATGTTTGTGGCTTTTGCGTGACATACACATCAAGCTAACAAGAGGGCCTTCACTAGTGGATCTGTCATTAACTCACAAGCATGGCCAAAATGCCTGTGTGCTGGTGGAAGCGAGTCAAGTGTTCTTCAAATGATTTATTGTCAGAGTGCTAACGGTATACTTAATAAAGGAAATCACTGAGCGTTGGGTTCAGCTCCTGACAGATTCACTGGAAGCAGACTGAAGGAAAAAAAAGTGAACTTTTTATTGTATATATATTTAAATACACAATCAAAGGGCAGCAGAACGCTTTACAGTACAGACGACCCGGGTTCAATTCCCGCCGCTGTCTGTAAAGGGTATGTACGTTCTCCCTGTGACCACGTGGGTTTCCTCCGGATGCTCTGGTTTCTGCCCACAGTCCAAAGACGTACCGGTGGGTAGGTTAATTGGTCACTGTGAACTGTCCCGTGACTAGGCTCGGGTTAAATCAGAGGTTACGGGACAGCACGGCTCAAAGGGCCGGAAGGGCCTGTTCTCAATTTTGTATTCCAATAAATAAACTCTCGCCTCACCACACTCCCTCCTTGGTTCCCAACACTCCTTCCCAAGCTTGGGAATTCCCTCCCTCTCCCTTCTTTGCAAGACAAGTTACTGAACCGTGCCCATGGTCTGCTCTTTATCAAATTACGGTATTGCTTTGCACTGTTGTAACTATATGTTATAATTACAGTATGTGGTTTTTGTCAGTCTTAGCCTTGGTCTGTCTTGTGTTTCTGTGATATCATACTGGAGGAACATAGTATCATTTTTTACTGCATGCATTTCTAAATGACAATAAATGAGGACTGAGTGTCCTTATAATCTAATCTAACTGCAACCTGCTTTCCAACAATGCATCATATTTATTCTTGCTTGTCCCCATCCCCCCTCCCTCCCCACCCCACCCCACCCCGTGGTGTGGGCCTTGTGAGGCACCCTCAGACTGTCAATTAGGTAAAGGCCATGCACAAACACAGGTTATGTGGTTTAACTGTTTCTAACAATAAGACCAAAGGGCAATACTAGATAATCAGAATGAAAGGTAGGCATCTCACAGTCACAGGCTGAAGAAGTATCTTCTCTACACACTATTCCCCACTCTGGCCTTTTGCCTCCCCCACCTTTTTATTCTAGCGTCTCCCCCCTTCCTTTCCAGTCCTGAAGAAGGGTCTCGGCCCGAACACAGACTGTCTATTCATTTCCATAGATGCTGCCTGAGCTGCTGAGTTCCTCCAGCATTTTGTGTGTCTTGCTTTGGACTTCTAGCATCTGCAGAATTTCTTGTGCATACGATGTGTGCTGCTGGCTTTGTAGCCAAGTTTGCAGATGACGCAGACATGTGGGGGGGCGGGGTGCAGTAGTGCTGAGGAAGCAGGGAGTCTGCAGCTGGACTTGGACAGATTAGGAGAATTGGCAAAGAAGTGGCAGATGGAATGTAGTGTAGGGAATTGTGTGGTCATGCACTTTGGTAGAAGGAATAAAGGCATAGACTAGTTTTAAACGGGGAGCAAATTCAGAAATCAGAGATGCAAAGGGACTTGGGAGTCCTCATGTCGGATTAAATTAAAGTTAAATTGACTGGATGAGCCAAGTTGCCTAATTCTGCTCCCACGTTTTATGGACTTTCGGCCAGTAGTTTTTGAGGCCATTTTTTTAATCGATGTGCAACAGAGAGCACACTGACATACAGAATGACAGAGTTGTTGTCTTGCTGCAGCAAGACAGATCACAAAGCGGGTGATCAGGATGGCCCAGCACGTCACTGGGACTCGACTCCCGGACCTGGAGACAATATACAACTCTTGATGTTCGTAGCATCGTTAAGGACTCATCCCATCCCGGATACTGTCTGTTCAATCTCCTGCTACCTGGTAGGAGATACAGAATCATCTCAGTAAGACTAAAGAACAGCTTCTTCTCGAGGGATGTTGTGCAGCTGAATAATGCTACACCCGGGCTTGCCAATGGCCTCTGAATCTGATGGGCTATCGAAATCACTTGTGCTTGTAAATATTGAAATTTTTAAAAAATTAACCAGTACCACATGCATTGTCAATATCTGTTTTGCTCAGACTGGAGGAGCACCACAATCTCATTGTCCCGAGCAATGGCAATAAAGTTCAATTCCATTCTATACGTCAGCCTCACTGGCTTGATAATTGTCACATGCACTGAGGTAAAGCGAAATGCTTTGTGCACATGCCATTGAGACTGATTATCCCAAACACACGTACAGAGGTAGGACAAAGGGGTGAGAAAAGGAACTGTTTCTGATTTGTTGAGTGTGGGTCTTCGGGCCCTTTACCTCCACCCCGATGGTATTAACAAGAGAGCATGTCTCAGATGGTGAGAGCCCCTAACCATGTATCGCTTCTCCTCTATCAGGAAAGGTGCTGGGTATTAATTCCATAAATTTTTAAATGGACTTGGAAATTGAGAAAATTAAAAAAGAGTTATGAACTGACTTGCTATTGCCCAGTTCACATATAACAATTCTCAATAATGTGCGATTCTGGCCTTGAAGTTATAGGGCAGAGCCCTACCACTTTCTGCTGATCTATTACTTACTTATTACTTTTTCTTGCATCTGCACCATTCGACTTCTTTTGCACGTTGGTTATTTGTCAGTCTTTGCAGAACATAAACATGGAAGAGTACAGCACAGGAACAGGCCATCGGCCCACAATGCTGTGCTGACCCAGCTAAAAAGCAAATCAGAAACACCCAAACACCAATCCCTCCTACCTAGCCCATGTCCATATCTCTCCATCTTTCTTAGATTCATGTGACGATTCAAACTTCTCTTAAGAGCCCCTAATGTATTTGCCTCAACTGCCATTTGTGTGTAGTTTTTCCACTGATGCTACTGTGAGTGTTTGCAAGAAAATGAATCTCAGGGTTGTATATGGTGACATATTATCAAAGTACTAGATATATTTATTTTCAACGAACTTTGATCTAGATGTCAGCCCTTACCTGCCTAAACATCCCAACATCTGGACATTCAAAAAAAAAGGTGACAGGTAATTGGTTTATTTTGTCACATGTACTGGGATACAGTGAAAAGCTATTTACATGAAAACATTATGTCATCAAGTGAGGAAATATTGTCAGTGTGCTGCTGATTACGGATTCCACAATCAACTGCTCACAGACGACATCTCCTAATATGGTAATACAAGCGTTCCAAGTAAATTGTCACTATCAGAGAACAACTCAACTCAACCATCAACCACATTTTCCAAATTTGTTTCGGTGAAAAACTTTTGTCTGCATTCCAACCAGACAAATCATTTCATACACACGTTCAAGGTAGTTCATTATGTGCCGTGTCACTACGACGTGGGCGATCATGGTCTTTCCACGACCATGATTGTTCTTGGCAAATTTTTCTACAGAAGTGGTTTGCCATTGCCTTCTCCTGGGCGGTGTCTTTACAAGACGGGTGACCCCAGCTGTTATCAATGCTCTTCAGAGATTGTCTGCCTGCCGTAACAGGAATTGTGATGTGCACCAGTTGCTCTTAGGACCATCCACCATCTCTTCCCATGGCTTCACTTGGCCCTGATGGCGGGGGTGGGAGGTGAAGGGGGAAGGGAGGGCTGTCTAAGCAGGTGACCTGTAGGCTAGCAGAGGGAAGGAACACCTCACACCTCCTTTGGTGGAGACGTGTCTCCAACCTGCCATCCACATCAAGGTCATACAGAAGTGTCTATGGACTCACTTCCGTTCTGAGTGCTGCGGCTTGCTTTTATCGTTTGCACACTTTGTGTTTTCATTCTCTCTCTCTCTCTGCACAACGGATGTTTGACAGTCTTTTTTTAGTGAGTTTCCTGTTTTGTGGCTCCCTGTAAGGAGACAAATCCCAAGGTTATATCATTTTTAACAGAATGCAGAACATAATGTTACAATTTACAGAGAAGGTACCATACAGATAGAGTACAAGGTGCAAGAGCCACACAAAGGTAGATTGGGAGATCACAAGTTTTACTTTAACATATAGGAAGCCTCAAACTTCAAAGTAAATTTATTATCAAAGTACACATATGTCATCATACCCTACCCTGAGATTGATTTCCTTGCAGGCATTCACAGTAAATACAAGAAACACAATAGAACCAGAGGAAGACCACACCGAACAGGATGGACTTAAGCAGGACAGATGAGCAAGAATTTATGACAGAGATTTTAAGACGTCATGACATTCTTCTCCCAGATCACAGAACAAGAGGGGAGTTGATAGAGGTATACAAAATGATGAGGGGTATCGATAAGATGAATGCAGGCAGACCTTTTCCCCCTCAGTTTGGGTGAGACTAGAACTAGATGTTACAGATTTAGCATGAAAAGTGTAATATTTACGAGGAGCTTCGACACTCAGAGGGTGGTGCGAGTGCCAGGGGAAGTGATGGATGGAGTTTTAAATACTTGCAAGCGTTATTTATAAAGTTTGTCTTGAAACCAGAGAAACTACTAAGTAAAGCAAGAGACTGGGCATGGGCCCAGGCACCAGATCCAGACAGGACACACCACACCTACATGCAGACACCGTAATATCCTCATGACATGCCAGTAGTTTCAGAAACCAGTTAAACCACCAGTCACATGAACACTCCGGCTACAAGGACAGATCAAAGACCGGGTACCCTCACGATCCACAGCCTTCACACCACTCATAAGGCACTGGTGCCTGTACAGTCTACATCCATCACCCAGGACAGCCAAAGAGAAGGTATAGGAGCCTGCAGGAACAGCTTCCTCCCCGCCGCCATCAAATTTTTGAACCCATGTACACTACCTCACGATCTTTTTCTTTATTTTTGCTCTTTTTTGTACTACTTATTTAATCTACAGGCTTTTTATGATTGTAAGTTTTATTTATTCGATTATTGAGATACGGCGCAGAATAGCCACACATCAACACACCCTGCCCCTCCCCCCCATTTAACCCCAGTCTATCGACGGGATAATTTACAATGACCAATTAACCTACTAAAAAGTACCTCCTCGGTCTGTGGGAGGAAAACGGATGGGGGGGAAGAGAGAGGGGGTAAGAGAGGGGGGAGGAGGGGGGAGGAGGGGGGAGGAGGGGGGAGGAGGGGGGAGGAGGGGGGAGGAGGGGGGAGGAGGGGGGAGGAGGGGGGAGGAGGGGGAGAGGGAGAACAGCCACACATTTCACTAGGAGTACATACAGACTCCTCCTTATGACATTGGAATTGATCTCCAAGCCATCCTCATGGACCCCCCCACGACCCAGGTCATGCTCTCTTCTTGCTGCTGCTGTCACCAAGAAGGTGGTACCAGAGCCCCAGGACTCACACCACCAGGTTCAAGAACAGTTACTGCCCCTCGACCATCAGGCCCTTGAACCGGTGGGGATAACTTCACTCGCCCCATCACTGAACTGATTCTACAACCTACAGACTCACTTTCAAGATCTCCTCATCGCGACTTCTCGAATTCTATTGCCTATTTATTACTATTTCTTTCTTTTTGTGCCTGCACAGTTTGTTATCTTTTGCACAGTGGTTGGACGCCCAGTTAGTGCGGTCCTTCATTGATCCTATTATAGTTACTGTAGTTACTGCGAATGCCTGCAAGAAAATGAATATATATATATATATATATATATATATATATATACACACACACATACATACATACACACACACACTTTGATGATAAATCTGATGAACCCATGAACACTGCCTCACTTTTTTAATACATATTATTTCTGTTTTTGCACGATTTTTAATCTACTCAATATACATATACTGTTATTAATATATTTATTTGTTTTTCCATTCTATATTATGTATTGCATTGAACTGCTGCTGCTAAGCTAACAAATTTCATGACACACGCCTGTGATGATAAACCTGATTCTTATTCTGGATTTACCTTCAACTCCAATGCCCTGAGCTGTAATAGCGTCACGCCAACCTGCTGCCACAAAGCAACAAACTTCGTGACATTTGCCAGTGATACCAACCCGATGCTGATCTCCCATCAACTCTTGAGAAGCTCGACACCAAAGCTCTCACAAAGCAGCCCACTTGACTGACACCCCACTGCCAACCTAAGCTAGTCATTCCCTCCAACATCACACACAGATTACCAGTCAATCACTTTCCTTTCCCTCCACGTGCATTATCAGTGACAGGGCTTGTTAGGGTGGGTGGGTGGGTAGGGAGATGGTGCTGAGGAAGGCAAATGCCATGTTAGCGTTCATTTCAAGAGAACTAGAATATAAAATCAAGGACATAATGTTGAAGCACTATAACTTATTTATTTAGCCGATATATTGCAGAGTAGGTCCTTCTGGTCTTTGCGCCAAGCCATCCACAGCAACCCCTGACAACCACGATTTAACACTAGCCTTTTTTTTTTAAGGCATCCGTTAGTCTTGCGAGACCATGGATCTGCGTCTGGAAAGTCTTCACACTCCAGGGCGCAGGCCTGGGCAAGGTTGTATCGAAGACCAGCAGTTGGCCATGCTGCAAGTCTCCCCTCTCCACGACACCGATGTTGTCCAGGGGAAGAGCATGAGGACCCATACAGCTTGGCACCAGTGTCGTCACAAAGCAATGTGTGGTTAAGTGCCTTGCTCAAGGACACAACACGCTGCCTTGGCTGGGGCTCGAACTCGCAACCTTCAGGTCGCTAGTCCAATGCCTTAACCACTTGGCCACATGCCCACACAACACTAGCCTAATCGAGGGACAAATTACAATGACTGATTAACCTACCTGCACTTTGGAGTGTGGGAGGAAACCAGAGCCCCTCGAGGAAACCCACACATTCCCAGAGAGTGAACAGACTGCTGACGGAACAGCTGTGGAATTGAACTCTGAACTCTGCAACACAACCGTGGCCCAATCTCTGCTCTCTTCTTGCACTACCTTTAAAAACAATTTATAGTTCTCATTGCAACTTCTAATATATTTTACGTATTGCACTGTACTACAGCCACAAAGCAATAAATTTCGCAACATATGTCAGCAATACAAAACCTGAAGCTGATTAATGCTGACCTCGCATACTGATATCCAGATGGCAAAAATTAATTTTTTTTTGGGAAACTGAAATAGGTGCTGTTCAGATGCACAAGTATATACCTCCCCACCTTGGAGAGAGAATGAGCAAGCCGCTATTGATTTACTATTGAAACCTGTAATACAATCTAAACTGGGTTAAATTAGGTCATAGAGGAAGTAAACGGAATCATATTGCAAACTGCTCCGAATGGGAAAGGCTTTGTGATACAAACAGACCATGTTGATCTTTGTCCCTATCCATCTACAAATGACCACACTGACTGGGTCAGCAACGGGTGATTGGGGTGGTGGGGCGCGGTCTTAGGATGGACAATCGACCAGAGTGTCCATCACATCTCTCGATTAATATGGATCAGAAAGTGACACTTGGGGTGAGGATTCAAAGATTCCACGAACTTTTATTATCAATGTATCAGCCATGATGAAATTGTGCAGCAGGCTCGATGGGCCAAATGGCCTAATTCTGCTCATGTTTCTACAACCCGTAGGTTTGTTTTCCCCACAGTCAGTCATGGAACAGAGAAAACCATAGAACCTGTTCAAACAACAAACATCAAACCACACACCCCACCCCCACGCCAAAAGAAAGCAGTGGTCAGGGTAACGCTCGTACAGTGACAGCAACCCAGGTTCAATTCCCTCTGCTTTCTGTAAGGAGTTTGTATGTTTCTTCCCACGTTCCCAAGGCGTATGGGTTAGTAGGGCAATGGGTCACACGGATGTAATTAGACAGTGGGGGCTCACTGGATCCGCACTTCACCTCGAAAATAAAACAGACTTTCAGCTCCTCAAACACCCTTAATCCCAGGGTAGAAATGTCAAATACAAGGGACACTCATTTAAGATGGGATAGAAACATAGAAGACAGGTGCAGGAGTAGGCCATTCGGTATGATCATGGCTGATCATCCAACTCAGAACCCTGTACCTGCCTTCTCTCCATACCCCCTGATCCCTTTAGCCACAAGGGCCATATCTAACTCCCCCTTAAATATAGCCAATGAACTGGCCTCAACTGTTTCCTGTGGCAGAGAATTCCACAGATTCACCACTCTCTGTGTGAAGAAGTTTTTCCTAATCTCGGTCCTAAAAGGCTTCCCCTTTATCCTCAAATTGCGACCCCTCGTTCTGGACTTCCCCAACATCGGAAACAATCTTCCTGCATCTAGCCTGTCCAATCCCTTTAGAATTTTATACATTTCAATAAGATCCCCCCTCAATCTTCTAAATTCCAGCGAGTATAAGCCTAGTCAATCCAGTCTTTCTTCATGTGAAAGTCCTGCCATCCCAGGAATCAATCTGGTGAATCTTCTTTGTACTCCCTCTATGGCAAGAATGTCTTTCCTCAGATTAGGGGACCAAAACTGCACACAATACTCCAGGTGTGGTCTCACCAAGGCCTTATACAACTGCAGTAGTACCTCCCTGCTCCTGTACTCGAATCCTCTCGCTATGAATGCCAGCATACCATTCGCCTTTTTCACCGCCTGTTGTACCTGCATGCCCACTTTCAATGACTGGTGTATAATGACACCCAGGTCTCGTTGCACCTCCCCTTTTCCTAATCGGCCACCATTCAGATAATAATCTGTTTTCCTGTTCTTGCCACCAAAGTGGATAACCTCACATTTATCCACATTAAATTGCATCTGCTCTGAATTTGCCCACTCACCTAACCTATCCAAGTCACCCTGCATTCTCTTAACATCCTCCTCATAGCTAACACTGCCGCCCAGCTTCGTGTCATCCGCAAACTTGGAGGTGCTGCATTTAATTCCCTCATCTAAGTCCTTAATATATATTGTAAACAACTGGGGTCCCAGCACTGAGCCTTGCGGTACCCTACTAGTCACAGGATGGGGGAGAGAGAATCAGAGTCAAGTTTATAACACGACCTACGTCGTGAAATGTACCGTTTTGCACCAGCACTGCATACTACAAAGTACAATAGTGTATGAAAATTGTAATTCATATATAAAAAATATACAAGCAGTGCAAAAGAGATTTTGGGAATTGTTTGGTCATGAACCTTGGTCGAAGAAATGAAAATATTAAAAAAACCTGAGGCGCAAGGGGACTTGGGAGTCCTTGTGCAGGATCCCCTGAAGGTTAATTTGCAGGTTGAATCAGTGGTGAGGAAGGCAAATGGCAGAGAAGAAGAAGCAACCGGAAATGCGTAGAGGAAATGCGATGATGGCAAGTGAACCAATCACAGTTGCTGCGGTCTGCGTCGCCACACTGCGTAGTTACATTTTGGGAGAGGTGCGCGTTAGGCTACAGCGTAGGTTCGGTGTAGAGTACAGCGTAGGGTACGCGGCTACGCCGTACCTACAGCGTACATTTGACACAGAAGTATAAATTGGGCTTTAGAAAAGATGTGCTGAAACTGGAAAGGGGTCAAAGGGGATTCACAAAAATGATTCCAGGATTGAATGGCTTGTCATGTGAAGAGCATTTGATGGTTCTAGGCCTTCTTCATTGGAATTCAGAAGAATAAGGGCTGACCTCATTGAGTCCATTCTCACGTACCGATGCGAGACGTGGACACTCACCAAGACAATGCGAAAGCCCTCTAGATGGTTGCTATACACGAACGCTCCAGATGGCTCTTGATGTGAGTTGGCAACAGCACATGACGAACGTTGAGCTCCATAACAACCTACCGATGCTCTCCACTAAAATCAAGGCGAGAAGACTGCAACTAGCGGGGCACTGTCTACGCCACCCCAAGACTATGGTCAACACGCTCCTAGAAGACAGAGGCGCGGCTAATGTAGATGAACTGAACACACTGATGAGGGAGAGGGAGAAGTGGAGAGTCTGTCATCGTGCCCGACGCCAGCCCCCTAGGCCTGAGTCGACGTAGTAGTAGTCATTGAAACCTATCAAATGGTGAAAGGCCTTGATAGAGTGGATGTGGAGAGGATGTTTCCTGTTGTGGGAGAGTCTAAGACCAGAGGAATCATCCTCATACCTTCCCCTCTCTGACATCACAGCTGGAAGAGGAAGGGGAAATGTTTTAAAGAGAAAGGTCTGGATGCCAACTAGGAATGCAAGCAGAGAGTCTGACATGAAAGCATGACCTCTGGCCCAACCTCGTCCACGAAACAGGCTCAAAAATTCAGATTTATTTATCGCAGTTATTTCGAAACATACGGTAAAATGTGTCATTTGAGCTAACAACCAACACACCCAAAGATATGGGAGGCACAATAGTGGTTAGCACAACACTTTTACCTCGAAAGGCATAACAGTTGGCAGGTTAATCGGCCGTTGTAAAGTGTCCCCTGATCAGGCGAGGGTTAAATCAGGGGATCACTGGGCGGCGAGGCTCAAAGGGCTGGAAGGGCCTCTTCCACGCCTGCGTCTCAATAAATAAGTAAATAAACGTGCTGGGGGCAGCCTGCAGGTGTCCCCACACATTCTGGCACCAACAAAGCATGCCCATCACGTTCCACAGAACACAACAGCCAGCATCAACCACAAAACAAGCCTCTTTCCCACTCCCCCACCCACCACCACCCCTGAGGCCTCCAAACCCAGGACAGGCTTCAAGCCTCCAGCCTCCAATCAGATTCATAAAAAAAAGCAAGGTTTTATTCTGTCGATGCCATTATCATTGAGAAGCCAACCATCAGTGTGGGATAGCGCGACGTTTCACTATATATCAGACATTGCACATCTGTCAGTTGTGGCCAAGGTAATTCCAGTCCATAAAACCATCAGACATAGCAGAATTTGGCCCATTAAATCAGATCTGCCATTCCATCATGACTGATTTATTTTCACTCTCAGCCCCATTCTGCTGCCTTCTCTCTAACCTTTGATGCCCTGACTAATGAAGAATCTATCAACCCCTGCTTTAAATATACCCAATGACTTGGCCTCCACAGCCATCTGTGGCAATGAATTCCACAGACTCACTACCCCTCTGGTTAAAGAAATTCCTCATCAGCTCAGGTCTAAATGGATTCTATTCTGAGGCTGTGTCCTCTGGTCTTAGAATCCCCCACCACAGGAAACATCCTCTTCACATCCACTCTGTCGTGAGGCCTTTCAATATTGGATAGGTTTCAATGAGCTACCCCACTCCCCACCTTTCTTCTAAATCCAGTGGTTACAGGCTCAGAGTCATCAAATGCTTCTCTTATGTTAACCCTTTCATCCCTGGGATAATTTTCATGAACCTTTCCTGAAGTAGATTCTCTCCACACTGGCAGTCAGAACATCAACATGTACCCAGTGCCAGTGACCCTTCACCCAGTGGGCACTGTTTTATTGCGCTGTGCGCAACAGTAACACTGAGACGCAGGATGTTCTGAATGGAACTTCCAAGTGGTTGACCAGCTTTCTGGGTTGTTACCGAGAAGAAGTTGGTCACTGAGGTGCTCCCATCCTCACCCTCAAGTCTACACTCACCCCCCCCCCCAACCAGCATCAGCTGGCGGGCCTGAACAATGAAAGGCTGTGTTTATTTAAGCATCAAGTTGAGCAGCGGGGATGATGGCAGGCACAGAGAACCCAAGGGAGGGAGAGACAGAGAGGAGAGAGGGGGGGAGAGAGAGGGGGGGAGAGAGAGGGGGGGAGAGAGGGAGGGGGGAGAGAGGGAGGGGAGAGAGAGAGGGGGAGAGAGAGAGGGGGAGAGAGAGAGGGGGAGAGAGAGAGGGGGAGAGAGAGAGGGGGAGAGAGAGAGGGGGAGAGAGAGAGGGGGAGAGAGAGGGGGAGAGAGAGAGAGGGGGGAGAGAGAGAGGGGGGAGAGAGAGAGGGGGGAGAGAGAGAGGGGGGAGAGAGAGAGGGGGGAGAGAGAGAGGGGGGAGAGAGAGAGGGGGGAGAGAGAGAGGGGGGAGAGAGAGAGGGGGGAGAGAGGGGGGGAGAGAGGGGGAGAGAGAGGGGGAGAGAGAGGGGGAGAGAGAGGGGGAGAGAGAGACAGGGGAGAGAGAGAGGGGGAGAGAGAGGGGGGGGAGAGAGAGGGGGAGAGAGAGGGGAGGGAGTGACAGAACAGAGAGACAGACAGACAGACAGGCGCACAGACAGGGAGAGACTCCCCCTCCTCTAAGACCGCTACAATCTCTGTGGCCAAGCTTCTGTTCCCCTGCCCTCATCCCCACTGCAGTTCGATGACAGTTCCTCTCACAGCTCCCCACTGAGGCGCGTCACAACATGTCAGACACATCAGAGGTAACACACAAGTTCAGCTTGTTGCATGTGTAACCGTGTCAATTCAAACATGGAGTGTGGGAAGCAGGAAAGTTAAGGCTCAGCACAATGCTCTCCCACCACCCCCCCCTCCTCATGACTGAACACCCTGCTGGGGGGGTGGGGTTCATCATGGAGGACGGGGCACTTTGCAGCAAGAGGCAGGCCTCATCAGCAGGAGCAGAGAGTTATACTGGAGCCAGCGCTCTGGACACAAGCAAGCATCTGTCTCCAGCCTGCGCATAAACAAAGTGGCAGGCTATAATTTAGAGTAAAAAGCAGATTGCCTCTTCCTCAGGGTTGACTGGGCACACCCTGGACAGATGCAAAGCAGCTCCATTTTGCTGAGGAGGCGTGGGGAGAGGCAGTGGAGGGGAAAGGATTTGTGCAGTGATTGCGGGGCTGTGTTACGCAGCAATAAACACCCAACAGACACTCGCCTACCAGCCTCAGTGTGTAAATCCAACTGCGGAGTTCCTCCAGTTCCCTCCCATACTCCAAAGACACACGGCTAATGTTGGTGCGGTCTTGGCACGCTATGTCAGCATCCGAAGCACGGCGCTCAACACAATCCTCGAAGATTTAATTTAAGGCAAACACATTTCATTGCATGTTTCAATGTCAACATGATAAATAGAGCTAATCTTTAAAATCTTTATATGATTACAGTTACGCTAGTTGGTCCAAGAAGCAAATGGTTCAAGGCGGAAAAAGCTGTTTCCCAACCTGGCAGGGTGGGACTTTGGGTTCCAGTATTTCCTGCCCAGTGGCAGCCACGAGAAGATGGCACTGCCCGGATGGTGGGATTGTGGATGACAGATGTTATATAATAGGTGTTTCAGCACAATTTGTCCATGCCCGAGTGCCGAGCCCACACACTTACACTAATCCTACCCCAGTTTTCCGTGCTCCCCGCACAACCCTCGGACTGCGCTGGCCACTGACGCAAAAAAAACCGATACATTTTACTGTGACGTATGCGTGACAAGTGAAGCTCTTCTTTTACCTCTCAACGGGAAGGAGACGAGAGAGAGAGACTTGGCCGTCATCGACAGGAAGAGCATCACTCTGCAACACCTCCCCCAGGGTGCCCTGCGTTGAAGTCCGAAGGTGGAGACGTGATAGCTGCGAGGCTGAGATTCCAGAGCAAAGACTGGACACCCGGAAGTGACCCCTCCCCTGAGGCCGGCAGGCCTGTCTGTCCCAGAGTGGGTGCGGTTGTCTAGATTCACCCTTGCTATTGTTGCTGCCTGTGTGTTGTTCCACTAAGCATTCTTGGCCCCCAGCACATCCTTGGGTGTGCTGGTTGCTAATGCAAACAACGCACGTGTGACCAATAAATCTGAGTCAGGCCAGAACGTTAACGAGTTCATGTGTTGTCAGCTTGTGGTTTTTTGGGGGGTCCCATCTCTCCAGGCACTCAGAGCGGGAGGGTGGGGACTATTCTTACAGACACAGGTGACACCTGTCCGGGGTGCTGGGCTTAGCATACACACCCAACCATCGAGCAGCGGCCGTTCCTGTCAGTCAAAGCCAGTCCCCACCTCCCAACAGCCTCACCTGTGCCAGGCATCAGGCACCGTTAGATTACAGATTGCAGCACGACAGTACGCCACGAGAGACTCGCGCTAATTTCTACAGCTGTACCATGGACAGCACTCTAACTGGTTACTTCACCGTCGGGTATGGAGGATTGGGAAGAGCTGCAGAGGGTTGTAAACTCAGCCATCAAGAACCTACCAGCCTCTGCTTCAAATACACCCAATGACTTGACCTCCACGAACCTCAAAAGGCAATGCCTCAAGGCAGCAGCACGCATCATTAAGGGCCCCCAGCACCACGGCACCCTAGTGGTTAGCACGATGTTATTACAGTCTGGCATTATCCATAGGGAGGTTGCACGTTCTCGCAAGAGTGTGTGGGTTTCCTCCGGGTTCTCTGGTTTCCTCCCACAGTCCAATGACGTACTGGCTGGAAGGTTAATTGGTCACTGTAAATTGTCCTGTGATGAGGCTAGGGTTAAATAGGTGGCTCACTGGGCCAGAAGGGCCTACTCTTGCTCTTTCTCAGAATAATGAAAAAATAAACGTGCCCTCTTCTCGTTACCACCATCGGGGGGAGGTGAGTTCCCACACTCGTGTCAGGCAACAGCTTCTTCCTCTCCGCCAGATCTCTGAACGGTTCATAAACACTACCTCACTGGTTTTCGCTCTTTTCCATTTTTATGGATACATACTCTGATTGTAATTTATAGTAATACTTACGCATTGCATGGCTCTGTGGCAGCAGTGCAACAAATTTCATAACATATGTCAGCAATAATAAACCTGATTCTAATTCACTCGCTGGGGACCACCTTCAGGGTCAAGTTTAAATCATGGCTCCATGTCTGAGGGGGGTAAAATATCAGGTGCTTTACAGAAATAAAAGCAATGGATCTTTCCTTTGCCCTTATCCTCACTCCACCTCACTACAGCACACGACCCAGTAATTATGTCATTAATTTTAATTCCTCTTCGAGTACAAAACAGCTGCCACAATCCAGCCACTGAAAAGCAGAGGACAATGTTTCAGAACAAACCTTCCCCACAACGTCACAATGCCCCGATGCACTCGAGGCCAGTAACACTGTGCGGTCTTGCGTGCAGCCAGTAACATCACCGTCACCTTTAGGGAGGGATCCGCCCTCCGCGATTCTGTTTAGGTACAAGCACCTAGACTTCACGACATTTCAATAAAGACGTCAGTGAGACCACATTTGCGCGAGGAAGGATGTTATTAAACTCAAAGGGTTATATAAAAGATTCGAAAACACCTCAACCGTAAATGAGAACCCTCAAAAAGACGACATTGGTCATCAGCCAGGACCTGCCCCTCTTCTCATTGCTACCATCAGGGAGGTGATACAGCAGCCCGAAGGCACACACTCAAAGTTTCAGGAACAGTTTCCTGACCTCAGTACTTTTTCTTTCTCTTTTCGCACTACTTATTTAATCTTTTTTAATACATATACATTTCTTACTGTAATTTACAGTTTTACTTATTCACTGAGTTACAACACAGAACATGACCTTCTGGCCGTCAAGCTGTGCTGCCCAGCAATCCCCCAATTTAACTCTAGCCTAATCACTGGACAGCTTACAGTGGCCAATTAAACCTACCAACCGGCACGTCTTTGGACTATGGGACGAAACCAGAGCACCCGGAGGAAACCCACGCGGCCACGGGGAGAACGTATACACTCCTTACAGGCAGCGGCGGGAATTGAACCCGGGTCGCTGGTACTGTAAAGCATTGTGCTAACCACTGCACTACTGCACCACCACCACACTGCATAATTATGTATTTAAAATTTATATTCCTTATTGCAATTTCTAATATATTTTATATACTGCAATGTACTGCTGCCACAAAATAACGAACTTCACAAGACGCAAACATGAGGAAATCTGCAGATGCTGAAAATTCAAGCCACACACATCAAGGTTGCTGGTGAATGCAGCAGGCCAGGCAGCATCCCTAGAAAGAGGTACAGCCGACGTTTCGGGCCGAGACCCTTCGTCTTCACAAGATATGCCAGTGAAATTAAACTGGATTCTGATGACCAGGAGAGACCCCCACAGACTCCTGGAGCAAAATAGGTTGAGAGGTGACTACATAGAGGTTTATAAAATCATGAGGGGTGCTAAGGGGGATGGTCAGTTTTTTCCCCAGGGCAAAACAATCTAAAACTAGGAGGGGGGGTTAACGTGAGGGGTGGAAAGCAGACCCCAGGGAGCGGTACTGTAGCATAGCTGTTATCACCACACTTTACTATTGCCCAGTCGGAGTACAGCTCCCAACACCGTCCATATTCTTCCATGACCACGTGAGTTTCAAATTTCAAGGTAAATTTTATCATCATACGTACACGCCACCATATACAACCATGAGATTTGTTTTCCTGCGGACCTACTCAATAAATCCATAGATTAGTAACAGTAACAGAATCAATGAGAGACCAAAAGCAAACATGAGAAAATCTGCTGACGCTGGAAACCCGGAAGCAACACAAACAAAATGCTGGAGGAACTCACTCAGCAGGCCAGGCAGCATCTGTGGAAAAGACTAGAGTTATTATTTCCCCCGAGAGCCTTCAGCAGGATCTCCCGCACAGCAAGGGCACATGGGTTAGGGTTGGTAGATTGTGGGCACACTGTGCGGAGACATTTGTAGGCTGTCAGTACAATCCTTACTGATTGGATTTGACACAAAATGACACCTTTCACTGTACATTTTGATGTTCCAAAATGCAAAATGTTTGCAGCTGAAAATCTATACAAAGCATGCACTGTAAAATCAAACAAGAACTGCAGAAATCACTTCCTCCAACATTCCTTGTGTGAGGAGCCCTCTGCATAAAATTCTAAGTAAAGAAGAGCATAATATAAATAACTGTGCCTCCCATGACCCCAGAATGCAAGGATGTTGAAGGTCAAGCCTTTGAACTCTGCACAGGTGACAACAGAGCTGTTGAAAATATGGTACAGAAACAGGCTCTTCGAACTCTGCACAGGTGACAACATTGAAAATATGGTACAGAAACAGGCTCTTCAGTTCAGCTCATCTGCGCTGACCAAGATCTGATCCAATCTGCTAATAATCACTCTACTGGTCTCCTTCAGTACTGTTATACGCTCAGAGGTCACTTCACTTTATTCAGAATCTCCTGTTCCTAATAAAGTGGCCACTAAGCACGTTCATGGTCTTCTCCTGCTTTAGCCCATCCATCCATTCCAGGACAAGAGGGCACGACTTCAGGATTGAAGGACGTCCCTTTTAGAACTGAGATGCGGAAAAATTACTTTAGTCAGAGGATGGTAATTCTGTGGAATTTGTTGCCACCAGTGGCTGTGGAGGCCAAGTTATTGAGTGCATTTAAGGCAGAGATAGATAGGTTCTTGATTAGTCAGGGAATCAAAGGGTATGGGGTAAAAGCAGAGGAGTGGGAATGACTGGAAGAATTGGATCAGCCCATGATTGGTGGAGCAGACTCGATGGGCCAAATGGCCTACTTCTGCTCCTATACCTTCTGGTCCTATGGTCTGCAAGGTTCATCATGTTGTGCGTTCAGAGATGCTCTTCTGCACGCCACTGTTGCAGCACGTGGTTATTTGAGTTACTGTTGTCTTCCTATCAGCTTGAACCAGTCTGGCCATTCTCCTCTGACCTCTCTCATTAACAAAGCATTTTTGCCCACAGAACTGCCACTCGCTAGATGTTTCTTTTGTTTCTTGCCAATTCCCTGTAAACTCTAGTGATTGTTGTGCGTTAAAATCCCAGGAGATCAGCAGTTTCTGAGATACTCAAAACACCCCACCTGGTAACAATTAATCCACATTCAAAGTCGCTTAGATCACATTTCTTCCCCATTCTGATGTTTGTTCATGACAACATCTGAACCTCTTGACCATGTCCGCATGCTTTTATGCACTGAGTTGCTGCCAGGTGATTGGCTGGTTAGTTGGTTGCATTAATGAGCATGTGTACAGGTGTACCTAATAGAGTGGCCTCTGAGTGTAGGAAGCAAACACCTCGGAGGAGGGGTGAAGGCTCAAAGTTCAAAGCAAATTTTACTACAAAGGAACTGCCTCCTTCTATGTAATTATAAAATGAAAGCATTTATAAACCTGAACACAGAATAATTGGATTTATATTTACAGCTTTATATTACTGTAGAGAGCATTCTAACTGGCTGCATCACCACTTGGTACACGGGGGACACCACATACGATCAAAATAAGCTGCAGAGAGTTGTAAACGTAGTCAGCTCCATCATGGGGACTAGCCTCCATAGTATCCAGGACGTCTTTAAGGAGCAACGCCTCAGAAAGACGGTGTCCATCACTAAGGACCCCCATCACCCAGGACATGCCCTCTTCTCATTGCTACCATCAGGTAGGAGGTACAGAAGCCCGAAGACACACATTCAATGATTCAGGAACAGCTTCTTCCCCTCTGCCATCCGATTTCTGAATGGACATTGAACCCAAGAACACTACCTCACTACTTTTTTTAAATTCTGTTTTTACACTACTTAATTTAATGAATTAATATATACTTACTGTAATTCAATTTTTCTCTCTTTTATTATGTATTGCATTGTCCTGCCACAAAGTTAACAAATTTCATAACGTATGCTGGCGATATTAAACCTAATTCTGATTCTGAGCTCTGATAGCTCCCTGAATATATAATATATGACTTGTACAAAGGCAATATTGTGAGTAAAAAAATAACTAATGGGATTAGAAATAAATCAAGGGATCTCTCTTAATAAATTAGCAGATTGGTCCTTTATATCAGAATTTAATGACAACCAACTCATGAAATTTAAATGAGGGGTGGGTAGAGGGTGCAGGGTTCAAAGGCATGACCTTTGACATCCCTGCATTCCAGGGTCATAGAAAGGCACAGTTATTTATAATAACTCTTTTCTGTATTTAGGTCTTTGTCCATCGCGCCTCAGACAAAGAATGCTGGAGGAAGTGATTTACGATGGAAAAAGTACTGATTTGTTCCTTTACTGCACGTATTGCATAGATTTACAAAGACAAACGCAAGTAATCACAGAGGGGCTTCTCCCAATACTTGGACAATTTGCATTTATATCACACCCTTAATACAGTGCAGCGTCCCCAGAGTGATTCAGCAGAGTGTCATCAAACAGAAATTGGCGTTAATGAGGATACATTAGGCTAGCTTTTGAGAAGGGATTAAAATGGAGAGTTCTCGTCAAGTGGGGGGATAATAGTGCTGGAGGCAGAGTAGATCAGAAGGGTGGGAGAAGTCTCAAACTGTCCGGGCGATTCACTCCAGGCTTGGTCTGAGAGGAGGGATCATCCATTCTGTCATTATTCCACATAGTTCCATCAACCCGAGAGCGGTCCACAGCAGACTTTCGCTGATCAACCCCAGACACCTCTCAGTCTGGATCTGAGGAGAAATCAGTGAGGGGGTGGAAGGAGGGTTTCGGCGGCGGGGGGGGGGGGGGGGGGGGGGGGGAGCCTGCAACCGGAGTTTCAAGCAGTCTCCCCACCAATCGAGCAGAAGGCCTAAGCTTGGGACCATGAACCACCGGACTCAAGGATAGCTGAGCTGAACTGAAACATGCCTTTTGATTTTGTGTTTTATATCCCGTGTTCTCACTTGTCTTTGTTGCCATTTGCACAATATGCTTTTTTTTTTACGCGTTGGGGTGGGGTTTGATTTTTTTTTCTTTGAATGGATCCCATGCTTCAACTTTGTCGGAGGAGCAACACCTCAGATACCGTCTGGGAAATCCGATAGCACAAAGATCGATTTCTCTAACTTTATTTTAAACCCTTCCCCCCATTTCTCTTTTACCATACCTCATTCTGGTTCCCCTCTCACCCATTCTGTTATCCTCACATGCCCATCAGCTCTCTCTGGTTCTCCACCCCTCCCTCCCTAAGCCTCCTCCCCTTTCTTCTATGGTCCACTATCCCATCAGATTCCCCATCCTTCAGCTTTTTATTTCTTCCACCAATCACCTTCCAGCTTCTATTTTCATCCACTCCTCCCCCACCAACCTTCCCCCTCTCCTGATCTCACCTATCACATTGCACTCCTTCCTTCCACCCCCCCCACCTTTTTATTTTGGCTTTTCGCCCCTTCTTTTCCAGTCCTGAAGAAGGGTCTCAGCCCAAAACGTCGACTGTTTATTCCTCTCCATAGGTGCTGCCTGACCCGCTGAGTTCCTCCAGCATTTTGCCCCTCAACCATCATATTCTTGAACACTCACTTGCCAATCATGGAGATAGAAACACAGAAACATAGAAAATAGGTGCAGGAGTAGGCCATTCGGCCCTTCGAGCCTGCACCGCCATTCAGTATGATCATGGCTGATATCCAACTCAGAACCCTGTACCTGCCTTCTCTCCATACCCCCTGATCCCTTTAAGCCGCAAGGGCCATATCTAACTCCCTCTTAAATATAGCCAATGAACTGACCTCAACTGTTTCCTGTGGCAGAGAATTCCACAGATTCACCACTCTCTGTGTGAAGAAGTTTTTCCTCATCTCGGTCCTAAAAGGCTTCCCCTTTACCCTCAAACTGTGACCCCTCGTTCTGGACTTCCCCAACATCGGGAACAATCTTCCTGCATCTAGCCTGTCCAATCCCTTTAGAATTTTATACGTTTCAGTAAGATCCCCCCTCAATCTTCTAAATTCCAGAGAGTATAAGCTAGTTGATCCAGTCTTTCATCATATGAAAGTCCTGCCATAAGCAATGATCTCACGCTTCTTCTCATCATCTCATATTCTCATCATGTATTGCCATTTATTTATATTTGCACAGTTTGTTGTCTTTTGCACTCAATGATCCTGTTATGGTTTGTATTCAATAGATTTGCTGAGAATGCCCACAGGAAAATGAATCTCAGGGTTGTACGTAGTGACACACATGCACTCTGATAATAAAATGCACTTTGAGCTTTGTGTCGCTCGGGATTTAGCTAAGTATCTGAGGAGGGACTGAGCAGTCAACCCTGGACTCAGCCACAGATAACAGCAAGAATGTCCAACTCTCCCAGGAGCTTGCTGCATTCCCCGCATATTCAGAATGCCAAACAGACTAGCAGAGAATCCCAGCCGGATAGAGAGAATTTAGTCCTGTCTATGCAGATAAAATCCTATCCAGAATATGAAAAAGGTTCCAGGCAAAAGTGCAGGTCACACTAATCCAAGCCAACTCAAGGTTATCGAGGGCGATGGGGGCTGTGAGAAAAGTGATTAAAGGCAGAAAATCGAGCAGACTGATTTTGCCTCCACAGTAGTTACATTAACCTTCGGGCTCTGATAAAATTATTAAAAGGGCTTAATCACCCTGACAAAGAAACTCTTCCCCAGTTGAAGCTTTAAAAGTTTGGATACTGATTGATTCACCTGAAGGATTTGAGAGGTCAGCTTGGTAGATTTGCAGTTTTGGACACAGCTCAGCACATAAAGGATCAGAATCGGGTTTTATATCACTGGCATATGTCATGAAATTTGTCATCTTTGCGGCAGCAATATGCAATAATCGAAAAAACAATACAGCAGCCTGACCTTCCAGATGGTACCTAGCTTCCTCTCCAAGGAGTTCTTCTACACAGCCAACATAGTCAAGGACCCCCCCCCACCTCAGTCACCCCCCCCCACCTCTGTCACCCAGCTCATCAGACACAAGATACAAAAGCTTGCATCCACGAGGCTCAAGGACAACTTCTATCCAGTATTGTGAAAACTTTCATTACAACTGTGCATAGCATGGGTTTCCTCTGGGTGCTCCAGTTTCCTCCCACATTCCAAAGACGTACGGGGTACGGTTGGTGAGTTGTGGGCATGCTATGTTTGCACCAGAAGCCTGGCTGCCCCCAGCACAATCCTTGGACTGTGATGGCCGTTGATGCAAACCATGCATTTCAGTGCATGTTTTGTTGCACATGTGACAATTAAAGCTACAACTTATGTTTTTGTGCAAATGACAACAAACAAGACTTTGACCTAATCAACTAGTAATGAAGAACTGCTGTGTTAGTCTATATCCCAGCTTGATCAAGGCAACAAAGCCAAGAAATAATCACAGCTTGACCAGAAGATGCAGGAGCAGAATTAGGCCATTCGGCCCATTGAGTCTGCTCCACCATAAAATCATGGCTGATTTATTATCCCTCTCAACCCCATTCTCCTGCCTTCCCTCCCACACCCATAACCTTTGACACCCTTACTAATCACAAACCTATCAACCCCCGCTTTAAATATACCCAACAACTTGGCCTCCCCAGCCATGAATTCCACAGAATCACCACCCTCTGCTAAAGAAATTCCTCATCTCTGTTCTAAAGTGATTCTATTCTGAGGCTGTGCCCTCTGATTCTAGACTTGGCTACTATTGGAAACATCCTCCCCACATCCACTCTTCTCTAGGTCTTTCAATATTCAATAGGTTTCAATGAAATCCCACCCCACCATTCTTCTGATCTCCAGTGAGTACAGACCCAGAGCCATCAAATGCTCCACATATATTAAACCTTCCATTCCAGGGATCATTCTTGTGAACCACCACTGGACCCTCCCCAAGGCCAGCACATCTTTTCTTAGACAAGGAGCCCAGAATTGATTTAAGTCTGGCTGAACAGTGCCTCATAAAGCTTCAGCGTTACATCCTCAAAATGCTGGAGGAGGCTGCCTGGCCTGCTGAATTCCTCCAGCTTTTTGTGTGTGTGTGTTGCCTGGATTTCCAGCAACTGCAGATGTTCTCTTGTTTGTGAGCATTACATCCTTGCTTTTATATTCCAGTCCCTTCAAAATGAATGCTAATATTGCATTTGGCTTCTTTACTATTGACTAAACCTGACTGTTACAGAGCGGGACGAGGGGTGTGGAAGGGAAGCCCCCTCTTCAGGTTAGCAGTAGGAGACAATGGGTGATAAATATTCATGATAATACTAGGACACACTAGAAAAATCAGTGCTGGGACCCATTACAGAGCTATAATCTCATAAAGTGGGGTCAAAAGCACGTCAATGTACAAGAACAAAGCTGCGATTCATTTGCCATTGGAATCCCGCGATTAGATTGCTCTATTCTGCTGACAACAATCTAATATCACTTACAATATTCACAGGCTGGTTAATTTTTAATAAATAGCACTGAGGCAGCCCTGCAATCGATGTCGTGTGTACCTCCGTCCAAACAGCGAGATGCTGGGAGACAAGACTGAAGAGCAACTACCAGTTTGGCCGCCCCAGTGAGGTTCCGCACAGCGGCGAGATCAGCAAAGGTCAAATCTCAATGTCGGGCGGCCCAGCTGATCGCGGGAAAGCCACGGTTCGTTTGGACGTTGGCGAGGGTTGTTAACGGGGGGGGGGGGGGGGAGTGATTCCTCACCGTCTGATTCGGAGGCTCCAATGCACAGGACTGCACGAGGCTGCAGAGGGCAGAGAACTCGGCCAGCTCCCTCATGGACATCTGCAAAGGGTGACGTCTCAAGACCACAGCATCCATCACTGAGGACCCCCTGACACAGGACAACCGTGAGGGAGGAGGGACAGGAGCCTGAAGACACACACTCAATGGTTTAGGCCAATCACAACAAGAGAAAATCTGCAGATGCTGGAAATCCGAGTAACGCACGCAAACTGCTGGAGGAACTCAGCAGGCCAGGCAGCATCTATGGAGAAGAGCACAGTCGGTGTTTCGGGCCGGAGTCCTGATGAAGGGTCTCAGCCCGAAACGTTGACTGGACTCTCCTCCATAGATGCTGCCTAGCCTGCCAAGTTCCTCCAACGTTTTGTGTTGTTCAAGGACAGCTTCTAATCTGCTGAATGGACAATCAAAGCCCAGTCCTTCATGCTACTCAGTCTCCCCTCCATTGACTCTGTCCACACACCCACTGCCCATCTAACCAAAGATTCGTCCCACATGGGCATTCTCTTCCCCCACACCAGATCAAGCAGAAGGGGGTGGATCGACTGATCGACACTCTTTGAGAAAACAGATCAGTCAGGATGAGCTCTAACAGAACAGCAGGACTCTTGAAACCACAGATGAGAGCAGGGAAATGAACTCGGCATCTGTAGCTTCCACCGATATCATGACACTGAGTCCCTGCCTCTCTCTGTGATCTAGCAGTCTTGCAAGAAACTAATGGGCCACCATTGGGTCTGTTTGTGTACATCAGCCTCCTTAAGCTGCTCTTTTAAAACAAAATTATAGGTTAAAACCCATCTGAGGACACAACAGGCACTCAACTATACTTAGAACAAGTTAACACTATCACCAGGCTATATTTTATGCTGCCCCTGTCTCTTAGCATCGTGTATCAGACTGTGAGATAGACACCGATAGAAATAGACTCTCTATAGCACCTGTTGTGATGTCCCGTGAAGTACTTTTTAAAAAGGATAATCACTGCCGTCAGCGGAATTGGTGTATTATTATCACATGTATCGAGATCAGTGAGAAGCTTGCCTTACATACTGTTCATAGTGATCAAATCATTACACAGTGCATTGAGGTAGAACAACGGATAACAATAGCAATTTCTATTTATTTATTGACATACAGAGCAGAGTAGACCTTTCTGGCCCTTCGAGCAATGCCACCCAGTCATGCCCTGATTTAATCCTAACCTAATCACGGGAAAACTTACAATGACCAATTCACCTAACAACCGGGATGTTCAAAGTTCAAACTAAATTTTATTATCAGGGTACATACATGTCCCCACATACAACCCTGAGGTTCATTTTCCTGCAGGCATTCCCCACAAATCTGCAGAACAGTGATTATAACAGGATCAATGGAAGATCAACCAGAGTGCAGAAGACAACAAACCGCACAAATGAAACCATAAATAAATAGCAATAAATAACGAGAACATGAGATAATAAGATAAAGTCCTCAAAGTGAGATCATTGGTTGTGGGAACATCTCAACAGATAAGTGTAGTTATCCCTTTTTGTTCAAGGGCCTGGAGGAAACACCTCCTTTGGTAGCGACGCATCTCCACCCCGCCACCCTTTTATTGATATATGTATCGATAGAAAAGGTAAAGTTAGAAGGTAAAGGACTGATAGCTCACCCACAAGCTAAGGACAAGCTCACACAGCCAATCTACCTACCAATCTGCACGTCTTTAGGATGGAAATCAGAGTGCCCAGTGGAAACGCGCACAGAAAGAACATGCAAATTCCACACAGACAGCATCAGAGATCAGATCAAACCCTGATTCATTCACTCGGTTGACATTACTGTCCTCCTCCATGGGTGGAGGGCAACCATTTTGAACATAGCCATCCCCCTTGGTAAAGGGACTCCCACTGTGCAGTAAGTTGGGAAACCTCCTGAAAGGTCCAAGTATTTCCCAGTTAAAATTGTCCATGGCAGGATTGGTGAGGGAACTAGATAGATGACAGCATTGAAACTGGTGGAGCTGACTGGTTTAACAGTTTGCAAATCAAATATTATAAGCCACAATAAAAGTCACACCACAAAAAAGCAACTGGCTACAGGACACAAGATAAACATTAACTGCATCTATTGTTAAGGATTGCGTACGATAAATTACAACTTTATCTAAAGATTGCACAAGGTTACAACACGGTGGATATCAGACAGATAGCCCCACCATCAAGGACATTTTCGATAGGCAGTGCCTCAGGAAGACGGCATTCATCATTAGGGACCCTCACCATCCAGGATATGCCCTCTTCTCATTACCACCATCAGGGTGGAGGTACAGAAGCTTAATGACACAAACTCAATGTTTTAGGAACAGCTTCTTCCCTCCGCCACCAGATTTCTGAAAGATCCACGAACTCCAGCTCACCATCTTGCTTTCCCATTCGTTTATTTTCTTCATGTACAGGGATGCCAGTTAATTGGCCCATGGTTATTTGGGACAACTCCTAAAGAGCAAAACTAACCAGGAAAATAACCAGGATTCCCTTAATTTATTTTCTTATTGTAACTTCATTTTTTTGTGTTTATATTGCACTGTAATTGATTGCAACACACAAAATGCTGGAGGAATTCAGCAAGTCAGGAAGCATCTATGGAAATGAATAAACAAGCAACATTTGAAGCCGAGACCATTCTTCAGGACATTAAAAACCTGTGTGGCAGAGTTTTTAAAAGTGGAAAAGCCATTGTACTGGGACAGGTCCACTCTCTCAACCTCTGAAATCCGGCTTCAGTTGGTAGCGAGGTCATCACAACCGCATTGAACTGTCCTGCTGCCGCAAAATAACAAACTTCACGACATGTCACTGATAGTAAACCTGACTCTGATTCTAATGTGACTTGCATTAAGAAATGGAATTTATTATAGTCAGTTTGGAAATTCATCCCAGAGGAAGGTCCCTGGGTTTGAATGGTCTCCCTCTCCCTCGACACTGTCCCAGGAAGTTGCCAGAGTCCTGGCTCTGAAGGTAACAAAACGACACAGTGCTAGGTTAAACTAGAACTAAGTTGAACTGAATCGGCCTGGACTCCTTCGATTTTGTGTTTTACATTCTACATTTGCCGTTTGCATGATTTGTTTTTTTTGTGTGTGGAGGAGGCTGATGTTTGTCTTTGAATGGGTTGCACGCAGTTCTTTGTTTCATAGCTGTCTGTGGGGAGATGAATCTCAAGGTGGTACACTGGCAATAAATGTACTCTGAATCTTGAAATAGAATGATTTGAAAGTTTCACTGTCGTTGCAAGCATGGAGTGACAGGAACACCTTTGGAAAGGGTTAAAGGGAGAGCACTGAGAGGGAGGGAAAACAGAATTGCTTCTCCCAGGACAGAGGATACACACACACAATAAAGATCACATAAAGTTAAATGTTTCCTCCATTACAACAGTAACAATACTTCCACGGTATTTCATTGATTGTTGTAATTTTTTTAAATCTGAGAATGTTACCAGGTCTCAAGGGCCTGAGTTACAGTGACAGGTTGGGCAGACCGTGGCTTTGTTTAGTGGAATGCAGGTAACTGTGAAGTGACCTTTTATGAGGGAATAAAATCATGAAGGGGTGTGGATAGGTGAATGCACACAGTCTTTTGTTTTTGGCAGAGAAAGGAGATTCAAAAACTAGAGGACGTAGGTTGAATGTGGCTGAGGAAAAGTTTAAAAAGGGAGCCGAGGGGCAACTTTTTCCCCATGTGGTGGGTATTTGAAGCGAGCTGCCAGAGAAGGTAGTTGAGTCTGGTCCATTAAAGCCACATTTAAAGGACTATTGGTTTAGTACATGGATAGGAAAGGTTTAGAGCAGGGGCTCCCAACCTGGGCTCATGGACCCCTTGCTTAATGGTATTGGTCCATGACATAAAAAAGGTTGGGAAGCTGTGGTATAGAGGGTATGGGCAGAGGGGATGACCTTAGCTCGGCACCTTGATCAGCAAGGATGAGTTGGGGCAAAGGGCCTGTTTCCATGCCACGATGCCCCTTCACAGCACCAGCAATCTGGGTTCAACTTCTGCTGCTAAGGAGTTTGTAAGTTCTCTCCATGATGGCAAGGGTTTCCTCCCTCAGCCCAAGGTCGTACAGTTTACTAGGTCACATTGGCGGGAGGAGAAGATGGCAGCGTGACGCAGCGCGCGTGGCCTCTCCAGTGAAATGATATCATATTTGTTAAATAGGGGCCGTGCACAATCCTGATTTGATGGAGACAGACGTGAGAAGCACAGAGGAACATCTGGAGAAACTTCTAAAATGCCCAGTTCGCTGCCGCTGCTACTGTGCAATCGAGAATCTCCAGAGGGAAGGCCCCAAATCCTCGGCTTTGCCTGCTGCTGGCAGCCAGGGTTGGGGTCGAAGTGCTCGGCAGAGATGGTGCTCGGTGTTTGGTGTCGGAGAGCTGGTCGGAGGCTCGAAGTTTTTGGACGACTCAGGGTCGGACTGTGGTCGGGTGCTTCCAGGATGCTGCATCGGCAAGTTTGCAGCACTGGAAGCTCATAGCAGGGAGAGTTTTCTTCCTTCTCCTGTCTGCGTGAGATGTTGTGACTTTCAAGAGACTTTGAACTTTTCTTTACCGTGCCCATGGCCTGTTCTTCATCAAGTTACGGTATTGCTTGCACTGTTGTAGCTATATGTTATAATTATGTGGTTTTTGTCAGTTTTTCAGTGTTGGTCTGTCTTGTGTTTCTGTGATATCACACCAGGGGAACATTGTATCATTTCCTAATGTATGCATTACTAAATGACAATAAAAGAGGACTGCGTGTCCTCATTATCTAACCTAATAATCTAATTGGACAGCATGAGCTCGTTGGGCTGAAGGGCCTGTTACTGTGCTGTATCTCCAAATGAATAATTAACAAAGGTGGAATATTTCAGACCTTCCAAGACCTTCCCATGCTTGGCAAGGATCACATTCAATTACTGGTTATAATGAAGAACTCGGGAGCCAGACAGCTTGGACAACAGCGTGCGGCGGTGGAACGAATGACACAGGTGCGAACCTGCAACCACTTATCGTATCAGTTCCTTCCTGCTCCCAAACACACAACGCAGGGCTCTACAAGGCTTGAAGGTGACACCGAACGGTATGTGGAGATTAAACAGATTCTGCCTCACGCCCTAGGACAATTCACAGCCTCGCCACGTTAGGAGGAAGATCAAAGCATGACCTCGGACACACTCCAGGATTGAAACATTTGGCAGTGGTGTTGACAGCCTCTAAAGACCATCTCTCAGTCTCCAACCTCCCCCGTCTGAACTGGGGACGTGGCCTAGCAGCCAAGGCTGGGTGACACAGACCAAGAATTGGCCCATGGGGGGAGAACTTGTATGGCCTCCTAGCTCAGCACCTTTAACCCCAGGTCACACTGAGGTGGATTCCGGTCCCTCAGCGGACCCTCAAACACTAATACCTTACCTGACACTCCAATGGAGTGTTATCACAGCACAAGCCCAGAATGTCTGTATCAACCACAAGGCCAAATTAAACTCAACCGCTTCTTCCTACACATGATCCATATCCATCCGTTCCTTGCGCATTCGTGTGGCTACCAAACAGCCTCTTAAATGCCACTATCCTCTCTGCTTCCACAACCATGACAACCCCCAACACTGTGTTCCAGGCACCCTGCACCATGAGTTTGGCCCAGTACATCACGGGTAAAGCCCTCCCACCCGCTCAGCACAGCTACATGAAACACCGTCATAGGAAAGAAGCTTCCAGAGATCCTCAACACCCGGGTCATGCTCTCTTCTCGCTGCTGCCATCAGGTAGAAGGTACAGGAGACT
Organism: Mobula birostris; assembly: GCF_030028105.1. Classification (NCBI taxonomy): domain Eukaryota; kingdom Metazoa; phylum Chordata; class Chondrichthyes; order Myliobatiformes; family Myliobatidae; genus Mobula; species Mobula birostris. The sequence continues at coordinate 6,634,232 of NC_092385.1, read as the reverse complement.
CAGGACTCACACTACCAAGTTCAAGAACAGTTACTGCCCCTCAATCATCAGGCTCTTGAACAAAAGAGGATGACTACATTCACTTGCCCATCCATTGAGAATTTCCCACAACCAATGATCTCACTTTAAGGACTCAACCTCATAGACTCTATTTATTGCTATTTATTTATATTTGTATTTGCACAGTTTGTTCTCTTCTGCACTCTGGTGATCTTTCATTGATCCTGCTATAGTTACTATTCTATAGATTTGCCAAGTCTGCCTGCAGGAAAATGAATCTCAGGGTTGTATATGGTGATATATATGTACTTTGGTAATAAATTTACTTTGATACTTTGAAAAAACATAATTTGGACATTCCCTTCAAACCTACCGCCCTCTCCTTAATAAGACTATAAGGTATAGGAGCAGAATTAGGCCATTTGGCCCATCGAGTCTGTTCTATCATTCCATCATGGCTGATCCATCTTCCCTCTCAGGCCCAATCTCCTGCCTCCTCCCCGTACTCCATGTTGCTCTGACAAATCAAGAATCTATCATCCTCTGCCTTAAATATATGCCATGCAATAACTTGGCCTCCACAGCCACCCTACAACAACGAACTCCAGAAAATCACCACTCTCCGGCTAAAAAAATTTCTCTTCTCCATCCTAAGAGGACACCCCTCTGTTCTGAGGCTGTGTCCTCTGGTCTTAGAGCGCCAAACCCCACCCCAACCACAGGAAACATCCTCTCCACATCCACTCTATGGAGGCCTTTCAACATTTGATTGGTTTCAATGAGATCAGCCTTCATTCCTCTGAACTCCAGTGAGTACAGACCCAGGGCCATCAAACGCTCTTCACATGATAAGCCTTTTAATTCCGTAATAATTTTTGTCAGCCTCCTTTGAGCTCTCGCCAATGTTAGCACATCAACTACTTGACACTTCTACCCCAGGATTTAGAGTTTCCATTTAAATTGGCGTCATGCCCAGAAAAAGCATGGTGGGCAGAAGGGCCTGTCCTTATCTTCCATCATTTATACAGTATTTGGCAGCTTTCAAAGGCTTTGTTGTAACACGGGGGGGGGGGGAAATGGGAGGAAGGGGGCACGTTTTGGCGTTGTTTTGCCAAGCATCGTGGAAATGCTCTGTTTTCACCGGAGACGCTCAGGGGCTGCCCATGGGTTGTGTGGCCTGTTACTGTAAGCTTCAATGTACGTGATAAATACTGAATCTGAACCTGAACCACAGCAATCAAAAGCCGGATGGAGCAACGAGACACTGACAAAATAAAACCGCTTGTTGAAAGACGAGTATTAAATCAGAGCGTGTCCTTCTGCAAAACCGCACCATCCCGCACTCCCCCTGGTTTTCTTCTTCTATCCACTGGAGGGGAACGTCGTTTCACGAGAAAAGCTCAGGGAGATTGTGTGGTGGAATCTCTGGTGTTGGAGTCAAGCCCGTGACCTTCCAGAGAAGTGAGAATACTCCTGACTCTGTCACGGCTGACAGGAGCGAGATAAATGGCCAGTTAACCCATATCTGCTGCTGGTGTCGGCCCAGTGTTGTCATGGATACGGAGAGAATAACGCAACTTCTGATCATCCCAGGGAATCTGAAACAACTTCAACAGCCACTTGGTATCTCGGCAGAAAATCTCACTGGCCACCCACACAAATATGCACCCACTCAGTACATTCTGCTAACACAGACAGGCTTTCCTCACACCACGTTGCAAACAGGACCCCGCACACAAACAGGCCCTTCGGCCCATCGAGTCCATGCTGACCCGCTGGTCTGCCGAGTCCGATTGACCCGCACCTGGACCAAAGCCCTCCATACCCCTTCCAACCGTGTACCTATGCAAACATCTCTCATACGTTGAAATCGACCACTTCTACTGGCACCACCCTCTGAGTGAAGGAAATCCCCCTCAGGGTCCCGTTAAATGTTTCACCTTTCACCCTTAACCTATGACCTCTAGATCTAGTTCCCCATAACCTCAGTGGAAAAAGCCTGCTTGCATTTACCCTATATATACCCCTCAACTTTGTACACCACTTTCAAAGTTATCCTACTGAATTGAAATAAAAGACATTTATTTCAAGAAAAATAACTCAGCACTGTCTCAGGTTTAACATCCGAGCAGAACAAAGTTGTCTCTAGGCACGAGAACATTTTTGTCTGCTGTCTACCCAGCGAGATACTGCTAGCACCCAGAAGCAGACAGTAATGCTGTGTATTCTTTGGAAACCACAAAGACACAAAGATCTTAGAACATAGAAGTTAAGTCAAATTTATTTATAAAGCACACTTAAAAGCAACCCATGTTGACCAAAGTGCTGTACAAACCATAACAGGTAGCTAAAATCACAAATACAAGAAGCACAGATATAAACAACAAGGCGCACAGTTTATAGGTATAAAATAAACAACGCATGAGCCTAAGCACAAGCCAAAAATCAGCCACATCAGGAAGATTCAAACGCTAGTGAAAAAAGGTAAGTTTTGAGCCTGGACTTAAAAGAGTCGATGGAGGGGGCAGATCTGATAGGGAGGGGAATGCTGTTCCACAGTCTGGGGGCTACAACAGCAAAGGCGCGGTCACCCCTGAACTTAAGTTTAGATCGCGGGACAGCCAGGAGCCCCAAGTCAGCCGACCTGAGGGACCTGGAAGTAGAATAAGGGGTTAGAAGGTCTGTGATATAGGAGGGGGGGCAGCCCATTTAGGGCTTTATAAACAAACAGGAGAACCTTAAAATCAATTCTAAACCGTACTGGTAGCCAGTGGAGGGAGGCCAGGATAGAAGTAATATGGTCCCTCTTTCGGGCACCTGTCAGGCGCCTAGAGTACACTACAGTACACTACAGGACACTAGAGTACACTACAGATCCTTTGGCCCACAACGTTGTGCTGTCGTTTTAGCCTATCCGAAGATCAATCTAACCCAGGGGTTCCCAACCTGGGATCTGCGGACCCCTCCATTAATGGTAGGGGGTTCATGGCTTAAAGGTTCAGATTCTCTGATCCTACCCTTCCCTCCGACAAAGTCCTCTGCTTTTCTATCATCCATGTGCCTACTTAGGCACCGTCCCTCACCATGTAAAACCATGTCCACCATTTTGAGCACATCTACACAGAGCACCGTTGCTAGGGTTGCCAACTTTCTCACTCCTAAATAAGGGACAAGAGTAGCAGTCAAATACGGGACACTTGTGTTTACCCCGAGAAAGACTACCATGACCACGAAGTCTTGCGCGGGCACCTGTGTGTGCAGGCGTGACGTGCACATACGTGATGTGCACATGTGTGTACGCGCCGATATTTTTCTACAAATCGGTTTTGGCTTAATCTTCCCGATTCCGTCTGAGTGAAACTACACTGTACATACATTATTTCTACTTTATATAAGCTGTATATTTATCATATCATTCCTGCTTTAGGTTAGTGTTATTTTAGGTTTTATATGTTATTTGGTATGACTTGGTAGGTTATTTTTTTGGGTCTGGGAACACTCAGAAGTTTTTCCCACGTAAGTTAATGGTAATTGCTTCTGCGCTTTACGCCATTTCAGCTTACGAACGGTTTCATAGGAACGCTGTACCTTAGCGGGGGAAATACAGGACAAGGGTGGTCCCGTATGGGACAAACCAATTTAGCCCAATATACGGATGTCCTGGCTAATACGGGACAGTTGGCAACCCTAGCTGTTGCAGGAGGAAGGCATCCATCATCAGGGACCCTCACCATCCAGGTCATGTTCTTTTCTTACTGCTGCCATCAGGAAGGAAATATAGAAGCCTCAGGACCCACATCACCAGGTTCAGGAATAGTGATTACCCCTCAACCATGTGATAAACCAATGCCCACATTGAAAAGCCACCTGTCAGTAGCTCAGAGTACAGAAGCCGGCCTGGACTTCCCTGCCTATGAAACAGCAGCTGTGAGACCCTCTGTATCTCATTGTCCTTGATACTTACTGCTTATTTATTTGTTTGTTTGTTTATTTCATTTCTGCCCTGGGAAAAAGTCTCTGGCTGTCCACTCGATCTATTTTTAAAAGAAGATACCAGAGGGAGTGAGCAGCAGATGGGACATGTCTGGGCAAATCCCAAAATGGGAGGGACAGAGGGAGAGAGGAGGTGACAGACACTGAGATGGGGTGGAGGTGAAGATGTAAAGGGAGGGGAGGGGAGGGAGGGAGACACGACAGAGAGATTTAACAATTTGTGGGGCCCCCAGGCAGAGACGTGGAGTTGGTGTGAATCTTCACACTTGTACCCCTTCTGTACAACCGTGAAGACTTGTATAACTCCACATCTCTCCCTGGGAGGCCCACAAACTGATAAAACTATCTGCCGATTAAAACATCCCCCGAAACAGTCAAATATTTTTACTCAAACTTCTGCAAAGTTGCTCAGGCATAAACTGATTCCCCAAATTTTTAAGAACTCTACAACTAAACACAGCATTGAAGGAGAGAAGCCAGCAGCTGCAGGACACGCTCAGCAGACAGGCTGCATCTGTGCAGAGAGAGAAACAGAGATATTGTTGTTTTTTGGAACGTCTCTGGGCTCCCCTACCCACACGCCCCTCACCCCTGTTGAGTGAGTGTGTCTGTGTCTCCGTCCCGCTGCCTGGCCAGCGAAACCCAGGGAAACAAATCACGGGGCACCAAACATGGTAGTCCAGATCGGCAGGAAACTAGTTCACCCTGGAAGGGAAGGACCCTGCTGCTCCCACCCAGACCGGTCTGTAAGTGCACATCAACACCGTGGTGTGAGTCCCAAACCGAATAAACTCAGACATCACCAGTAATAAACCAACATCCACAGGGTGCACAAGAGGGCCAGGACTCTGCCTATCAAATAGCAGCTCTGAGACCTTCTGTACCACCCCACACAAAAGACAAACTGAAAAAAAGCTTCCACTCAGGTCTTATGAAACAGCCATTTAGAATTAGAATCAGGTTTATTGTCACTGACATACCAACTATCTGTAATCAGTCATCGCCTTTTCAATGCAGGTAGATCCCGTCTTTCAGCATCCCTTCCAGTAATGCTGCCAGGCTCACCGGCGTGGAGTGCCCTGGCTTGCTCATGCAGAGGCACACCCTCCAGTCTTCCAGTACTTCAACAGTGGCCGATGATGATAATACGAATATATCATTTCGTCCCTGACCTCCCACAATATCCCACAATGCACCTTGATTTATCCATATTTATGCACTTTAAGCACCTCCTCTTGAAATTAAAAATCAGATTAATTATCACTGACATACTTGAATGTCGTGAAATTTGTCGTTTTGCGGCAGCAGTACGTAAAACACTATAAAGCTATAAATATTGTATAAAAATATGTTATAAGTAAATACACACACATACATATATATAAGATTAATTAAACAAGTAGTGCGAAAAGAGAGCAAAAGTAATGAGACAGAGTTCATGGGTTCAATGTTTGTTCAGAAACCTGATAGCAGAGGGGAAGGAGCCGTTCCTAAAATGTGGAATGTGGGATTTCAGGCTCCTGTACCAAATGGTAGTCGTAAAAAGAGGGCAGGTTCTGGGTGGCAAGTGTCGTCAATACTAGAGGGAAAATTCCCCCCTAAAAGGCAGCATCGATCATTAAGGACATTTGGGGGTACAGTGCCATTCCTCTGTGGTTTCCCAGAGCCTTTCAAACCTCTCTGCATCGATTCAGGCAGCTCGGAACAAAAGTGAAAATAAGGCAATTTCCTGAGAAAGATCATTCCTCGTAATAGCTTCCTTCCTTTCTTGGTGAACTCGGCAGACTCCCAATAAAGCTTCCCACCGGAAAGCAACTGTGTTCTAATTCTCCACGCCTATGGAACTGGAGAGTATACACAGTTGGGCCAGTACAAAGAGGATATGCCCGCTCAGTTGGAGGCTAACGGGCGTTTGCGTTGATCCGTGCATACCAAAGGGACCAGCCTCACTTCGCGCCATGTAATCTCACCATCTCTAAAAGATAAATCTGAACAATTGTACAAGGAATGGTGTGCGGGGCAGAGTACAACAGAATCTGTAAACATGTTTATTGAATTGGTTTATCAGGGTTGGAAACAAAACAAAGACAACTCTTCACTGAGATGTGAGACAAGGCACTGCCTGCCCTCTGTCGAGGGGGAGGAGGGAGGTAAATTAGTTCAGTGTCAGCAAAAAACTTCGTGTTACATGTCACCCTGTCATCATTACATTATAGTGAGTCAAGGTAGGACAAATGGAAACAATTACAGAATGCAGAATAAAGTGTACCAGCTACAGAGAGAGTGCTGTGTGGGCAGACAAGATGCACAAGGGTGACTCAGTAGATTGTGAGGTCAAGAATCCTTCGTTTTGTACTAGGGAACCACTCAACAGCGGGACAGATACAGTATATACAGAAAGGTGTCGGAAAAAGACCAGCAGTATCATGAAGGATACCTGATTAACTCACGCTGATTTGAGAGTATTTCTATGTTACGTTGACTGTCTATTTATTATAAATTACTGTCATAGAGAGTCATAGAGCACGACAGCATAGAAACAGGCCCTTTGGCCCACCTAGTCCATGCTGAACTAATATTCCTCATCGTCCCATCAACCTGCACCCAGAACAGTGCCGTCCATTCCCCTCCCATCCATGTATTCATCCAAACTTCTCCTTGACGTTGAAATCAAACCCACATCCACCACATCTGTCAGCAGCTTGTTCCACACTCACACCACCCTCAGAGTGAAAACGTTCCCGCTCATGTTCCCCTTAAACATTTCACCTTTCACTCTTAACCTGTGACCTCTGGTTCTGGCCTCACTCAACCCCAGTGGAAGTAGCTTGCTTGCATGTACCCTATCTATACCCCTCATAATTTGGTAAACCTGATCCCCTCATTCCCCGAAGCTCCAGACCTACACCAGTAATCTGTGATCTTTGCTCCACAAACCCTGATGTCAGTCAGTAAATACACCCCTCTAATCCTGAACCAGGTCTCCACCATTTCAAAGGTTGACAGACACTTCCCCAGTGAACCCCGCTAACATTAAGTCCCCGGGATTCTGTCCTCGTCTTCTCCCTGACAACCCATTTTACCCAGCCCCATGGACCACCTCAGGCAAAGAGGCCTATTCTTCTCTGCAACAAAGCACACCAACTGTGAGTAATATTGGACAGAGCAGAAATTTCACACAGACAGGAGAGAAGGAATAACTGAACACTCATCGGCAGCCCGTTACAATGCACATCCAACAGCTGAATTGGTCTATGAGAAGTTCGACATCACAGAGGGACTGAGAGACCCGATGGTCACAAGATCTAATACTGTGATTGCACATTGCACGTTTAGACAGAGATGTAAAGATTTTTACTCCTCGTGTATGTGAAGGATGTAGAAATAAAGTCAATTTGATTCAGTTCACCCACCCTGCTGATGGACTGTCTGTCCCACTCCCATCAGGGAGGAGGCAACGTAGCATCCACATCAGGACCACCAGACTCAAAAACAAACACGAGAAAGTCTGTGGATGCTGGAAATTCAAAGGAACACACACACACACACACACACACACACACACACACACACACACACAATGCTGGAGGAACTCAGCAGGTCAAGCAGCATCTATGGAAATGAACGAACAGTCGATGTTTCAGGCCGAGACCCTTCCTTGGGAACGTTCTCGGCCCGAAAATTACGTTCCCCAAGCCATCAGGCTGGTCAACACCTCCACCCCACCACAACCCCTACATCCATATCAGCTACTTTATCATTTCCTATCAGTCACTTTATGTTCACACTCTCCTGCCCTAGCGTCACTTTTTTTATAGGCATCCGTTAGTCTTGCGAGACCACAGATCTGCGCCTGGAAAGTCTTCACTCTCCAGGGCGCAGGCCTGGGCAAGGTTGTATGGAAGACTGGCAGTTGCCCATGCTGCAAGTCTCCCCTCTCCACGACACCGATGTTGTCCAAGGGAAGGGCATTAGGACCCATACAGCTTGGCACCAGTGTCGTCGCAGAGCAATGTGTGGTTAAGTGCCTTTCCCTCGGCTGGGGCTCGAACTCACGACCTTCAAGATCGCTAGTCGAATGCCTTAACCGCTTGGCCACGTGCGTCACTTTAGGTACATAAAATGTATATAAGCTAATCTTATGTACAATATACATGAGCACAGTCAACACTTATGCATACATTTGTTTAAAGGGATTGCTTTTATATATTTATAGTTTTTTTATGCTGCATTGGATCCAGAGTAACAATCATTTTGTTCTTCTTTACGTTTGTGTACGTAAGAATGACAATAAATCATCTTGAATTTATTGCAAGTGTGACTCTAGGCACATCCACATGTGTAGAACTGAAATTGAATAAACTCTGGCACTCATCATAAACCACAGGAGCAGAATTAGGCCATTCAGCACATCAAGTCTCCTCCACAATTCCACCATGGTTGATTTACTACTCCTCTTAACCCTGTTCTCTTGCCTTTGTCCCATAACATATGATGCCTTTACTAATCAAGAACCTATCAACATCCGCTTTAGATATTCAGTCGGCCCTCCTCATCCGCGAGTTCCGCATGCGTGAATTCAATCAACAGCAAGTCGGGAAAACCCAGAAGTTCTCTCTCCAGCACTGGTTGTTCGAGCAGTGTTTGCCTCACATCTCGTTCGTTCGTTACTTTGTTTCTGTGAAAAAAATGGCTCCTAAAAAGCAATTACGTGGTCAAAGCAATTCCTCAAAGGCTAAGAGGGAGCCTAAAGTGCTATCTTTCGCCGAAAAATTAGAAATATTAGATCTGTTGAAAAGTGGCATGTCGCATTCTGAAGTGAGCCGTAAGGTCGGTTAGAATGAATCGAGCGTACAATAAAGCAGAAAGAAGCTGAAATTCGTGGAAGTGTTAGTGCTAGGGATGGCTGGTTGGCAGTGTAAAGCGCTACAGCCTCAAGAACTTAAAGGTCAAGGGAGAATCGGCATCGGCTGATGCTGAGCTGGCATCAGCGTTCCCAGAAGAGCTACGATAGTTGTGTCTATACTGAACACGTACAGACTTTTTTTTTCTTGTCATGATTCCCTAAACAATACAGTATAACAACTATTTACATAGCATTTACATTTTACTAGGTATTATAAGTCAACGGAACAGAAACACTGAGGGCAGCCGGTCCTGTGGTGCCCTGGGTCCTAAAGTCCACCCGCACTGAGCCAGGTTAAATAAGGGACTTGAGCATCCGTGTTTTTTGGTATCCGCGGGGGGTCTCAGAACCAATCCCTCGCGGATAAGGAGGGCCGCCTGTACCTAGTGGCTTGGCCTCCACAGCTGTATGTGGCAATGAATTCCACAGATCCAACACCCTCTGGCTAAAGAAATTCATCCTCCTGATCATTAAAGGGATGTCCCTCTATTATGAGTTTGTGCTTTCTGGCCCAAGACCCACTACTGGAAACATCCTCTACACATCCACTCTATCTAGACAAGGGGTTCCCAACTTTTTTATGCCTTGGATCAATACCATAAACCAAAGTGTCCTTGGACTCCAGGTTGGGAACCCCTGATCGAGGCCTTTCAGCTGTCCACATGCCAGTGATGCCCACATGTCCAAATGGATAATTTAAAATATTTTGGTTGTGAAGATCTTCAGCATGTCCTGGGCTTGAGAAGGTTCTGCCGAAATCCAACCATATCTTGTAAAATTACTTTCACGGACACAGTCACGCCCCAGACATTCCCTCTTCCCCCCCTTTCCCATCGGGGCGATGATACAGAAGCTTGAAAGCAAGAACTTCCAAGCTCAAGGTCAGCTTCCACCTCGCTGTTATAAGACTATTGAAGAGTTCATCATGAACATGAATCCACATGTGCACAGGGGTGATGAAAACATTACATGCAGCAGCATCACAGACACACAGCATCAGTGGGTGTTTATCCTGTCTGACAATGACAGGAAACCTGTGTGGGAGAGTTTTTAAAGTGGAAAAACCGTTGCACTGGGGCAGTCCCACTCTCTCGACCTCAGCAGTCCGAGTCCAGCTTGTCGGTATCATTGGACGCGGCGTCAGATGCACAGCATTCACTCGGCAGTCCCCTCCTGCAATAAGATGGTCCCACAATCTACCTCATATGGTCTTGCCTGCATTTTCTTGTGATTTCAGACTTCATTTATTTCTTTTTTTTTTATTTATTGAGAAACAGCATGGAACAGGACCTCTGAGCACATTGTTCTGCAATCCCCCGATTTAATCCGAACCTAATCATGGGACAATTTACAATGACCAATTAACCTATCAACCAGGACGTCTTTGGACTGTGGGAGGAAACCAGAGCACCCGGAGGAAACCTATGTGGTCTTGGGGAGAACGTACAAACTCCTTACAGGCAGTGGCTGGAATTGAACTCCCGGTCTCAGGTGCTGTAAAGCGTTGTGCTAACCACTACACTACCACGCCACCCTGTGCTGCTGTTTTTTCCCTTTCACCATGTCAATGTACTGACGTACTGAAATGAGCCATATGGCATGCAAAACAAAGGTTGGACTACACCCCAGCATATGTGACAATATTTAAATTGGTTTGTTATTAAGGCGTCCAGGACTTTGCTAGTTTTGATTCAGTAGAGGGAGTAGCAGGTAACAAGGTAAAGCTACATGGGAATTTCTGAATAGCAAGAGGTGGCCCCTGACCTCACAATGTTCCCAGCCTACCTTTGCTCAGCTCGTGGAGGTATTGGCCAACACAACATCATGGGCCAAATGGTGTGCAGTACTGGACATCTACCTACAGGACAGATATTAATAAGATTGAAAAAAATACCCAGGAGATTTAAAAGAGTGTTTCCAGAACTTGAGGACCTGAGTGTTAGGGAAAGGTTGAAGAGATTAGGACTTTACCTCCTGGAGCTTCAGAGAATGAGAGGAGATTTGATAAAGGTACACAAATTATGAGGGGTATAGGTAGGGTCCACTGAGGTTGACTGAGACTACAACTAGAGGTCATGGGTTTAGGGTGAAAGGTAAAAGGAAACCTAGGGGGGAGGAGAGAACTTCTTCACTCAGGGGGTAATGCGAGTGTGGAACAAGCTGCCAGTGGAAGTTCATTTGCAACATTTAAGTTCGGAAAAGTTTGTGTATATAATAGAAGTTTGGATAGGCACGTGGATGGGCGGGATGCGGCTGCATGTCGATGGGACTAGGCAGAACAACAGTTTAGTACGTACTAAATGGACTGAAAGGCCTGCTTCTTTCTTTCTTTTCAAATCTTTTTATTATTATTATCCAAAATTAACAGGAGTACATCGAAGTAGGCAACACTTACAATGTCTCAAGAAAAAAAAACATTGTTTCAAAGATTGAAAAAACTTTGGTGACCAAAAAATAGAAAAAAAACCCCTTCTAAACAAAAAAAAAAGTGAGAAAAAAAAACCCCATTAGGTGTTCAACACCGGAGCCTGTTTCTGTGCTGCAGTGCTCCATAATTCTAAAGGGCCTGTACCGTGCTATGCCTTAACTATACTAAGCCCATACTCCTACATTCTCTACATGGCCAGGTGCCGATCTAAGAGACTCTTAAACACCTCTATCATCCTTGCCTTCACCACCCCTGGCAACACATTCCAGGCACTCAATACTGTGTGAAAAAACTAGCTTTGCACATCTCCTTTAAATTTTAAAAATTTAAAGAAAATCTTCAAAGAATAGCTTTGGCAGATGTACATCAAAACACAGCAATATACGCCATTTGCATTAATGACTAACACGATTTGAGGAAGTGCTGGGGGGGGGGGGTAGCATGCCCACAACTTATTAACCTTAACCCACACATCTTCGGAATGTGGGAGGAAATCAAGACACCCAGGGGAAATCCACACGGACACGGTCAAGTCACCCAAAAGACGGCAGCTAAGACACTGCAGAACCCTCCTAGTGCTGTCACACGGACAAGTGAGCCACACGTGCCCAAGTGCAAGGTTACTTACACACACACACATGCACACACAGACACGCACGCGCACACCAGCTAGCAGCCAAGAGATACAGGGTTCCACACCAGCATCGCTGGCCGAGGTTAAAATCATTTATAATGGCTCTTTCTGCAAGACTGTTGCTGAAGGAGATAGTTTGCATGTTATTATGACAAAATGCTTTTCCTAATTAGGACTGAAAGGATAATAATGGATTTAAACTATGATATATTGCAAGTAGAATGCTCCGCTCAGTCAGTGCTTATGCAACATGATGGACCATCACACAGTGGCCAAGAAATCTTCCTCTTGGGTCTTTTTAAACCTGGCATCACTCCGTGCTTTGCAGAAGAAACCGGCTGCATCCTGGGGATTAAAGCTGGTTTGTCATGCGTGAAATTTACAGGGCTGCAAAACTCAGCCAGCTCCGTCGTGGGCACTAGCATCGTGGACATCTTCAGAAGGCGATGCATCAAAAGGGCAGCGTCCATCATTAAGGACCCCCACCACCCAGGACATGCCCTCTTCTCATTGCTACCATCAGGGAGGAGGTACAGGAGCCTGAAGCAACACACTCAGATTTTGGAACAGCTTCTTCCCCCTCTGCCATCGGATTTCTGTGCGGACAATGAACCCGTGAACACTACCTCACTATTTTTGCTGTCTTTGTCTTTATTTTTTTAATACATATTTGTTACTGTAATTTATAGTGTATTTTTATGTATCACACTGTACTGCTGTCGCAAAACAACAAATTTCATGTCATACGTCAGCGATTATAAACCTGATTCTGGATTCATATAAATTTTGCCACAGACACCATCCCCAGCAGGCTGCAGAGGAGCTAAAAGAGACAAGCGCTCAGCTGGAAAACCCTCCCCTCCAACCTTCTCTTTACTGACCCACTACTGTAATTAAGGCAGAGATTATATTGGTGGCTGAAGTTTGCCAATAAACTCTGCCAAGTTAGGGAGGAGAACAAGATATGTGACTATACGTCATGCCCGCAGTGCTGGAGACACTAGACTGCATTTACTACAAATATTTTGAGAGTCAGAGAACTACAGCCTTCGGTCCATACAGACCACACTGAACCACTATTCTGCCTAGTCCCATCCACCAGCACCTTAACCATCGCCCTCCGTACCCCTCCCATCCAAACTTCTCTCAAATGTTGAAATCGAACCACATCCACTTCCGCTGACAGCTTATTCCACACACGCACCACCCTCTGAGTGATGGAGTTCGCCCTCATGTTTCCCACAAACATTTCACCTTTCACCCTTAACCCATGGCCTCCAGTTCCAGTCTCACCCAACCTCAGTAGAAAGAGCCTGAATTTACCCTATCTGTACCCCTCATAATTTACCTCTTTCGATTTCCCCTCAATCTCCTATGCTCCAGGGAATAAAGTCCAAACCTGTTCAAACATTCCTTACAACTCGGGGAAATGTATTTGTCTGCTTATTGAGATACACCGTGGAATAAACCATCGTAGCATTTGAACCGCACCTCCCAATTAACCCTAACCAAATCATGGGACAATTTACAATGACCAATTAACCTACCAACTGGACGAAAGCAGAGCACCCACAAACCCACGTGGTCAGAGGGAGAACGTACAAACTTTACTTTATACTTTATTGTCACCAAACAATTGGTACTAGAACGTACAATCATCACAGCGATATTTGACTCTGCGCTTCACACTCCCTGGATTACAAATATTAAATATTAAAAATAGTTAAAATTAGTAAATATTAAAAATTTAAATTATAAATCATAAATAGAAAATAGAAAAATGGGAAGTAAGGTAGTGCGAAAAAACCGAGAGGCAGGTCCGGATATTTGGAGGGTATGGCCCAGATCCGGGTCAGGATCCGTTCAGCAGTCTTATCACAGTTGGAAAGAAGCTGTTCCCAAATCTGGCCATACGAGCCTTCAAGCTCCTGAGCCTTCTCCCAGAGGGAAGAGGGATGAAAAGTGTGTTGGCTGGGTGGGTCGTGTCTTTGATTATCCTGGCAGCACTGCTCCGACAGCATGCGGTGTAAAGTGAGTCCAAGGACAGAAGATTGGTTTGTGTGACGTGCTGCGCCGTGTTCACGATCTTCTGCAGCTTCTTTCGGTCTTGGACAGGACAACTTCCATACCAGGTTGTGATGCACCCTAGAAGAATGCTTTCTACGGTGCATCTATAAAAATTAGTGAGGGTTTTAGGGGACAGGCCAAACTCCTTAAAGACAGGGGTGGGAAGTGAACCGCGGGTAACAGGCATTGTAAGGTATTGTGCTAACTACTAAGCCACTGTGCTGCCCAAATGCAGAGAGCTTTTATAAGTGTCTCTCTGGTCATTTATAGTCATAGTCATACTTTATTAATCCCGGGGGAAATTGGTTTTCGTTACAGTTGCTCCATAAATAATAAATAGTAATAGAACCATAAATAGTTAAATAGTAATATGTAAATTATGCCAGTAAATTATGAAATAAATCCAGGACCAGCCTATTGGCTCAGGGTGTCTGACCCTCCAAGGGAGAAGTTGTAAAGTTTGATGGCCACAGGCAGGAATGACTTCCTATGACGCTCAGTGTTGCATCTCGGTGGGATGAATCTCTGGCTAAATGTACTCCTGTGCCCACCCAGTACATTATGTAGTGGATGGGAGACATTGTCCAAGATGGCATGCAAGTTAGACAGCATCCTCTTTTCAGACACCACCGTGAGAGAGTCCAGTTCCATCCCCACAACATCACTGGCCTCACGAATGAGTTTGTTGATTCTGTTGGTGTCTGCTACCCTCAGCCTGCTGCCCCAGCACACAACAGCGAACATGACAGCACTGGCCACCACAGACTCGTAGAACATCCTCAGCATCATCTGGCAGATGCTAAAGGACCTCAGTCTCCTCAGGAAATAGAGATGGCTCTGACCCTTCTTGTAGACAGCCTCAGTGTTCTTTGACCAGTCCAGTTTATTGTCAATTCGTATCCCCAGTATTTGTAATCCTCCACCATGTCCACACTGAACCCCTGGATGGAAACAGGGGTCACCGGTACCTTAGCTCTCCTCAGGTCTACCACCAGATGTTGTTTGGTCAATGCCAGGAGCACTGCAAACCCCTGATATATGCTGCCTAAGGGTCTGTTAATTGTCTCTATCATATGATTATCGCTGACGTATGTCGTGAAAGGGGTAGCACCTCTGCTGAAGGGGCTCTTAATGTCCGTTCCAGCGCAGCTCACTCAACTTTGGTCCCCACTGGATACTCAGCTCTCACCTGTGGCTCCAAGTAGCTGTTTGCAATCGACAGTGGCCTTATAAACCGACGAGATAGAGACACACCTGTCCCAGCATGTAAAGTCAGCTCTGGCGGGCTGGGCAGATGAGATCTAATCGCTAGGAAGATGGTACTGCAACTCTCCATGGAGAGCAAAGGACATGACAAAGCACAGAAGGCATCACGGTCATCTACTGCAACCAAGGAAGACCCCAGTTCGTGAAACTTATTTGTACCACTGGACCCAGACTTCTGAGATCAAGAGAGTGGAACCACCCCAGTGCAATGGCTTTTCTACTTTAAAAACCTCTCTCACACAGGTCTCCTAGCATCGTCAGCAGAACAGACTTGATGGGCTGAATGGCCTAATTCTGCTCCTATGTCTGGTGGTCAGACAGGACAGACAACCACCATTGAATGCAATACAATAAGAAATATGAAAAAATAAATAATGCAATAATTGAGCTAGTGTTCATGGGTTCATTGTCCATTCAGTAACTCTGGTGGCAGAGGGGAAGAAGCTGTTCCTGAAACATCAGGAGTGCATCTTCAGGCTCCTGTACCTCCTCCCTGATGGCAGTGATGAGAAGAGAGCAAGTCCAGGATGCTGAAGATCCTTAATGATGGATGCCGCCTTCTTGAGGCATGGCTGAAGTTCTGAAGTTGGCCTCGATGGTGGGTACGCCGGTGCCCATGGTGAAGCTGGCCGAGTTTGGAACCCTCTGCGGCTTTTTCCCAATCCTGTGCTTTGCCGCTTCAATACCAGGCAGTGATGCAACCAGTCAGAACGCTCTCGACAGTAACTTGCCTCCACTGTCACCCCTGACCGCACCCCATTTTTCAAAAAAAAACCTTTAAACTTACCCCCTCTCACTTTACATGCATACCCTCTAGTATTAGACATTTTGACCCTGGGCTAAAAAGCTGTCTCCTCTATCTGAACTTCCCACAATCTTATAAGCTCCTATCTGGTTTCCCCTCAACCTCCTGTACTCCAGAGAAAACAACACAAGTTTGCCCAACTTCTGCTTACAGCTCATGCCCTCTCATCCAAGCAGCATCCTGCCAAATCACTGAGTACATCTACATGAAAGGCTGTCGCGGGAAAACAGCATCCATCATCAGGGACCCCCACCACCCAGGTCATGCTCTCTGCCCATTGCTGCCATCAGGAGAAAGATACAGGACCCACACTACCAGGTCCAGAAACAGTTATTACTCCTCAACCACCAGGTTCTTGAACCAGAGGGGAGAGCTTCACTCAACTTCTCTGTTGAGAATGTTGATGGCGGGAGGAGAACATGGCGGCGCGCCTGCGTGTGCGCAGCTCTCCGGTGAAAAATTATATTGTATCTGTTAAATAGGGGCCATGGACAATTCTGATTTGATGGAGAATGGACGTGAAAGCACAGAGGAACATCTGGAGAAATTTCTGAAACGCCCATTCGCTGCTGTCGTTACTGTGTGGTCGGGAACTTTCGGAGCGTAGGCCTCAAAATCCCCGGCCTTGCCTGCTTTTGGTGACCGAGAAGGAGGTCGAATTGTTCGGACAGAGATGGCGCTCAGTACTCTGTGTCGGAGAGCTGATCAGAGCTCAGAGTTTTCGGATGACTCAGAGTCGGATTGTGGTCGGCATGGCAGGGAGATTTTTTCTTCCCTCTCCCGTCTGCGTGAGATGTGGGACATTTGAGAAACTTTGAACTTTACTGTGCTCATGGACTTCTTCATCAAGTTATGGTATTGTTACACTGTTTGTAACTATATGTTATAATTCTGTGGTTTTGTCAGTTTTTTCAGTCTTGGTCTGTCCTGTGTTTTGTGATATCACACCGGAGGAAATAATGTATCATTTCTTAATGCATGCATTACTAAATGACAATAAAAGAGGACTGCATGTCTTCATAATCATGAACTTCAATTGCCTCATTATTGAAATGTTCCCACAACCAATAGACTCACTTTCAAAGACTCTTCATTGGATAGTCTTGATATTTATTGTTTATTTATTTAATATTATTATTTCTTCTTTTTCTACTTGTACAGTTTATTTTCTTCTGCACTCTGGTTCAACACTCTAGTTGGTGCAGTCTTGCATTTATTCTGTTATAGTTACTATTCCATAGATTTGTTGACTATGCCCACAGGAAATTGCATCTCATGGTTGTGTATGGTGATATATAAGTACTTTGATAATAGGTTTACTTTGAACTTTGAATTTACTTTAAATGTCTCTTGCAGCTATAACTGAAACCTTATAAAAAGAAAACTTCGTGGCATCTTAAACATTTCATCCTCCAGGCGGTTCATCTAATCAACCATTCTAGTTAGTCCCCCCCGACCCCCAACTCCTCTATTTATTACCTCAATCACAGCACTGCACACCTTGAAGCCACTTTTCGTATTGCTGTTTACATTGGAAATACATGCTGATATTTATATATTTCTGTATATTTTATTCAACATTCGTACTTAAACCTTTAATTTTATTTTTGTACAATTCTTTATCTTTGTTGAAAGGTTTTGTTCCATGTCGCACCAACACACCTCAGGAAAATTCCTAATGCATGCAAATGTACACTCAGTGGCCACTTTACAAGGTACACCCGCTCATTAATGTAAATATCTAATCAGCCAATCATGTGGCAGCAACTCAATGCACAAAAATATGCAGACATGGTCAAGAGGTTCAGTTGTTGTTCAAACCAAACATCAGAATGGGGAAGGAAATGTGATCCAAGTGACTTTGACAGTGGAATGATTCTTGGTGCCAGATGGGGTGGTCTGAGTATCTCAAACTGCTGTTCTCCTGGGATTTTCCCACACAACAGTCTCTCGAGCAAGGGTTCCCATCCTGCGGTCCTCAGTTAATGGTGGGGGTCCATGGCGTTAAACAAAAGGTCAGGAACCCCTGCTCTAGTGTTTACCGAGAATGATGTGAGAAAACAAAAAAAGAAACCTCCAGTGAGTGGCAGCTCTGTGGGTGACAACACTTTGTTAATGAGAGAGGTCAGAAGAAGATGCCCAGACTGGATCAAGCTGACAGGAAGGCGACAGTAACTCACATGTTATAACAGTGGTGTGCAGAACAGCATCTCTGAAAGCAAACACACCAAACTTTAAAGAAGATGGGCTAACAACAGATCACAAACTTACACTCAGTGGCTGCTGTATTTGATACAAAAGGTACCCAATAAAGTGGCAACTGAGTATATATGGTTAATAAAGGTGAAGCTTGAAACCCAATGATTAAATATTGTGTATTGGTCCTGACTAGTTCTGTTTGACCAGTTAACTTGAATGAATTGATGTTCCTTCTAGTTATTTTATGTCTGGGCATAGCAAGGATCATTTATCCTAATTAATAATTTAACAGTCCACTGTTTTTAAATGCAAGTCTACAGTCTAGATTAAGATGCATCGATGTGCCTTTTCCTTAAAAATAACTTTTATGTGGTGTGAGTGCGCTGACGGTGTTTAAAGTTCTGCGGAAGCCAGGTGCTTTTTGGTGCAGGCTCAAGATCTGTTTCAGGCACACAGGAAGGAGACTGAAGGTCTAATTGAGTGGAGCCACAACAATAACCTCTCACTCAGCGTCAGCAGAACCAAGGAGCTGATTATTGACAACAGGAGGAAGAAGCCGGAGGTCCACGAGCCAGTCCTCTTTAGGGGATCAGAGGCGGAGCCGGTCAGTAGCTCGAAATTCACAGGCATTAAAACATCAGAAGATCTGTCCTGGGACCAGCAGTAAGTGCCATCACAAAGAAGGCAGGACAATACCTCTGCTTTCGCAGAAGTTTGTGCTGGTAAGAGACCATAAGACACAGGAGCAGAATTAGGTCATCCAGCCCATCGAGTCTGCTCTGCCATTCCATCATGGCTGATTTATTATCCCTCTCAACCTCATTCTCCTGCCTTCTCCACATAACCTTTGATGCCCTCACAAATCAGTTCGGCATGTCGTCTAAAACACTGGCCAATGACAGTGAAGAGTATCCAAACTGGTTTCGTCGCAGTCTGGTATGCCAACACCAATGCCCAGGAACAGAAAAGGCTCCAGAAAGTGGTGGATACAGTCCAGTCCATCACAGGCCAAGCCCTCCATACCATTCAGTACATCTACAAGCAGCATCCAGCATCAAAATCCCCACCACCCAGGCCATGCTCTCTTCTCCCTACTACCATCGGGAAGGAGGTACAGAACCATTAGTTCCCACACCATCAGCTTCAGGAACAGTTATTACCCTCCAATCATCATGCTCCTGAACAAGCATGGATAACTTCACTCGTCTCAACTCTGAACTGATTCCACAAACTATGGACTCACATTCAAAGACTGTTTTGTCATTTCCACATTGGTTGTTTGTCAGTCTTTACACTTAGTATTTTCATAAATTCTATTGATTTTTTTTCATATATATGATTAAAAAGATTTAAAAGCTACTCAGACCTTTGAACCCTTAATATTAATGCCTCATTTCTGAGTAATGAACCCATCACTGCAACAGCACGAGTTTAAATTCCTCAAGATCCAAAAAATAGCGCCGTGGGCAAATTGAAGAGGTCATTTCGATAATTATTTCAGTGACCAAAGAGCTGCATGCAATGGCGTTCGACTTGCATACTACCAGTATGTTTCCTTTTCTAAAAAACTAACTTATGCAAAAACTAACTTATTACAAGTGTCAGGGATATGATTAAGCAGTTTATTAACAATGCCAATATTGGTTGTGTGGTTGATTGTGGGTAAAGGAAGTTCCAGAAAGCGTGAAGTTTACAAGGAACTGGTTAGGTGATCTCATAAGATGCAACTGCAACTCACACACGACTGAAGAGCAAGGTGTGTGTCAAGGAACAAACTCAAATTGATTGATTGATTATGGTCGCAAGTGCCAAGATTATAGTGAAAAGCTTGCCTCATATACTTTTCACACAGATCAAACCATTACACAGTGCACTGAGGTAGAACAATTGTTTAAAAACGCAGAATCAAGTGTAACAGCTACAGAGGAAGCGCACTGCAGGTAGACAATAAGGTGCAAGATCATAACGAGGAAGATCATGAGGTCAAGAGCCCATCTTATCGAACTAGGTAACTATTCAATAGTCTTAACAGCAGGATAGAAGCTGTCCTTGAGCTTATCGTACGCGTTTTCAGGCTCAACACATTTCAGAATCAACTTGTGTCTTGCAAATTGTATTTAATTTTCTTTGTGTTCAAGTTCAGTAGGAATAGTGAAAGACAGTGCATTTCCACAGTACCTAAGCTCCGTGTCAATGTACAGGAAATGGTAAGGTCCTCTGGAGAAAGATAAAAGATCTTGGGAAACTCACCCACAGATCTATGACTTGCGACCTACAACCTACACAGAAAACTTGCTGCTGTTGCCTATGACACAGATCACAAAGGGAAGGAGGTACTGACACAAAACGTAAAACATCAGGGGGTCACATAATCTACATAACAACGGAGGGGTGTAGGGATGAATTAAATCTCCAATAGTCCAACACAGTTATGGTTAAAGGGGAGAATTTCAAAATGTCACTGGGTTCAGTTGGAGAGATTTAATCGTGGAGGATGAAACACTACCTGGAGACCAGCAAGGGTTAATTAGCAGGGAGGGTGGAAAAGGTGAAAGTCTATCTTCAGCTCTTCACCTCTTCCACCTATCGTCTCCTATCATCCCCCTCCTCCTGGCTGCACCTGTCATCTTGCACTCCTCCCCGTCCTGTCACCTTCTTATTCTGGGCCTCTGCCCCCTCTCTTTCCAGTCCTGATGAAGGGTCTCAGCCTAAAACACTGACTCTTTATCCCCCTCCACAGATGCTGCCTGACCTGCCGAGTTCCTCCAGCATTTTGTGAGAGTTGCTCTGGATTTCCAGCATCTGCAGAATCCCCTGTGTTTAAGTAGCAGGGGAGACAACCATAAACTAGACTGGATTTTGGAAGGCGTTCAGAAGATAAAGTGCAATTCAAAACACTAAGGGGAAAAATAAAAATCGATAGGGGAGAAATTATTTCTCCTGGGCAGGGATTTTAAGAGACGAATCAGAATGAGGTTGACTTTCACTGATGTATGTATGTCATGAAATTTGTTGTTCTGTAGCAGTACAGTGCTATACATTAAAATTACAATAAGTATGTAAAATAAATGGTGCAAAAAAGAGAAAAACAGTGAGGTAATGTTTATGGACCGTTGAGAAATCTGATGGTGGAGGAGAAGCTGATCCTAAAAGATTGAGTACGTCTTCAGGCTCCTGTACCTCCTCCATGATGGTAGTAACGAGAAGAGGGCACGTCGTGGGTAGTGCGGATGTCCTGGATCACTCTTGGAAAATTAAGAGACAGACCTTCCAGAGGCGATTAGGAAACGTGTCAACACACAGGGACGACAAGAGATAAAGGTGGACGCTGAATCAGTCATTAACTTGAACATGAGACATCATCGGGAGTGGGTGTGCAACACTGAGAGAAGCGGGAACATGGAGACGCACCACAGAACGCCCACCAACCATCCCGAGTGTAGGATGGCGAAGGGAGAGGCTTGGTGCAATATGGACTTCCACTGTCCTAATGTTAACATGGGCACACAAAACAAAGGTCACCTGATTCAATAGTCTGGATGAGAAAGTGTTCTGGACCAGAGACAGTTAGAGTTGGGAGCTTGCTTGTGGTTGCATGTTGGGTGGTAGGGGGCTGATGCTTTTTTGATGGAACAAGTGGTGGGAGTGAGAGGGGGAGGGTTGATGCTTTGCTGCGTGGGAGTGGGGGTTGGTTTTGGGGTTCAAACCTTTTCTGTCATTCATTCTCTGGGGTTTTTGTTTTGTTTCCTTTTTGCTTCATGGGCATCTGTGAAGAGTAGGGAATTCAGGTTGTATACTGTGTACACTCTCTGACGTTAAATTGAACCTTTGAAATCCCAGGAGCAGAGGAGATTTACCAGCACACTGCCTGAATTAGAGAGCATGTCTCAGACTCGAGGAAAGGCTGAGCAAGCTGGGGCTTTTCTCTTTGGGCCAAAGGCAGGGGGGAGGTCTCTTGGTTGAAATGAAGCACAGAGTGGATAGCTAGAGACTTCTTCACAGCAAGAATAAAGGGGGCATCATTTTGAAATGACTGGAGGAAAGTATAGCTGGGGGGGGGGGGGAGATGTCATTGGTACTCAGTGAGTGCTAAGTGTATGGAATGCAACACCAGGGTGGTGGTACAGGCAGATACAATCATTATCTCTATCATTACATGCCGTGTTGAATGATGTGGGCAGTCATGGTCTGTCCGTGATCATTGTCCTTAGCAAGTTTTTCTACAGAAGTGGTTTGCCATTGCCTTCTCCTGGGCAGTGTCTTTACAAGACGGGTGATCCCCAGCCATTAGCAATACCCTGGTCGGAGATTGCCTGCCTGGCGTCAGTGATCGCATAACCAGAACTTGTGACATGCACCAGCTGCTCATACGACCCTGCTCCCATGGCTTCATGTGACCCCGCTGGGAGGTGGGTGGAGTGGGGAGGGGATGAAGCAGATGCTGCCTTGCCCAAGGGTGACCTGCTGGCTAGCAGAGGGCAAGAGCACCTTACCCCTCCTTTGGTAGGGACATACCTCCAGCCCACCACCCTAGCGGATATATCAGGGACATTTAAGAGACTCTTAGATAGGCACACGGATGACAGGAAATTTGAAGGCTATGTAGAAATGAAGGGTTAGATTGAATCTTACTCTTAGAGCAGGTTAAAAGGTCAGCACGACATGATAGGCCAAGGGGTCGGTACTGGGCTGGAATGTTCTATGTTGGAGATTGGATGTGACAGAACTGAGAAGCCAAAAGCTCAGCTTGAAACACTGAAGGTGGGAAAACACAATCGATTGGGTATCGATAGAGTGAAATTATTTCTGCTGGGTGGGGATTTTAGAGATGGGGGGGTCACACTCGCAAGATTAAGAAGCAGACCCTTCTGGGTGCGATTATGAAACATTTCAACATACAGGGCGACAGCAGATAACGACAGATACCAAGTCAGTCATTAACTAGAATGTCAGACACCAGCAGTTCTACCAAACATGAAGAGAAGTGGAACGTGG